>NC_135858.1:23391033-23709367 GCF_031162955.1 Sander vitreus
GAAGCAGCCAAAGCTAACTTTTGAGAGCGTTTTAAGCTTTGTGGCTTTTTGCTGGACGGCGCTCTGAGCCAGGCAGACTCACAGATAGATGTGGTGGAGATGGCCTCATACAAACACGCAGCGGACTGCTGTGGACTTGTGTCGGTTGCACGGACACCCAAGGATTTCCAGAAAAGAGGCTGCATGTGTCTACGACAATGCACGGACCATCGTGGCTGCGCGACCGGTACAAGTCGATACAGACATTACATAGTATACACTAACACCGTGTAACGCCGATGACCTGCTGATGTGCATTCAACCCGTGCTGGATAATGAATCAGCCGTTACTCTGTGAGTAGAGAATCCAGTCTGCAGTGTAGTTCAGACACTTCACTGATAAACCATAGATTGGCTTTATGGTTTTTGTATAATTAGCTTCAGTCTCTGCCAGAGACCCCTGCTTTTAAAAGTAACGTAAAAGTAATGAGTAAAGTAAAAAGTTACTTTCCATAGGGGGTAACGTAAATTAACGGATTACTTTTTTAAGAAGTAACGAGTAACGAGCAAACACTACTTTTTAAAAGTAACTTCCCCAACACTGTTCGCAGCTTGTTAAACATGATGGTAAGACACATTTATTCATTATATCTTAATTTATTATACTGTGGCTATGCAGTGCCACCAGACTTTCAAGCCAGGGAGCGGAGATCACTTCCCGGGAAAACAAAAAACTTTCACTTAGGAAACGCATGTTCCTTTGGAGTGTTTTAATCCAAACCACGATCTTTTTCCTAAACTTTACTAATTATTTCAGTGCCTAGACTTTTGTCGCCGCATAACGCTCACTTTTTCTTGCCTTAACTTAACTATAATCTCCTCCGAAATGACCGTCAGCTCACGGTGCTCTGTACTCGGCTCACAGTCACCTATTCTCGGGTAACTAAACCACCAACTACCGGTGAGACAATGGCTTAAACAGCTAGCAACTGCCACTCGGCGCCACGGAGCTATGCAGTGATTTTTTTCATATTATGGTGAAACTGTTGTAATATGCACTGTGGCCAGCCTTTGTATTTGTGCTGGATGTGCCTTTAGTCACTGGATTTAGATGCTAATTATTAGAAGCATCTCTCAGTGTAGCTCAGTAAAATTCAGCAGCACCACAGCAACCCAACTTCTCCAACCTCCAAAATGACCATTAAGTTGATTTAACACCTCTCTAAAACGGTTTCCACAAAAGACTAACATTATAGTCTTCGTGAAGGTAGGATTTATTGCAGGACTGATGCATTAGGCTGCACTGGTTTTAACTAGGTGTACCTAATAAACTGGCAATTGAGTCTATTTTCTTAACAGTTCCCTAAAGGCAGTATTGTTTTATTTCCAATATGTGTTTTTTCTTGAAACTGTACAAAAATGTATATGATGTTTTTTTTATATATATCAATTATATAAAGCAAAGAAAGGATGTAATAATTTAAATCCTATAAGAACAGATAACATGTGAACACCTAATTGTAAAATTTAACCACTATTAAAAAACTTTCTGAATTTGAATTTCATATATTTTCAAGACCCTCTCTTGGAATTTATATGGTTTGGATTCTGAGTAGGTAGTTTCAAGTGGTGCAATTTAAAAAATGTGATCTAAATTTATGAAAAAAAAATCACATTCTTGAAATTGCAAAACTTATGTACAAAGAGCGGAATTAAAACCACATCAATTTAGATACAGGGTTTTCAAAGAAAAGTAGGCCTATTTCATTGCTATAAACTCAGTGATATTTAAACATCATTAACAATGCTCAAGTCTGTTTTAGTGTCAGAGGAAGCCATCCCAGTGAGTCAGTATGTACTGTGCCAGGGCCTGAAATAAGCCAAACTAAATGGGATGCTGCCATCATTAATGTTATCAATTACACCTGTGCTTTTTTTCTGCATGACAAGTCAAAGTTCCCTACTGGGAAAAAGGCCTTTAAAGGTTAACAGCACACAGATTTACTTGTGAGACGAATTATAGCCGCTTGCACCCTGGATACAAGGGCCTGGGTACAAGCGGCCGAAATGGGTTTCCTCAGGAGGGTGGCTGGCGTCTCCCTTAGAGATAGGGTGAGAAGCACAGTCATCCGTGAGGAGCTCTGAGTAGAGCCACTGCTCCTTTGCGTCGAAAGGAGCCAGTTGAGGTGGTTCGGGCATCTGGTAAGGATGCCCCCTGGGCGCCTCCCTAGGGAGGTGTTCCAGGCACGTCCAGCTGGGAGGAGGCCTCGGGGAAGATCCAGGACTAGGTGGAGGGATTATATCTCCAACCTGGCCTGGGAATGCCTCGGGATCCCCCAGTCAGACCTGGTTAATGTGGCTCGGGAAAGGGAAGTTTGGGGTCCCCCCGCGACCCGATACCGGATAAGCGGACAAAGATGGATGGACGAATTATAGCTACAACTAAAAAGGTGATGTTAACACTTGTGCAGTGGCCAACTCCTTCACTGGTCACATGTCAACCTTTAGCCAAGCCACTACTTGATTTTTTTCTGAGTAAAAAAACAGAAACAACATCCAGTGAAGCTTGAATCGCTTCCAGTATTACTACTACAAATCAAAATAAATCCGAGCAGTAGGGTACAGAAATGGACACCAACCAGGTCCCTGTGTCCTGTTTCACAACATACAGCACATGGGGAATTTCTCTGCTGTGCTTGGCTGAAAATCTGTCACTAACACTGATGCAACTGGTAAGACATCAACATTGGCCTCACATGATGAAAAATAAAAAAAACAAAAGATACAAAGAACACTGTGTCCAACAGCAGAGGTTCACAAGTCCACTGAGACATGCAGTAGAGCTGAACATGACAACCCACCATTTGAAACCATATTTTGGTAGAAAACACACGCCCATTTGCTGCCAACACGTCCAGCAGGTAGCTAATGAGTAAAATGTTTTAAAGATGGTTTGGGCCAGATAAAAGATGAAACTAAAACTCAAAGATGAACAGTTGAAGACAACTTTGAAAATAAATCCTCAAGACACTCCTCTTCGGCTTCTAAAGATCCGCCGGCTCCCAACAAGATGTTAAATTGTATGTGTGTGATTATACTCAAACTTAAATAAAAGTGACCGACACATTACAACAATTGGCAGGTATTAATAATCAGGGATATAAAATAAAGGAAATAGGAGGAGGTATCCCTCTGCCAGGTCTCTTTCTCTGCACTGTGCCTAAAAAACACCTAAAAAAACCTAACAAACCAATGAAATGGCACTTATTCACAGGCACAAAATGTCCTCATAGAGACTCTTAAGGTGTGGACACACAGAGCCGACGGCCAAACGTCGGCAGAAAAGGCAGTTGGGCTGATCAGTCTCCCGAAATTGGTCAAAAAAGTGCCTCGGAACACACCAAAGCGACGAGACATAATACTTCTCCATAACAGCAGGCGGCGCTAATCTGTATTGTCGCCCAAAAATGAAAACCGGCAGCTGATTGGATGAACGCGTCACGTGGGTCTTCTTTCTCCGGAAATTCAAAGACAGACTGTCATGGAGGCATGTTCAGAATAGAATCTCATATTGTACCGAAATAGTTAACCGAAACGTGTTTCTGAAAACATTTTAAGCAAGAAATAGGCCATGCAGTTGCTGAATCTGTCTTCATTTCAGATCAACAAAGATCAGTTTAAAAGATTTCCATCATATTTTGAGAGACTCTAGTCACGCTCATTCCCATCCCCCTTTCCGGGTTAGCACTCTACCAATCAAATGGGTAATTTGAGTCTGACTGCCGGCAGTGCCCTCCCTGCCGATTATACATAATCCATAGACTGTATATAGAATGGACCAACAGATCCCGTTGCTCTGGACGGAGACCAGTGAAGGATATTAGAAGCACTTTTCCGGTGAGCGCTGAGCATTACTGCGCAGCCTCCAACTGAGAGAGACGACGTAAATGTGACGTGAGCAACGTGTCTGAAAGTTGTAAGTCTTCTGGTAGCTGTGCCAAGAGAAATCTCAATCATTCCCAATCTTGCAGAGACGGAGAGCGTAGGTATATGTAAGGAGATAACATGGACACAGGCTAATTATTGCTAACTAAAATGCTAGTTAACATTAGTAATTAAACTTAAACAGCTAATGTAAGTCGAAACTGCCTGCAACCTTCTCCTGTACTATACGGTAATACCTCTACTGTGCGACAGTAAGTCCCGTGGTTATTACACAATCGTTAGCCTATTTTTACAAAAACGTCTGCTACGGAGCCATAACGTGAGGTACAAGGTAATGGAGCCTTTTATACATTGTTGTGTTTCTTTAGAAATAAACAATGGACAAATAGTCTTTAAACGCTTCAGATGTAAAGTTATTCGCTGTCAAAGTGACGTCAAAATGAATGGCAGTCAATGGGATGCTAACGGGGGGTGAGTGCTTGTTAGCATCTGTAGTATCCAATGGCTTATTTATATGAATCATGATTATGTTTCTGGTATAAAGGTTTCATATAAGACACTGTATAATAAGCTTAGTCCTCATGAGAAAGTGTAGCAGTGCAGTGGTTTAATGATTAACCTCTCAGTGGTGTGATTTCGTTGGGATGTTCAATAGGTGGTCTAGGATTGGATGCTGAGGGGTTAACAAACTATAATGTATGGCCAGGGAGCCCCCCAAGAGGAAACTAACCCATGCTATGTCAACTTAAATGTACCATGTTATCTAACATGTTACCGAAACATACCCAATATAAGCTACGAGTTTTAGAGCAAGAGTCAGAGTGCATATAGGCAGTGTACTTTCCGGGCTCTGCAGGGTCTGTAATAGATGCTGAAAACTTGATGTAATAAAACGTTTTTATAATCAAGATCAGTGTCAGCGAATCCCTCTTCCATACAACATCACAACATCAACACTAAAGATACCACAACTTCAAAATGGCGCCATAGGATCTACGCGTTGTGAGGAGAAGCTTAACCCCTTGGTCAAATCGGCCAAAATGAAGGACAATGACCCCTCGGACGGACGACCACACGGAACACACCGAACAGACTCGAGTCACTGACCTCGCCAGACTGTCCAACGACCGATTATCGGCTCTGTGTGTCCACACCTTTAGATATCATCAATACCTAACCATCAAAGTTGGGATTAGACTGAGAGGAAGAGGCAAGATGTTTGCCTTGGCCCTGAAATAATTTTTCTCAAACTGGGAAGACCACAAAGCCGCACAGTGTAAATGGCCCTTAAAAAGGGACGTTGCTTGTATGTCATCCTTTAATCCGAGCGACAACAACACAATCTTAACACACAATCTTGAGTGAATCTAGAGCCTCAGTATCAGTATTGGCAGGTTATGTTATGAGGTTAATTTCTCCTTGTGTGTTGTCCCACATCTGTATACATCCAGTGTTCATTTCAAGTTGCAGCTATCCATCCAACAGATGGGAATAAAAATGGAAAGGTTGCATTTGCAGGTTTATTTAAAATTCGGTGTGATTTTCTGTTCTTTAATGTCTATATGTTCCTGAGCAAACATTAAAATCCTTTGCTTCAGACATAAACAGGGCAAAAAGTCATAACATAGTGCTCCAAATGTCTCTGCTGCATATTCGCTATAAAGTATATGCACTGACATATTTATACAGAGCAGCACATATACAAACAGCAAGTGTCGTTTTTTCAACTTCAAGATTTTCTCATCTTATCAATAAACTGATGAGAGGTGGGGAGGTTGAAATGGAGAGTTTGTAATCATAAATGCTTTCACAGCAACATCAGTCTCACTTCACTGTTGGTCAATAACCTATTATGGTCCTCTCCTTAAATGACTGGACATGCAAGATTGCTTGTAAATTAATAATCTAGCCGGCTGTTTTGTGTTTTCTATGTGACTTTTGGGAGTTTTCAAATTTTAGTTTATTCAGAGTTTATTGATGAATAGCATTGAATAAAAGCAAGGCAGGATCCAATTTAAACAAAATCCACATATCGTACAGGAAGACATTCCATTGGGTTTTCATTAATTTACATCAATCAATCAATTTTTATATGTCACATGAAATCATATGAGGTACAATTCCAGTGAAATGTTATCCCATCAGCTCCTAACCTTCACCCAGTTGAATGGCACCGGCACTTCAGGATCCAGCCAAATCTTTTTGAAAGGACATCCCAGCTCCCAACATCCTGCTGGAAACCGACACAGGCACGGCCATCCAGCTCAATGTCCGACGCCTGCACCCTGGCTAGCAGGATGCCCAGCAGAGAAGTCGCAGTCGGTGTTTTCGATAACTCCACGCTTGCCTCTGATGGAGAGATGGAGATGGACGCAGAGATGGTCTTGCTTATCCACGTAGTCGGGATCATAGCCATAGGTCGTAGCAGGAGACTGGCAAGTTGATTTCCTAATGCTGATGAGGGACTCATCATAGCCACATGCTAGCACTGTCCAATGTCAGCAACATAAGGTACAACTTATATTTGTTAAATAGACAATTCAGCATAAATTTTGCACAGCTGACGGAGAGGTGACTGGGGAGGTCCGTGCTGTCTAGAACATCAATTAGCTTCTGGAAATGTCAGATGTAAGTGGACTAATTATCAAGTGTATGATTTAACAATGATTTATCCACAGTGCCACATACTTAAAGCTTGTAATTTCTCCAATCATGTAAGAATACTACAATAACAAAACAATCATAACAAATAGTCAACACCAAACTTTTAAAGGTGCAATAGCAGTTTTGTGTCAAAATACCAAACATTCCCTTGTTTTAGCTTCTCCAGTGTGAGGTTTTGCTGCTTTTCTCTGTTTAATATCACTGTAAACTGAATAGCTTTGGGTTTTGGACTGTTATTCAGACAAAACAAGACACTTGAAGATGTCAGATTTGGCTTTAGAAAATTGTGACAGGGATTTTTTTTACTATTTTCTGACATTTACAGAAAATCATCAGCAGATACCATAATTGGCCCATCTAGTGTCCAAGGCAAATGTCTTATGCAATAGGAGTTTAGAAACTGTACAACACCCAAGCAAACACACACACTGCTTGACTCTTAGTGTTCCTCATGTAGACAATGAAAATAAATAGCCTAAAATGAATCTCATAAGAACAGTCAGTGATTCTGTTTTTCATGATTTAGCGTGTGTGACTGAAATCACGTATGGTTGTACTCAGGAAAATAATAGATTTTTTCTTTCTGGTTACTGAGATAAATCACAATTACAATGTCCTTGTTAGACATTCTAGCCTGTAACAAATATAGATGATAATATGGGTGATACTACAACCAATAACTATATGGTAACATTACAACATGCTATGGGGCTTAATATTTCTCATTTCAGAAAAAATGTAATCCAGCAAAATGAATTTCCTGTTTTTAAATAAATCACACAAAAACCATGGAGGGCAGACTGATTCCACTTCTACACCTCCACTACCACTTCTAAGTATTGTCTTTGAAAAATTATCTATCATGAATTCATCAATGAATGCAAGGCTAACTAATTAATTCGGCAAAACAACGTTGCCTAGGATTCCTCTCAAATGTAAGTATCACTTTGTGCAGGCAAAGCTTTGAGTATAAAAGGCTGCTTTCTTTATTATTTTCTTCTTTTCATGGGATGGGTAGGTGCCAACTGTTAATAGAGAATAAATTGGGGCTGCAATAATAAAAATTCTTCCCATGATTTACATTAGTATGCAAGGTGCTGATGGCAGCAGCTCTGCATTTGTAAACAGTTTTCACACAGAGCTTGCAAAGCCAGGGATAAAATGCAGTAAAAAGACTTGAAAACCCCAAACTAATGGAGGGACACTTGCAGTCTACTTTCTTTTATAGTTCAACTATAACATCAGGCTCTTGATCCGATTTTATTTTCATCGTGATCAGGAGTAGGAGTAGGTGAGGGAGGTTCAGAGCGTTGAAGCTTGTATCATTTCACACAATAAAACTCAAACAAAAATACAGAAAATGATACCTAGAAAAGCTTAAATTCTGGACAATGTGAACGTCTTGGTGAGCTAAAGAAAAACCTAAAATATCAAACATTATATATATTTCAAACTATAATTGAAGATCTGTTACATTTTTAAAATGTATGTAGAGAGAGTAAAAAAAAAACGGATATTCCTAACTGAGCTGTCAAACCAAAAGCATATTATCTTCATTAAGTGCCCAGATGACAGTTATCGCCAGCCCAATTATCCATGCCACATATCTGTCATCCTAGAACCCCAGAACCTGTCTGCAAACCGCAAGAGACATAACTCCCACATTGTAATTCATAAACTTGTTTAGTCCAATCTCCAGCCTAAAGAGCAGGCTTTCCGGTCAGCTCAGGACAAATTGTGCAGAGTCTTCTTTACTGACTCTGTCCCTGTTGCTTTCCTTTTGTTGGATGAATGTTTGAATGAATAAACGACTCAATTATTGATGATCTTGGAGTTCCTTAATTATTAAAATGTATCTGTAGTTGAAAGCAGTGCTGGGGTTAATGCGGGTGATTTAGTGGCTTGGAGGAAAAAAAACACCTCCTGCTTAATTGTGATGATTAGAGCTGGGTGCACAGTGATCTGGTCCATGGTGTCATAAGGTGGAAAACTGGGGGAATATAAGAATTTTTTTTGAATGTTTTTATATGCTGATTTTTTGCATTAAAGTATAGATAGATAGATAGATAGATAGATAGATAGATAGATAGATAGATAGATAGATAATGATTGGTTATCAATAAAAGAAATTGTTAAACCGGCCTTCATAGATTTGTTTTGGATTCTTGGGGGCACATAGGAACGAGCTGTAAACACAACATTGACATATTATCACCTTATAGGGTTGATATGGCGAACATGTATAGCAAATATAACATATTCACAAATGCGGTAGACACAAAGCAGCATTAGCATTTATTTGGAGTAATGTTTCTGTCCACCGGATACATTTCCAATATTCACTCACCTTTTAGCTCTGTTTTGCTCTCCATTAAATCCCAAGGGACACATCTGGCTCTTTGCTAAATGCACCACTGTTCACCTCGCCAGTCCACCGTTTTGTGGTGGGCAGGTAATGTACGGTGGGTTTATAGTTATAGTTAATAGTTATGCGAAAAAATCTGCCTGATGACAACAGAAAAAGTGAACTAAAACAGGAAAATTGGGGGCCATAAAACCCAAACTATTATCTTAAAGAGGCTAAAGCACCGCACAGAGTTTTCTCTGTGGGCTTGTCACTACACAACAACCCCTTTCATATTCTATTAGTCTAGTATAGTCTCGCATTGCCAGACCTTCCTCCACAGCTCTGTGAAGGAGGGTCTGGCGAGTCCATACAGCATTCTGGGATGGGAGAAAAACATGCTCTGATTTATTGGCATTTCTTTAAGCCAATCACAATCGTCTTGGGCTGGGCAAAGCTCCAGCCGCAATAACACTGCCTCTGTAAAATAGCCTTGTGAAGGAACTTGTTTTGGTGGAACATCTGCACGTTAATAGGTTGTTTTAGTTGTGCAACAGAAAACTCAGATTGGACATATATTCTAGCTAGCTGTCTGGATTTACCCTGCAGAGATCTGAGGAGCAGTTAACCATAGTCCTCATAAATTGACCAGAGTTTAAAATGCCAACACAAAGAATGCCCAACATAACGGACATTCGGCCTAAATGAGGTACATCCGCCGGAATTTCGTGCGCCACCGGAGTTCCGGAAGGGGAACGTCGTGTATATAGACTTGTCTATGTAGAACATCATTCTAGTCATTCTTTCATTCTCATCAATCTAGTCATAAAAACCATGATTAAACAGCTTTAACATTATGAAAGTCTGTTACTGTAGACATATGTAAAATGTTTATATGTGTACATACATGGCAGGATGTACTTAATATTTGCTGTATCACAATATCTATATCTATATTTCTGGCTAATGTTAGCCAGTAGTAGCACAGTATTTTTAGCCAGTATTATTTTCCTATGAGCAGACAGGTGCTCTGTGCCTTTGCTAATTGGCATTTTGGCAACATACAGTGGTGTGAAAAAGTGTTTGCCCCCTTCCTCATTTCCTGTTCCTTTGCATGTTTGTCACACTTAAGTGTTTCGAACATCAAACCAATTTAAACAATAGTCAAGGACAACACAAGTAAACACAAAATGCAATTTGTAAATGAAGGTGTTAATTATTAAAGGTGAAAAAAAATCCAAACCATCATGGCCCTGTGTGAAAAAGTGATTGCCCCCTAAACCTAATAACTGGTTGGGCCACCCTTAGCAGCAACAACTGCAACCAAGCGTTTGCGATAACGTGCAATGAGGCTTTTTACAGCGTCCTGGAGGAATTTTTGGCCCACTCATCTTTGCAGAATTGTCCTAATTCAGTTACATTAGAGGGTTTTCGAGCATGAACGGCCCTTTTTAAGGTCATACCACAACATCTCAATAGGATTCAGGTCAGGACTTTGGCTAGGCCACTCCAAAGTCTTCATTTAGTTTTTTCTTCAGCCATTCGGTGGTGGACTTGCTGGTGTGTTTAGGATCATTGTCCTGCTGCAGAACCCAAGTTCGTTTCAGCTTGAGTACACGAACAGATGGTCGGACATTCTCCTTCAGGATCTCTTGGTAGACAGCAGAATTCATAGTTCCTTTTATCACGGCAAGTCTTCCAGGTCCTGAAGCAGCAAAACAGCCCCAGACCATCACACTACCACCACCATATTTTACAGTTGGTATAATGTTCTTTTTATGAAATGCAGTGTTCCTTCTACGCCAGATATACTTGGACACACACCTTCCAAAGAGTTCCACTTTTGTCTCATCGGTCCACAGAATGTTGTCCCAAAAGTCTTGGGGATCATCAAGATGTGTTCTGGAGAAATTGAGACAAGCTTTGATGTTCTTTTTGCTCAGCAGTGGTTTTCTCCTTGGAACTCTGCCATGCAGGCCATTTTTTGCCCAGTCTTTTCCTGATGGTGGAGGCATGAACGCTGACCTTAACTGAGGCAAGTGAGGCCTGCAGTTCTTTGGACGTTGTTGTGGGGTCTTTTGTGACCTCTTGATGAGTCGTCGCTGCGCTCTTGGGGGTAATTTTTGGGCGGCCGGCCACTCCTGGGAAGGTTCACCACTGTTCCATGTCTTCGCCATTTGTGGATAATGGCTCTCACTGTGGTTCGTTGGATTCCCAAAGCTTTGGAAATGGCTTTATAACCCTTTCCAGACTGATAGATCTCAATTACTTTCTTTCTCAATTGTTCCTGAATTTCTTTGGGTCTCGGCATGATGTGTAGCTTTTAAGGATCTTCTGGTGGACCTTACTGTGTCAAGCAGCTCCTATTTAAGTGATGCCTTGATTGTGAACAGGTGTGGCAATAATCAGGCCTGGGTGTGGCTAGAGAAATTGAACTCAGGTGTGGACAACCACAGTTATAGTATGTTTTAACAAGGGGGCAATCACTTTTTCACACAGGGCCATGATGGTTTGGATTTTTTTTCTCCTTTAATAATAAACACCTTCATTTACAAATTGCATTTTGTGTTTACTTGTGTTGTCCTTGACTTTTGTTTAAATTGGTTTGATGTTCCGAAACACTTAAGTGTGACAAACATGCAAAGGAACAGGAAATGAGGAAGGGGGCAAACACTTTTTCACACCACTGTAACGAGCTAACAGGCAGCTTCTCAATTACTGGGTAGTTTCCCTGACAAACCTGCCAGCATGGCACCTCAGTGTATTCAGTTTGCCTCAACCTAAAAAACTTCTGCAACTAAATATTCCTTCTTTCTTCATAATATTAGATTATGTAGACTACATTAGATTCCATGGAAGCAACAGTGCCTAGCCTCTCTTCTGACATTTTTAAGGAATTGTTGCACATCAAAGCAGATGGAGAGACACTATTTCAGAGTGCCAAAGACCAGCGAGCAGCACTAACAATAGAAAACAGCTGCCTTTGAATGCTGGATCAGGATGCTGGATTTATCATGCTCTCAACATGACCTCCTTTGAATTGAAATACACATGTCCTTTGATTGCTTCAGCCTCCCTAACATGGGCTTTCAATCAGACCCTTTGAGAGGAATTCCCTGGCCAGGCTTTATCATCTATATTTCCTCAATTGTTTTGGAGTCCTGATTTTGAGGAGCACTCAGGGACTGATCGGTTTTACCTCCCGACCTCCTCTCTCATCTCCAGAAATGAAGAGATACCTGTCAAATACCGCATGCACACTTAATTATCTACAAGACTGTTTACATTACACAAACTCCTTTACAGTAAAGAAACAGACTCAAATCAAAGGGTTATTAAAAATTGTTTGATGTTTAAATAAATCATTATAAAACTAGACAACTATTAAATTAACTTGTAGACCTTTAACTCATAAAGCAAAGTTACTTGTTTTAACTATGTCTGATGTCTCTGTTAGAAGCCTCAGCTTGATAATGTATTTTAAGCAATTGACTAATTTCTTTACGTCCATGTGCAGAGGGAAGATGGGGCAAAAGAAAACAATGAAAAACTGCAAAGAAAAAGAAATGTGAAGAAGCATTAAGTCATCAGAGGCATGTTTAAAGTAGATAAGGTATAACCAATTGACAGTTCCTGCTCTTTTCCCAGTGGCAACAGACATTTTATTGGCAAGTCAGTAAGATAGTCTCCCTGGCCCCAAGAATAAGCCAGAGAATTGCAACAGCTGGAGAAAATGCTATTGGTCACAGCAAGTCAATAAAAATGGAAGGCTCAGAGCTGTGAGCTTCTCCCCATGAAATCCTGCTTTTCCTCTTTAGGAAGGTGTGGCTTATTTCTAATGAGATCCCTCTATCACGCTTTGAGACAGAATTCACAAAATAATTAACACGTTCAGTATGACGTACTATACAGTCTCCTCTGTTCAGCCTGCACAAACTTGTCAAGAGCCCCATTTCCACCTGGAATTAAAATCCAATCTAAAGGGATCAAATCACAAGTGGACAGCTCTATTACAGGTGGGAATACTTCCAGGATGCATTGAGGAAGCACTGAGATCTGAGAACACGTTCAGAGGTGGTTTAGGCCACATGTGACCACATTCTTATAGCAGTGTGTAGGGGAATGTGTCCTGGGACACATTAAGGACCGCCTACTCAACTGTGCATGGAACTACAAACTCATTCAAAGTATTTCCCATGTCACAGAAACTCATGATAGAGAATTGTGTGTTTTGATGTTTTTAATCATACTGTCGGTGATGTGTCGCTGTTTTTGTTCCGGTGCTGCCTGCTCTTTTATCTCTCTTTGGGGCTCTGTGCCCCGCGGTTGCCTGGAAAAGGCACCCATCGGTATACAATAACCTTTTCATAAAATGTTCCTGAATTCACGAATATGTAGGATATTACTACAGGCATTCCTGCTCTTACGTCACAATGTCTGCTGTTGCTATTTAGTAGTCTAGAATTGCCAGGCCAATCTCCACAGCATGTCAGCATTAACTTAACACGACTACTATAAGCGAACATGAAACGTAAAATAAAGCAGAAACTTTAAACCACAGAGATTCAGTTAGAAACTACAAATGTGCTAAGAGCGGAACAGAATTAGACTGTTAAAAATGTCTTTCTCTCCTGCACAGGTTCCGACGCCCATCAGTAGACATCCTAATGTTGGCACACAGACAGACTGTGGGCAGTGCATTTTTAATAATCATTGCACGTTTCTATTGTATGATTTATGTGAGAGGAAAAACTGACATTTATATACACACACACACACACAACCAGCCTATATGCAAACGGAAATTATGTATGTAGTTATTTGAATATAGAGCGTGGAACTGAGATGCGATCACAAGTAGTCACTCAAGACGCATTTGGAGACACATTCTGCTGCCAGGTGAAAACACACATACTTGTAGCTGTCCACTTGATCGGATCATTCAGATCGGATTTTACCAGGTGAAAATGGGGCCATAACGTGCACGTTTACATTCTTTTCTGTTCCTCTTTGATCATGAGAAATCTGTTGATTCAAAACAGTTGCACTCTCTCTGAGTATATGATTTCTTAGCTCTCATCATGACCCACGAAATTAAGGCTAAAAACCAAATGCTGCACACAGCAGACCGTAAATTTCAGTGGATGTCAAGTCAAGTCAATTTGATGTAAATAGCCCAATATCACAAATTTGCCTCAAGGGGATTTACAATATCTACAGTACCCTCTGTCCTTAGACCCTCGACTCATTTGAGGAAAAACTCAAAGAAACCTCAGGAAGTGCAACAGAGCTCTATCTGGAAGGACAGACATGCAATAGATCCTTTGTGTACAGAATTCCAATCATAGGAAAATTACATCTAGGACAATCAGGATGACAAAATGATAGATATATTTAAAACATATAGAAGCTGACGTCACAGAATGCATGGAGACATCTGATCATACATTTCTATAGGCAGTTGAGTGAAGGGTGGTTATGAAAATGTGTCACAGCAACCCTCAAATAGCCCTGGGACGGTGCCCCTAGACACTCTATTTTTAGCTGGTGCTCCCTGATCAGTAGGTTTGGGCAGCCTGGCACATGGTGGGAGGGATTGGGAGTTCACAGCTTGCTTTCAGGACTGGTTGGATAAATGATTATAACAGCATGATGGCCAGCTTTATAACACAGACAGGGTCACAGAGGGCTGATAAGTCACTCTCTGACAGGAAGAAGATGGATCTGACAGGCAGTAGAAAGTGAGTTAAACATCTATTGATAATCATAATACTAGGATGAATATTGAATTTGACATGTTGCAATGGATTCAGACATGTCTACGAAGTATGAATTAAGGTAACGACAGAAGTCATGCCAAAAGGTTACTGTAGATATTACTGAGTAATACCATAACTACAGTAGGGCTGCAACTCTTTTTATTATCAATATTCTTCTATTAACAGTCGATCAAAAGTGTTAAAACTCGTAGTGATGGACCCACAGACAATTGACACTCGACACGGCTCCATAGAACATTTAGCGTCTTTCAGCTCTTTGTTTTGGTTTTCTGGCCTACAACTTAACTGTTATCAGCGTCATGTCCAGCTTCAGCAGGCACGTTTTTTCAGCAACAAAAGCTAACAAAAGATATATTACATTTGTCGATGATTGACTAATCAATTTGTAAGTAGTTCAGCTCCAATGGCAACATACGTATGATTTTAAATCATTAATAAAAGGCATTGTAGTTTTACACCGGTCCTACTTTTCCCTGCATAATTCCGGAGATGCTTCCAAGACTCTGTTACAATGTTGTGCGAGTGATTAATACAACCTAATTATTCTACCTAATTATACAGACCGCTTCTCAATCTTGCCGTTTTTGACCCTACACCCACCCACCCCCACACACGTCTTTTGCTTTCTCCCCAATCTGGCTGACCCTGCCCCCAGTCGCTCTTATTGTCTCTCCTCTCTCTAATATCTCAAAGTCAGGGGGGAATCTGCGATGGTTGTCAGCTGTAACAAAAATAAATACATCCAAACCTTGAGAAAAGATACTAGTTTATTCTCATATTTAATTTCATATCCTGAATCAGCTCGGGGTTTGTTCATTAATTTTGAGCGCTGTTCCTGCCAGGAATTTAGGATTTTCATAAGCTCATTAGTGATTGCACCACAGATCATAGAGTTCGGGGTGAGCAATCATTGTGTTACAAGTGGAGAAGCCAGCTTATAAAAAATCTTAATCAATAATGGCTTTAGGCAAACTGGTTTAAGCTCTAAAAGGCTAATAATACCAGGTACCAAATTTAGTTACGGTTTACTAAATGAATTTAATCAGGGAAGAGAATATAGATTATCGAAGCCCACCCACGATTCCCTCTCTTTTAGCGTTACCAAAGGAACAATTATCAAAATGAGCATTGTAGCAGAGAGTGGCCTTGAAGTCAGAATTGCAGGCAGCGAGGGCCTTTTCTCTTCCTTTTTAATTCACATTAAGATAACATGACCTGGAGAAGGGTTTAAACGAGGCACAGCAGCAACAAGGAGGACCATGGGAGGATTTCTCCTGGTCGGCCTGTCTGAATGATTAGTGTAGGAAGTCAGGGAAACACTAAAAGGTCTTTGTAGAAGTTGAACCTGATGAGAGGGTAAACAATATATTTTGTGATAAGTAGGCCTCCTTCATGGTGTCACTAACAACCAGAAAAAGAGTTTATGACAGTTTTTGCAGCCTAAAGTGTGTCCAAGGTAAAGGTGTTTCTATGAATATCATTTGTTATTTGGGTGTTTGATTCTTAATTTAATATGTGCGTGCATGTTTGGATTTAATGAGGTAAAATGAGAAGATTGAGCATAACAGTGTATTTTTGCTTCTGTCTTCACACGGCTCACTGGGGAAAGCATGTTGCTTGTATTCTCCTCATCAGCTGGCGATCTTTTCTCTGCTTGTGTATGAGAACACATTAACTTTTCATGAGGAAGAATCCAAGAGTAAAAAGCATGCAGTGTGAAAACCAGTCTTTTTATTATAAAAACAAGTGAAGGCAAAATGATAAAGGAATGCCAAGACCTGGAAAACTGCATGCTGCATTTCTATTTAGTTTTGGTTTTCTTGCAAAGTGATGCAACTTTATTTAATTTGGAAATTACTGGGTCACGTACACACTTATAATTCAGTCAAGAACAAGGATAAATATGTTAATTCTTACCTTTTAGTTCTATTCGGGTTTGTGTTCACACTTGCTTTTAACAAAAGGACTAAGACCTGTAAGCATGAACTCTAATGGACTGACAGAAACCTCATTGATTGCACAGTTTTGGTGAGTGGACCTACATGGGAAAATCTAATTCTGGCAGTACATTGTTTTTAGGCATTTATTTGTGTTCTCTGGTGTCACAAGCTTGCTAAAAATAACTGATAGTTACTGTGTGGTTGCTATTATTTGTTTACTTTTTACAGTAATGAGGAACTGCCAAAATACATGGAGATGGACACAAGCACGTGGTGACATGCATACCTGTCATCACACTGGCCTTGGTCGGTCTCGGAGGCTGTGTTCGATCCCGGTGTGGCCAACAGCCATAAACGTTCCTAAAGACTCATGTTTATGACAGCTGTCATGTCAGTCTTATGCACAGCCCTTCAAATAAAGTGTGATCTACATTATTTCGGCATATTTGTGAGCTCTTTGTGAAACCAGAGAAAAAAAACAGTAGTCAGTAGGCCAGAAACAATTATTACATAATTGTGTAATCGCAATATTTTTACGAAATCGCGTTTTTTTTTTTGTTTAACCACAATTAATTGCTAACATTAGTTAAGGTCCGAAAGGGTATGGCAGTTGATGGTAATTGTTGATTTTGTTTGGATATGCCAAATTGTAATTATATAAGTGATTTTCGGTCGGACCATTGGTTGGTTGGCTGGTTAGTTGGTTTTTGTTAGTTGTTGGCATTTGTCCTTTTACATGTTCATAGCAACAAAAATGACAAGGGGGGGGGGGGGGTACAGTTAGAAAAGAACGTAAGAAGTGATGACAATTTTTTGTAGTCCTAATTTAATCTGTTATTTTATTAATGATTCTTAGTTTTTTTTATTGATGAGGATAAATGTTCTATTGTCAATTTCATGTTCATTTAAGAACAAAAATACAATGTTTTATGATAATAAAGAGGCATGGTTCTTTTCCTTGGTCTGAACCAAATGAACCAAACGACAGGTGCTTGTAGTCAGAGAGAGGCATCAACTGCAAAAATGCTACATAGTCATATATATCTTTGTTTGCTCTCTTCCTGTCCATTTGTACTATCTGAGTATACTTCACTGTATGGATTATGTGTAAATACAAATAAAATTGTGTGATTTTACACAAGATCCACAGATGCTAGATTTTTTATCAAAGCCTTTAGAAACTGTACTGTATATGCTGTGTAGCTTCATCTTTAAAGCTTAGATTGCCATATGCTACATACACTGAGACTGAGCTCAGCTGCAGGACCAGCTCAAGGAGGATATTTAATACCAGCCATGCAGCCCCATAAAATGGTTATTCCTGTGTACTGTAGTTACTAATCTCTTTACAGTTCATTCAGCCCTTCAGTTCATGTAGCCACACCCACGAGCTCCAGTAGGCTATCTGAAAAGGTTGGGGCTGAGAGAATTAGAGAAGGGCACTTAGCTCTGCTTACTCACTCTCCTCCCTTTACTGTCAAATCCCTGTTCTTTAGAAACACACTGTGGAAAGATCAGATGACATAATGTGAAGACCGTAACAGCGAAAGGCTTTTTTTGATTCTCATCTGACAGGCTCTATAAAAGGAATCACTGCTTGATAATTATTTTTGACAGAACCTTATCAAGAAAGCAATGAAACTGTACAAGACGCTTAGGTGTAAATAATTTTTGTTTATGACATGTACTGCCTGGCTTGTTTAAAAGGCGGGAAAGCTACATGTTCGATGTCATAACAACACACAATTTTACTCGAATTTTGGTCTTAGAAAATGACCATGTCCTGCTTTTTCAGGCCTGCTACGGCTTTGACAGCTGTGGCTACAGGGCAGAATCATTGATCCGAGGCCTGAATGTTTGAAATGGAAAAGATCAATCAAAAGCAAAAGGGTTATCAGACTGTATAAAATCTAATAATACGACTGGCACAAGGAGAGCTCTCTGCACCACTGTTTCCATCGATCCCTGTCTCAACTTGCTGTTTCAATTAGACCGCTCTTATCAATGGCCTGCCTATATGGAATAACACCAGCCTAAATAGATCAGTATCTTTTATGTGTTGTCCAATATTACAAATATGTCCAATATCGTGAACAGGGCCACCTGGGATGTAAATCTTTGTACAGTTTTGTAGTCTGTTTGAAATTGTAGTACAAACATTTAGCTCGACAGGGTAGGGCAAACATATTGGCAAGTGAGAATTTTCCATTTTATTGCGGTGTGCCCTGCTGTTACAGCAACATTTCCTCTGTTATTCTCAGAACGATTGGAAGCCTTACAGATTTTGACAGTTACAACAAAGAGCTCGGGTTGCAGGAAGATTTATTTTTCGGTTAGACATTTTTCTTTTGGTTTAACTTGGGTCTTTTTAGCATAGGCATCATTTGTTGGAGTAGACATTTTAAAAGCAAATCCCTGAAAAAGGTGTAATGAAATCATGTCTTCTCCCACATAACAAAATGGTGCACACTTCACCAAGTAATGCTAAAAGACAAGATGAGAAAGTGTCTTGCCACAGATTCCCCAATCATCTTGTCTCCGATGAATTTTTGACATTTCTCCAGAAGCATTTATGAGCCTTTTGAGATCTGCCATAATAGTGTGGGAACTCATAGTTGTGCAGATAGCCTTATGCAAATCCCCATTTAATGTGACCTTCTTTTCCTTTCATGAAACAGGGATGAGTCACCAAAAAAGGCGGCTCAAATTCCATTACCGAGGAGGCTTTGGGCATGAGCTAAAAGTGAAAGCATGGCAACACCCAGCCAACATGAGTCCCAAAATAATTAGGTTGATTCGGATTACAAAAGATGTAAAAATGAGGTGCCCGACAGCTGCTCCCCCCCTTTGCTAAAATATGCATTTGCTGACATTTGGCAAAAATTATAATGTTTCATTTGACACTGCTAACAATAACAACTCTTCATCTCTTCTCCCTCCTTTCACTTCAAGTTAATTTTACTCTTCTCACCTCACTAACTTGCTATTGTTCCCTTGATTCTCTAAAACATAGTCAAGAATATAGTTTGTTCATTTATTTCGCTTTCATAGATAATGTCTGGCACAGAAACTCCCCTTCGCCTCCCAATCAGCTTCCCTCACCTCCTGTAGCTACTGATGGTATGATTGTAGGACCAAACATGTAACAGTGAAGTTATCAGCTCAGCGCAGCCGGGTTAAAACAGACCATGACTATCAGCATTAGAGGGGAAACGGGCTTAACATCGGCCTGTTAGCTGTTTGTGTCTTTAATGTGAGCATGACTCTGGATTATACGCCCCCAATGCCATGTCACCCCTGTGATAGCTGTGACTACAAAACAGTATTACAGGAAGACGGTACAATAATTAATTTATTGCCTTCTTTCATTCTTCCATCACTCAATTTGATTTAGAGGCCCTTGTTTTGGAGAATAGAGGTAAAGGTTCAAGATTGTCAGGTTGTATTTGATAAAGCGCTGCAATTATGGTTTTAATCAGATGAAGTTGAATGGGAAAATACAAAGCAACATGTGCCACTCGGAATCATGGCAGAATCCATCTTTATCTTCTGTCATTGACAATTGATCAAACACTATTGCTATTTAATGATTTTGATCTTCTTTCATTATCCATAACATTATCCAAGGACTACATGGATAGCCAAGTTCAAAGACAATAATGTTTTTTTTCTTTGAGTGGCTTTGTTAGACTTTTGTCTGATCTCACAATGTTGATTTCAAAGACATGAGGGGAAGATGCAGACTAACAATCCCTGATTTAGCATGTAAATAGAACAAGAGGCAGCATAAGTGTTTCTTCTTGTACATTTTTGGGGTTACTGTACTTGGATTCAGAATTGCAGCGGGGAAAGGCCTGAGGCCTGAGGCATACAACAGTCTGGGCCTAAGGGACTGTGACCAGTCTGTAATATACATATAACTATCCAACACACCCACACATTCTTTTAGATACTCCTCTTCCTTGTAGTAATGCTGACATATCAGACTATTGTTTGTCACTGTCATATTTTCCAAGCCTCAGCTTAAGGGAGCATCCATGTGCAGTCGGCACTCATGCATTTTTCATGAATACCCACTGGAGTTCCTTTGAAAGACTGTATTCCATAGTCGGCATCAGAGTTTGGTTTGTGTGCCTGTGATATGTGGTAGAGGGGAGAAAATTGCATTGCCCCCTGCCAAAGGCCACAGAAGATGAATACGGGTGACAGAAGTGGAACCTTTCAAAGTAGGGCAGATTAATTAGAACAACTACAGTATGACCATGGGAAATCTGGTTCATCTTCTTTTTAAAAAAAATATAATCACTCCTTCTCTTAGTGGTGTATTTGAAATAATATGCTTGCTGACACACCACACTTTTAGTATTTCACAGCGTAAGCTATGGTTCAACAAATGCTATCAATCTCTGTAATACGGCGGTCTGCATCAAACACCCGCTTCAGCGCCTTGCTTCTTAGAGAGTCCTAGGTGAATGGGACATAGTCAGCAGAAGAAAGTAAGGATAACAGAATTGGAGTGAACTCATTCAGCCACCAAAAGCCCCATCAACTACAACATGAAAAACACTATGAAATAAAAAGGGTGAGGGTGGTGTCAATTGAAATGGAAAGGGAAACTGACAAAACACATTTTCAGACAAAGACAGCAAAAGAAAGTTGACACTGAAGCCACAAAGATGAGGAAGAAAAGTGAAGTCAATGAAGCAGAAGTGAAGGAGAAGAGTGATTTTCTTTTCTGAAAAAGTTAAATTCCTCATCCTTCTAATCCCATAGGTTCAGATACATGCTGCAAGGAGGGGACGCCTAATTAAACTAATCGTGTTCACCTCTGAGCTCAATTTTTTTTTTAAAGTAAGTTCTCCCTGCAAAAATGTCAAAAATACAATTATATGCTACTGTTATTCCTGACAATTCAATTATCATCAAACATAAAAAGTCTTAATTTCACAGACAGAACATTTTCAACGGCGCCATCGGTTAAATGCTATATGTATGTACAAATTAGGATCTTAAGAGTCATACCCGTCGGCAAAACACTTGGAATAGAAAGTTCTGCCGCGACGTTAAGGCCTGTATTTCAATTAGCTTACAGCATACAGGCTTTGAGGGCTGTAAGGGGCAGATAGCATTCCCACCTCAGATAATTCTCACTTATGTCAGAGTAGTTAGAAACGACTAAAGGAAAATCTCTTTCCTCGGCATCACATCACACAAAGATTTGATTTACTGTTGCATGTATCTGCAAGACAGTGATAAACATGTCTCCTTGTAGCTATTCAGAGGTTTCCTTCTCTGGTATGGTGGGAAATTAAAGAGGAACATGGGGAATGAGCAAACAGCTCACAACTGTGGCAAACACATGAAACTGGGTTTGAGTTTTAGGCTTAGTAATGCTCTGGGATGCCTGTAAAGCTGACCAACCCTAATTTTGCTATTTCAAGTTTGCTACATTTGAATTTCGACTAAAACTAAACATCACTCGTTGTGGCACTGCTTGATAATCAATAAAACATTTATGACAGCAACATTACATATTCATTTACATGAGATGACTCCATAGCAAGTTTAAAATAAATATAATGCTGGGAAAGTGTAACTAATGCTAATTAAAATCACATTAGTTCAGAGGCAAAAATAAAACAATTTAATATTTAATCAAATACAAATGAAAATGTTATGTTTCTTCTCAGTAGTGGAATACGCCATTCAGTTTAAGTTGTATATCAGATCACGTCTCTTCATTTATACAATCTATACAATTATTTGTATTCTGATTCACTGTTGATGAATGATTAATTTGGAGCATTATTTTTGACCTATTAGCAATAAGAGCATGTTTGTTCTTTCCCTATGTACAGTATGTAAAGAAACTTGAATGAACAGTGTCTATCCTGAAAAGGCAAAAAACACACACAGTTTCAGGGAAACCACTAATCACTACTTGAGTAAATGCACAAACTGGACACCACCCATTCACCCATTTGTCACATGAAATAACTACAGTTAAAGGGTTGCATTATTCCATTATTGGCACAAATGACAACTGGAGAAGATGCTTTTCAAGTTCCCAATTTGTGTTTTTATTAACAAAAATGACACTAAACCATACTCAAAAGCAAAATACAAAACAGAATATTAAACTGAGGCAAAAATAACAGCAAACACACCAGCAACCTCACAGCCAGCTGCCAAGATTCCTCAAGCCTTCTTCTCCTGAAGCCCTTTTTAACTCAGCCTCCCCTAATTGGAACCTACCACCTGCACAGGTGATTATAGGGTGAACTATCCTGAGCAAGCAACAGTAACACTTACATTTCTCAAAACATCATTACAATTGGATAGATCAGTTACTGCCGACAACACTATTTATACATACATGTGCACCCACTACAATAGGCACCCCAAATATTATAGAAATGTCAGTTTATGCAGAACTATCTTACCTATTGTTCTTCACCTTAGGATTGCCCAGCCCCTCCCTTCAGAAAAGACCTAATGAGGCAAACCTGCATTGACTCTCCCTGATTAAGCTGGTTAGGAGCTGTGCTACCCCCCTATGAACCCCTAAAACCTGCCGAACAGGCCTATGTCAAATAATAAAGTAACAAATACACTAAAACAATAACCTACAACATTAGTGATATTAAGAATTAAGCAGACACAAAACAGTATTATTTTGGGAACAGGGCCTAGTGAAAAGGGAGAAAGGCAGCCTTTTCACATCCACATATTTCATATTGTCAACAAACATTACTCAAACTCAAGCACACGGTACTCAAACAGGAGTAAATAGTTATTTATACAAATTTAGCTGTTAAAGAGTTCCACCATCTTCCTGATTTGAGTTGGAGAGCAAACAGGTTCTCAGAGTTGTGAGTGTGCAAAGTATAGATGCTCCTGACTTTTTGGAGTATTATTTAGATGTTTTGAATATCTTGATTTTGTTTGTGGGTATTTTGTGTCTGTAGAGAAATATTAGCTGAAAACTTTGACTGGCTTTTTTCCACCTAACCGAGATAAGAAAACCAGGTGTTTTAGTGTTTCTCAGCCCACTTGACTGCTTCACTCAGAGAGATAGATAGAAATGACTAGGCTAATTATTTTGATTACTTATTTAGCATAGGTGAGGCTAATGTTTTGCTGAATACGGACAAACTGAATACAGAAACAAAAATCAAATACCCAAATATACATATACACCTCTACATCTACCCATCACCATAACCACACCTGTTCAAAGTCAGACTAACTGACACACCTGTTTTACTGTAGTTGTGTCATTTATTCTTCAGCAAGTGATGCACAGCTATAACAGTTGCACTATGAATACAGGCCTACATTTACACCTTTATCATCTTAAGTTTAGCTCACTTGCAATGGCTTTTTTTCTTTTAGAGTTGTGAACAATTGCACAACGTTTTTTTTTTTTTTTTCATGGTCAATAAACCTAATTTAAATGACAATATTTTTTAGGTTTAAAAAAGCGGAAATGATGAATTATTTTGACTAATAGTTAAGATCAGAAGATGTTAAGTGAATCACAGTTTATGTCAAAGTTTAGGGAAGAGACTTTCCTTTTTTTAAATGCTATAAAATTGAATAAAACACCCAGAATTCAATGGAAGTAATCATTAATTTTACCTGCGAAAAATGTGGTATGGCTTCCGTACATTGTACATCAATGCATCCAAGTTATTTTTGGGAAATTTGGTTGAAAGAAACCCATATTTCTGATATAAAAAAAAAAAAAAAATTGAAAACGGGTCAAATTTGACTCGAGGACGACACAAGGGTTAATCAGGCTGCAGAACATGGACCCTTGTTGTTCGCTGAGACTGGACCAGCCTACAGTTTTTTACCACTCAGCAGAACAACACAAGACACTCAAAAGTGTTTTTAAACACAGAGAGGCTAGACTCTGCCATATACAGTGCTGCCCTTGTTTTAAGGTTGTTGTGGCCTCTTGGCTTCCCTGATGAGCCTCCCTTTTGCACTATCATCCATCTTGGAGGGACAGCCTGATCTAGGTGAGGTCTTGGTGGCAACATATTTCCTCCACCTTTTGATCATGGTGCTCACTTTGTTCCAGGTTTTATTTGTGCTCTTTACAATCTTTTTTCCTATCTTTCTTCTAATGAAACACCTTCAAACTTGGTTTGGTTCTTGACTGTATGCTGATGCTCAGCAATATGGTGATTTTCATCATTCTAATAAGAATTACTCTAGTTGATGTCATCTGAAATGCGCAGCTTTCTACATGCTTTGGAATATGATTAATCTTAAAAGAAGTATGTGGGCATATATAACCAAGAAATGTTTTCTATTTATTTTTTACAGTTAAGCTATAATCTACAGTATGTCCAATATGAACAATTAGTTTAGATACGTTTGGTTACATGAACAATAAATGAAAATTCAAAACAACTCAAAACAAACCACATCACAGGACAATTTCTACCTGGACCCTGTTTCATTATGTTTCTCCATATTACAAATATATTTGGAGCAATGCCTTGGGGTTCATGTCTCCACTACAGACTACAGAGCTAAAATGCATATTTTTGCCAGGGTGACTGGCTTTTCCGACATTCCGGGATGGGTGAAAAACATGCTCTGGTTTATTGGCATTTCTTTAAACCAATCACAGTTGTCTTGGGCGGTGCTAAGCGCTGGACGCAGCAACAGTGCCTCTGCAAAATAGCCTCGGGAAGGAACTTGTTTTGGTGGAACGTGCATGTAGGGAGGCGAGCTGTGGAATTAAAATGGCTGTTGAGTGTGTGATGAGAATTTTACAAAAAAAAAAAAGATTAATATAATTTCATTGTCGGTTCTAGCTAGGAGGACGTTTCACAAATCGACCGGAGTTTAGAATGCCAAAACAAAGAAAGTGGAAGGTGAGGGACATCCAGCCGAAAATGAGGGACATGCGGCGGGACATCTTTGAGCACCAACAACAAAAATCTTTTTTTTTTAACTGATCACACAGTTGTTTGGATTACGAGCGTGTGCAATAATAAAAGTATATTTTCAATAATAAGAACTTTTTCTCCATTTAAGTGAAATAAATTTTTTTTTTAGTTACGTCTCTTTACAGACAAGAGCAATGTGTAACGCTTAAAAAAATATAACTTGTATTTAAAGACAAATAAATCATTATTATTAATTAGAAATCTAATAATCATATATTAACAAGAAAACAAATCATAGAAATGCATTTTCAGTCTTTGTAGAACCAGATCGACAAATTTTTGGTTATTGGATCCTCTTTTTGTACAAACCATCACTGACTAGTTTTCCTGTGTTTGCCTATACACTTTAATTTAGATGCACCCGGCCTTAGGCAGGAGTTGCACGGCCCCCCAATGATCAGAGTGAAGTTTGTCAACAAATATACAATGAAAGAACATTAGATTTATCATACTGATAACAGTTAATGCTCCCATTCTTGTTTGTTCCTTACTTACACTTAAAAAGGTAAATTAATTGCAAGTTATGTAGTTGCCATTTTACAACTGGACCAAACCAATCCAGGGATATAGTGCACATAAGCTCTAGTTTCTCACAGTTGACTCCAATCACATGCCACTCCTCCTGTTTCTTACTCTCTAGTAAGTTGATGTCTGAGTTTTTCTTAATTAAAGACGAGGCCAGAGCGAGTCTGCAGCTGTTCTATCACACTGAGACGGGGCTGTCCACAGTCGGCTGGACTGTATTCACTCTGTTGCAACATCTTGTCCAATCGGTTACATGTATATACATGACGTAGCGCAACACAGCGTCTCACGGAGTGACAGCTGAGCTACAACAGTCGTCGTGGTTGAGACAGCGAGAAAAGCAGCGAGTGATGACGAGGAAACAGCTTGTTGGAAAATAAGTTGATTCTGTACAAAGACGACAGCTGCACTGACTTTGTCTATTCAAGGTTCACAATTTTGCCAGAATAAAAAACTAATTTCTCTCACTGAATGGAGACGTAAACATGTCGTACCATGCTAGCCTAATGCAAGTTGGCATACTGTTGTTGTGCTTAAAGTTTTGTAGAAAATGTGACAGTGAAGTTGGAACATACACGATTTTTTTTGGTAGAGGTATTGTGAAGTAATTTATTCATTCTGAGAGCAAATGCATTTTTTATGTGGAATTTGTGTGGAAACGATCCCTGGTTAATATTTACTTAACTGTAAGATTGGTTCAGTTTTTAAAACTGATAAATAAATCATGATTGTTATAACTGCTCATTTTGCAAAGAAATGTATTTTGTCGTAATGGGTTTTTAATACCAGCTCAACCAAGATGTGCATCCAGTAAACTGCGGAGGTTTTCAACATTGGAAACATATACATATAATCGTCTCTTCGATTTGGCTGCCTCTCAAAATGTTTGGTGAGGCCTGATAATAACAGACTGCCGTGAGTGATATCACAAACTATTAACTGCTCTGTCCCCATGTTCTACAGTTTGGTGAATGTGCAGGTACATGTAGGTATATGTAGAGACCGGTATGTTTGTTATTACAAGAAATACAAAATTAGTAAGTAAATTAATCCCTACTTTTTCATGATGAATACTGATGATTTTAGTCTAATTACTATCAAAGAGTAAATCATGCATCAAGATCCATGAAGAATCAACTTTTGTTGGTCAGATTGATCAGACAGACACGCTAAATGACTACATAACACTCCTAGGCAGTCAGAATTCCCTTAATTGCTTCATTGATGCTGTTCTCTTACACAGGGTCTGTTATTTAACCTCACCAGAAAAGTAAGTGAAACCCAGCGGATTGCCATAATGGGTATTCCCTTTTCTTCTCAACACTGTCACTAAAAAAACAATTTAAAAAAGTTGATACGTTTGCATTTTGCCATCTCCAGATAGATGCAAGAAGTAACTATAGCAAGTTTATAACTTACAAACATTTTCAACAATAATTGTTTATAGTACACCAAATATTTGAATGTAGAAGAGAGAAAGAAGCTGCAAGCTGCAAAAAGTATGTTACACTTCCCCTCTGATTTTACGGTACTTTGTTTCACATTTAGTGATCATTTCGCATTCCATTAACTGTTCAACTCGCTACTTCAGGCTTTGGCCGACAGTACACATGGCACATCATTTGTTCGAGAAAATCTTGTTATATTCTTGTTGTTCAACATTTTGTCAAATTATATTAATGTTTGTCAACCGTGTGCCTTGTTATTGACTCTGAATCTTGCTAGCAAAATGTTAGCTGGCTGAGCCAAAGGGTTCTATGAGCTGAGTGGACTAGAAATATCTCCATTTGCCAAGTCGTATATAAGGTCGTCCTATTTACTTGAGCAGTAAACAAAGTTTGCATTGAAGAAGAACCTTATGGGATGGTAATGATTATTCCAGGTATCAGTCAAACCCTCAGGTGTACCAGGGAAGTTATTGTTTAAAAAAAACTTTACATTTTGAATGCAAAACGCATGATAATAAATTAATGGTCTTAAAAATGTTCTTTGGCAAGTGACCATGGTTTAAGCGGGTTAATGCCCTTCAAGGTGTCTATTATCAGGTTATTTCTAAACCCCGGCAGAGGCAACCGTGGACAGTCCACTGTCAGACAGTTCCGGCCTTCCCGTCGTCCATTAGTTCCTTATAATGGACACCTAGTCAGGCATTAACCCTTACATAAAATACTCCATTTGCATTTTCCTCCTGTAGCAGTCATTTCAATAAATGATTAACACTTGAGTGTGACCCAAGGCTATCTCAGGGTAGCTTCCACCATGTGTATGTTATGTCAGCAGAGCCTGGCAAAGCCTGGCTGTGTGCATGTATTCCCTGCATGCAACATCTCGGCCAGAGGCAGTTTCCATGGGAGGATGGGTTCCCAGATCTCTTCGTCATCTAGAGCGTGCTAGACATGTGTGTAATGGTCTCTCTCATCTCAGTCTTCAATCTGCGAAAACTACATACCGAATTGGATGGCGGGGGGTTGACAAACGCTCTTCCACAATTCCCGATAGGTCCAGTGGCCTTTTCACAAATAGACGCCCAGACTGCACACCCAGGTTGGAGGCACTAAACACAAGCATCCGCATGCCCACATGATGCATGCACACTAGTGCACTGGCAGAAAGGGGAAACGCACAAGCTGAGTTTGTTTGCGGTTTCACTGCACTGTTTGGCATTTGTCGGTTTCGGTGTCAGACTGACAATCCCTATAGGTCAAACCAAATTGCCTGTTGTCCAAGGTGTCTTGAAAACAAGCTTGCCTAAATAATGACTCACTCAACCATACTCCAGCGGCCTGAGGTGAAATACTAGGGTTGTTTTATGATTAGAAAGGTTATGATATGTCCAATTTCATGAACCAGATGTCACTGTGAAAAAAGAAATTAAGTGCCATAACAGGATTTCATCTCTCTCTTCACCTGGGTCAGTCTGACATTACAGCATCTTGACAATCGATCTGTGCTGCTCAGCCAAGCTGCTTGATAAGAAGTGCTCAGACTTCACATGGACAGCTGATTATGTTTTTGTGGGCAGAGTGTGGCCTTTTTCCTGTCTGACACCAGTCTATTACAGCAGCGATCTGTAAGCAGCTGTAATCACCTGTATAGGTGTTACGGGTATGATAAGGATGAAAATCTAAGCCAACCAAGACTGGCCCTGGCCATCAAAGATCAATACATCATCTTGTCCAATAATAAACCACATCGAGCTTTTGCCTGTCAACAGATATATTAGGGCAGAATGTGACATGGACCTTTCATTATAAATTGACACTGGCATTGAGCAGTTTGGCTACATCTGCACATGTTCACATCTTAAGCATTTGATATCGTGTGTAGTTATATATATATATATATATATATATATATATATATATATATATATATGATAAGGTGTGATTAAACACACAGCAGGTTTTTTGTAGTTTCTCTTCCAGTAATACTAGAACAGGCCTTATGATGCAATCACATAGTTCACTGATCTGTAAATACGGCCGTGAAAATATTTAATCAAGCTTGTGTAGCTCAATATCAAATCAATACATTTCAATTTTTTCACAGCCAGATTAGCACATGCCAAAGATCACCATGGCTACAGGCAGGGCATCGACACACTGTGAATGATGCTATTTGCATTCAATCGAGTGACATTTTTCAGTGGAAAAATAGTTCAATGTAGAACAGATGTGTCTTTTCTTTGGGTTCTTTCTCGGATTGGTTATTAAAGACGTAATGTAGACCTAGGTGAAAAAGTATTCTTCTTTGGCTGAAACTAATGGTTGCTTTCTTTACAGATTACCCTGGTTATTTTCTGCATCAATCGAATAATTGTTTTGTCCATATAATGTCATAAAATAGTGAAAAATGCTGATCACAATTTCCCAGCAACCAATAGTCCAACACTCAAAGATATTCAGTTTGCTATCATGTGAGGCAAATTATTACATTTTGGATGTTGAAAGCAGTGAATGTTCAGTATTTGTGCTTATGTGACACAAACTGTCAATTAAAAAAAAGTTGCCGATTTATTTTCTGTTGACTAATTTAAGTAATCATATCGAAGATTTTCTTTCAAAGAAATGTCTGTTAAGTCACTATCTATCGCCGAATGAGGTAACTCAATGGTGATTGAGTTGAGCATATGGCCCACTGATGAAAGCACTTGCATTTGCAGTATTACAAGCTGGGTGTCACAAGCAGCACACAGTTAGTGAGGCGTTTTCTATCACAAACCAGTGGTTGGTCCACCAGAGCAGGAAGGCGGAGAGGCATACTGTTTTTTTCCCAGTCTCTCAATTACCACTTATCACAATAAGTGCCACAAAGAAGAATGAAACAGCGCTCTCTGAAAATGTAACTTTAATTAATTAATCTACAAATTGTTTCAGACCTACGTTCTTAAAATGTAGTGTCACATGGTTTTAGTTTGCTGCAAACCACAAAGAAAGTTTAGACAGTAGTATCATGTAAAACCAGTAGTAACTAGTTTTGAAGAGTAATGCATTTACTGCACTGTAATGTATTAACTGTGCTGTTTGCTGCGTTTGCTCAGCGAAAAGAGAGCCTTAAGAGGAGGACCTTATATACTAGGGCTGTGTGTCTGCATTGGTAGAATGCATAGGCCTGGGTGAGATGGCAGAAAGAAGCCCGGAGACTGAAATGAGTGTGATTTGGCTTACTGATGTCAAATAGCAGACAGATAATATATTGAAGATGAAACAACTAATTTTTTGGATAAAAGCGTATGGACTTGTATGGGAAAAAACCTAAATAGTTTTATATTTTTGTTAGTTACAGAGTTTATTAATGTTTCCCCTGATTGCCAACACCTAGAAGAACACTTTTCAAAAGCCAATAGGCTTGGCCATTATTGTTATCTGTGTGATTTCAATACATTTCTGTGAGATTTCATTTCCGTTTAGTCTTTTCATTTGTCTTTATAGTCATTTAACAATGTATACATTCATGTGACATCCCTGCAGCATACATCCTGATAGCCCAGGTTCTCCTGAAAGAAATTATGTCTAGAACTTGAATGTGTATAACAGGGTTAAGGTTATACAGGCATTATTACACAAAACACATCCAAAACATATATTCTTTCAAATATTTGTTGCATTAGTGATATTTTTTACAGTCACAACCGGAACCAGACAACTGCATGTGACAACGCTATGCACGCGTTGGTGCGTTTACTCGTGTAAAATTGTTTTAAAAACAATAGTGAAGCAAATTAAGTTGTGCGGTGAAGTTTGACTATCCTGTCAACATCACAAGCGAATGTGCAAATTGATTTAACTGACAAAAGACCAGATGAACCTGAAAGAAAAACAAATTAGTTTTTTGTCTTTTATGTTAAAATGTCATTGTTAGGCTGACGTATAACTTAATTACTCAAAATGTAAGGTTCAATTATAATAATGACTAAAAATGGCAACCATATTTGTACTTTTGGCAACCAAAAGATGATGCCTGCCGCTTAAGTTAGTGTGCTCACACCTAAAGGCAACATATAGTCTCCACACTGACCTGAACTATGCAGGTCTTGGACAGTGGGAGGAATCTCACACCAGCATGAGGTGAACATACAGCACAAGCACACACACACACACACACACACACACACACACACACACACACACACACACACACACACACAGAGCTCCGTCTGAGAATAACTAATTCTAATTAAAGTTGATGCACGAATGAAAATTGTGGGATTACTATTCCTTATTTCATGGGCTGTTCAGGATTTTTTGGAGAATGCATATATTATAGCTTAATTATACTATAATAAATACAACTTTAAAAAAAGAACGAAGCATTTGAATACTGATTTGGACGTCGATTACCATGGCAACGATCGGAAATTCAAAGCATTCAGGTCAGCCCTACTGCCGTCCCATTCAATGGTTTACCAACACCAAACACAAATACACACATTAGAGCTGTCACTTTAAAATAAAAAAATATTAACATTGATTGATTCTGTGCAATACAAATTTAATGTCTGTTGACAGCAAGTTGAGCCATGAGGGAATACAGTTTTCATACCGTTTGTTTTAACGGAAACATGTCCAGTGGAGTTGGAGAAGTGGAGAAATGTTCATATTACTAAACAGATAAACACAGTTAAATATGTAAATACACAGCCTGCAAGACACACATGCACATATGTGTTCCATTCCAGCCACCCACACACATCCAGACAAACACAAGAGTGTCTGGCATGTTAAGAAAGCTGACAGATGGTAGAAGGGCTGGATTACGATTCCGGATGGATGTTTATCAACTCTTGAAGACACAGAAATGTTGTTATGTCTGATTTGCATGGATAATCAGTCGCTTAGATTTGGTGAGATAAGATCACAACTAAAGAAAAATATAATTATAGAATGAAACAATATAATTATACAGGAACACACAGCATGCAGTGCACAGAAATCCTACAGAGGAGGCCAAAACCTGCCACCAGTAATTTGTCTCTTTAATGCGAGCAAAACAAACTGAACTGAAGAGAAAGAAAACACCTATCACAAGCAATTGTTCCCGATTAAACAAATAATTTACCTCTGTGAAACTTCAGAGGCATATTTGTCATATATTCTTATAGTTGTTGTTATGAAATGTTTGTCTTGCGGCCTTGTGTGTTGTCAGAACCTTTTCAGACGATGAGTCAGTCACCATGAATCAACACTCACCCAGCAGTAAAATAACACAAGTGGAAAATCAAGCCATAATAAAGATAGTGTGCCAGTTTACTGAGTGCTAAGATATTTCATCGGTTCATTCATTACATCAAAGCAGAATGGATGACAAGGTACTTTTTAACTCAAAAAACCTGAGTCAGAAAATATTTTATAGGTAACATTTAGTGTATGGGGATATCATACCCCATTCATAAAACAAATACAACACAACATGTTTCATGTCATAGAAAATCATATTTATTCCTGGTGTGATGTACATGCACAGATGTAATTGTATGTATCAGAGCTGGACTGATATGGCAAATTCAGGGAAGCAGGAGGATTTTAAAGTTCTGTGGTTTTCGGCAGTGGCCATGGTGTCTGGAAAAGTGCAGTTGCAGGCTACCGGTAAAGTATGCTGTGTCGTCTTTGAAGAGTTTTTTTCTTCGGACGTGCGCAAGTAGGTGTGGTACTAAGAAATAGTGGGATAATCGCTGTTCCTGCTTGATTCTTTCTCCTGATTTCGATTATCAAAAATAAAAGCTCATTTCGATCGATATTTTTCGATTTAGAATGGAAATCGTGAAACCCCTAAAAATTATTATATTATCGTTATAGAAACTTAGAGAGCAATCTCAGAGGTAGGCCTGCTTTTATTTAATATAGCTTTTCATTTGAGATAGTTTTTCATTTATTTCTGTTTTGCAGATGTATATTTTTCAAACAGGGAAGGAAACTCTGTATTGCATTGTATTGTTGTCTTAATATTTTTCAATTTTTTAATACAATTTTATTTATAGCGTCAAATCATAAAATAAGTTTTCTTAGGACACTTAATGCTTTAGTGTGTAACTTTTTGATATTAATAAACGTCTGTTACATTCAAACCATTGCCAAATGAGTTGCTACAAAGCTAATTAAGGCTATCAGCTATTTCTCAGTATGACTATGTTCAGAAGATTGTGTCGTCCGGTGACTTTCCCGTGCAGAAGCTCGAGTGAAGATAATTACCTCTTCTGAAGAGTCCATCATGTTTTTTTAATCCTCCTTGCTCTCCTTGGCTACTAGCAACTGCATGGAGGAGGGGTGGGGTGCGTGCGCGGTAAGGCTTCATGTGGACACGGCGACAGTTTTGTTGACATAACATAGAATTCCTCATGAGGGAGACAGAAACTATGCACTATAGCTTTAACAGATAGAGTAGGTTTAGACCACACTATAATTTACACAGACCTAACAATTCCCCCAAGACCAATTGCACTTTAAAAAAAGTTGCCTCGATGTTTGAGATCAGATCTGAGATCAGCTGGAATGTGAGAAACTAGAAACTCTAAAGTTAACTAGAGCTGCACAACATATGTGTTTATCGGTTTATAATCGTCATGGCAATATCAACACATTATTTGCGCTGGTTAAAGAAAATATCTCTAAACTGTTTTAATATTCAACTCAATGTTTGATTTGATCAGAATACAGTGATTTTCAATCTGGGAGTTAAGACACCCTCAAGGACTAGTGAGATAAATCTGAGTGTGTGCAAAATGAGAGGAAACCTTAAAAAACTAAGACACAAATACTGTTAATCATTTCTAGACTTTCCTCTGATCTTTGCTTTGTGTCTCATGGGTTTCTGGCTCAATTTATTTTTTCAGGACTCAAATGATTATTATTCCAAAAACACAAGAAGAAAAAACATTTACTTAAACTGGTCACAACTGGTAGACGTATGCAACTGGAGACGAGGGATGGCAGGAAGACAATGCTTAGATTTAAGGGGACACAAGCTAAAAAAGATTGGAAACCACAGACAGCCAGTACCAATGCACAGTATCAAACTGTCTTACACCTTCACAGGTCGGCTAGACCTGCAGGAAATGGCTCTGCACTGCAGCATATCCTTCCATCAAATTTGAGCCTGTGAAAAGCTGGAACTGAAACTGGGGGGTCTGATTTAGGATTTGGCCAAATCAGGACAAAAACCCTTCCCCACAAAATGCCCCTCTTATGTCTTGAGACAGACAGCCTTGCACTGTGGGGGCAGGCAGTGTGTGCATGAGCAAAATGAAATGACGTAGATGATGCTGAAGCCCCTCTGGTGGTCAAAGAACAATGGGTTACCAAGTCTAAGAATTTCTCACTGATCAAAATCAAAAACTGAGACAGATTAATCATATTACTGTCTATTAAACATCAAAGAAGTAAGAAACAAAGTGTTGGCTTAATAGCTGCACAATCAGACAGTCAGCAATTTGGTAATGGAATAGTTGGAGGACGGAGAGAGCAGAGGGGGTTAGAAAAAAAAAAACATGGCATAGGAAAATACAGAAAATGGAAAAATATCACCTCCCTGAACTGAGCAGGATTATTATCTGCTCTCCCACAGTGACTTACAGTACTCTGGCCAAAATGGCTTTCATTTCAAAATTACAAAGCAACAATGCCCTATACTATCTTTCAATTTGTGATGCAGCTTCCCTTTTTGAAGCAATACTGACACAGTCCAGCTTTCTGTCTAATAAAAAATGTAATGTATTCTCATTGTGTTTATACTGCAACCTATACGTCAATCTAACAACAATTGCTCTTTTTTCAGAGCATGACTTGAATGTGCCTCTAATTATACACCTTTGTTACTAAACCATTTTCTGTAGTATATGACTCACGTTTAAACATGTCAAGTTGTTGCATGAAATTAAAGGAAATATACTTTGAGAAAAAAAATTGTCTTCAATGGCATCATAGTGAAGCACTCACTGTCAACGACCGTGTTGTCACTGGCCCACTAAACGAGTGGGTTTGGTTGAAGCGAGATGCCTCGATGGGCTGATACTAGTTTATCTTGATTTAGCTTTCATTCTCTCAAATGAGCTGCTAAATCAATTGTGACACAGGGCCGTCATTTTACTGTGTCACTGGAAGGTTGATAGTGGAATAAAAACCATCGGAACAAGGAGAGATGAGGCATGAAATTTCATCACATGAACCTGTTTTTTTTAAGAATTCATCATATGAGGGCCACAACAAGGTTAGAATTGGCCTGGCTCCGTCCTCCTACGTACTTCCGCTCAATTTTCATTTTCCTTCAGTACACCGTCTGGGTTTGGGGTATAGTCTTGGGTTTTCTCCGGGGAAAATCTTACCGGTCCAATCAGCGAACAGAGGGAGTGGCTGAGAACGATGACATTGAGGTTCGGTAACCTTCGGTGAGTTCCGTAATGGCGGCGGAGAAAGATGTGAGCGAAGCCATTCGGTCCGTTGTAGCAACGCTGCCAAATATCCAGAAGTTAAAGTCCGAGCAAGAACAGTCTTTGCTGAATTTTGTTGGTGGGTGGCCATGATGTTGTGGCACTCCTCCCCACGGGGTTCGGGAAAAGTTGTTATGGGTTGGTGTGTTTTATCTTATTTTGGTAGTCTGTTTCTGTTCTGTATTTTGCTCAGTTTCCTGTTTTATTTTGATAGTTTGGTTTTTTTGTCTTGTCTAGTCTGGTTTTACTTTTTGTCTTGTGTTTTCCCACCTTTTTTGATTGTTCTGCACAGCCTTAATGTGTTTCACCTATATGTGTTTCACAGATATTTTGTACTAGGGAAATGGCAAGGTAAACGCCGCTTATGTTCGATCCAACTGATTCGGACATTTGCGTTCTCACATACAGCTCCCCCGGGTTAAGTCTAGATAATTTCAAGTTTGCAGTGCATGTATGAAAGTGACTTAAAAGTGTAGGAAACCCTAATGAAAAATACATACAATATACACAGCAACTAATTTCCAACCAAGCTGTGACAAAACACAGTGTAAAGAGCCATATCAAATAAAACCACTTGCTAGATTTCAAGGACAGTCTAACTTTAAATTCCTATCATCCATACAGAAAACAATGGACAGAAATAAAACACAATTCTACCTCAAGATCAATACCTTACTTTTCAAGTGAATTCAATTATTTTACCTCTGATCTAATTTTGTCTGTCTCCAAATTCTAAATGAAAACAAATGCATGCATTTAAATTAGTAGATTTGATTACCTTTTCTATGGAAGTTCTGCTCAGTTTATTGCTTGCTTATGAGTACAAGCCCTGTGGCTAAAAGATAACATGCTACTCAATGCTCTGCTGCTTTAAAAAAAGGTGACAAGGAGGAAATGGTTCTTACAGACAACCTATAATGAACTACTTTAAAAAAATGATTATATAGGTCTTCAGTACAAAAGTTGACTTGAATATCAGCGTCAAAGACAAACCAAACATAGCTTCTCTTTCTTTCCTTCTTTCTGTCCTTCTTTGTTGTCAAAGAGAGAAAAGAGAACATGTTTGAGTTTTTGCGGTACATTAACTAACATTTACTGATTTTACCAAACAGGCCTGAAGCTCAAATGTTAGCAGCTCAATTGGGGGAAAATAACCATTAACTCACTAAAAAGGATTGCAACAAAGCAGATGGTGAACACTTCTGGAAAGAGGGATGTGGTGGAGCTTTGACCACAAAACAGCTGCAGAATGGATCGGCTCGCTCATTCAAAGAGTCATGAAAGAAACTGTCAACCGCTGATATCTGCCATCCTCCTCACAGTATGCTGTGTGGCCGGGTTTCCGCTTTATGCATATACTTTGACTGAGATCGACACAGATAGCTTTTACCTTACAAGCTGTCATGTAATTGCAGCTTTTGTTTAAGCATACACACGCTCAGAGATGAGTCATGGTAGTAGCAAATGCAACACTAAAAGCAAACATTAGCAACATTCAGACTGTGAATTTGATTTTAAAAAGTATGACGTCAGGTTTATGTAATATATCTCCTGAGTGTGATAAAACATGCTCACAAATTATGTAATTTCACACGCGCAGATATTACTCTTTGCGCACCAATTTAACAATCAAGAGTTGTACAGGCAGCTGCGAGCGTGAAACAAAACATAGGGAGAGGGGAAAAAAATGCGCACCTGCGCATATAAAACTAAGCAGCATGCGCACAGAGCAGCCACCACACACCCGTGAGTGTCTGTTTTGCGAGCGCTGGAGGGCATATACGCTATCACAGTTAAACTCTGCTCTCAAAGTTGATTTCTGCTTGCCCGAATGAAACTGACTTTTGACAATTGGGGGCGGAAACCAAGGAGAATCAAGAATCCCTACTTAAATCTGAGATGTCTTGGACTATTGTATTACATTACAGTACTTGTCTTGCATTGCCAGACCTATGTCTACAGCGCTGTGGAGTGAAGTCTGGCTACACCACAAAAACAACTCTAGGTTGCAGATGCAGCGATGGTGCCTCTGAAAAATAGTCTGGGGAAGAAACTTGTTTTGATGGAACATTTGCATCCTGCAAAAGAAAACGCCACAATAAAATATTAAATGAAGTTAACTGTTCACACAAAACAGTAACATGAGCTATATAAATTCGCTGGATTCATGGTTATATGTAATTTTCTCTTACTAGTGTATAGCCGTGTGTACTTCGTCCAAAGCAATCCCTGCCAATCGGTCCCAAAACGTCCCAGTCAGATAGTAAATGCCATAAACATATTTAAAGATGTAAATCTTTGTACAATCATTTATCGAAAAAAAAACAAAAAAACAAGCAGACCTTCCTTATTGCACAATTCAAATTTTTGTTAAAACTTTTCAGCTTTTTAGCTAGGAGGTAGTCTATGTCCACGACGTTCCACTTCCGGGATTTTTCCGGTGCCGCCAGAAATTCCACCGGATGTCCCTCATTTCGGCCGGATGTCCGTCACTTTCTGCTTTCTTTGTGTTGGCATTCTAAACTCCGGTAAATTAATGAGGACTATGGTTAACTGCTCCTCAGATCTCTGCAGGGTAAATCCAGACAGCTAGCTAGAATATATGTCCAATCTGAGTTTTCTGTGGCACGACTAAAACAACCTTTGAACGTACACATGTTCCCCAAAAACAAGCTCCGTCCCGAGGCTATTTAACTGAGGCACCGTTGCTCCGTAGCTTAGCGCCGCCCATGACGATTGTGACTGGTTTAAAGAAATGCCAATAAACCAGAGAACGTTTTTCTCCCATCCAGCAATGCTGTGTGGACTAGCCAGACCCTCCTCCGCAGCGCTGTGGAGGAAGGTCTGGCAAAGCGCGACTAGCTAGGAGGTTGTTCTTGTTGTGAAGACAAAGCTGGACATTGTCAGGCTTATAATGGCAATGTCCTTTCGTTGATCCATACTATATGAAATAATAGCCAGTATATTCATAATTGCTAATCTTCCTTAAAAATGTATTATCCAATACTGTGGTTCATTATTTACATGTTTTTACCAGCAATGTTATCATGTATAAAATCCCACATTAATTCATGAGAGAAAAAGGCTCAGAGACAGCAGCTCAGGGCAATCTCTAATAAACTATTCATAATCTGTGCTGTATCCAGCACTAAATATTATTTGCTTTACTTTTTGTTGACAGTTTAAAGCACCTAACCCAAGAGGGTTGAGAACAATTTAACTGCCTAACACTAATTACAGCAATGGCATGCAAGAGCAGTATAGTAACAGCACAGGTATGGATCAAATGTGAAAAGAATGATCACATAGGTTTTAATGTTTCATTTTTTGTTCCTCAGAACTCCTGAGACAGACATCGCAAGAGAGTTGAGAAGGTTTCTACACACACGGCAAGGCGCATAAACAATAACTCAGTATGTCAGCTTTCTGAGAACAAGAGCATGAACTAAGGGTAAGGGAAAATGTCAGAATGAGTGGGATGCTGAAGGCCAGTGGTCTCTTGCATGCAAAATCATTTTTCTTCTACTTTCCTTCCTCTAAATGGATACTTTTTTGTACTCTTGTGTGGGCCCCTTTACTGCTGAAACTAGCCACTTCAGTGAATGTGAGATGCTTTGTCCAGCCAGCAGTAAACTGTAATGTCAGAACAAGGAGCCACCAAAAGTATTTCCAGTGAGCATTAAGGGCTAGAATGCACTGAGCTGCACTTGAGTTACTAACACTGAGTTATTCCTGGGTCACTACCTCTCTATTGTGCTAATTATGTGCACCACAGAATAAAATAAATGAAATGTATGAAAGAAAAAATATTTTTTCTTTACACTGAACAAGAGCCAAACTTTTGCTATGGTTGAGTTGAAAATGAAATCCCTGTTAGGATCTCCTGCTGAATATACGAGTCAAGAGGGACAGACCTGGTTGTACAATCTGTGATGTGTGTCAGCTTTATGAACGCATCTGCTTCGCAAATGAATAATGTAATCATCTGACATATCTTGTCTGTGATCACGAATTATCTTTTCCCCAACTGTATGTCACAGCGGCTCCCACTTCTTGGCGAACAAAACTAAAATGTTCTTGAGCTGCAGTTCCTGGTCCTGGTGTTAACATTACATAAGGTTGGAGTAAAATATTCATCAAGCTGCTCTGGACCTAATCTGTATGCAGCTGAGTGCTGAGGAAACACTTTTTCTGTAAACCTGCAAACTACACCAGGGTGGTGCTGCTGTTGCTGGGTTTAAAGTGGTTTGGTGCAAATGTACTTGATTGCTTTTGTGTTTGCTTGAGTTTCTGTGTGTGAAGTGTACATAAACATGGTATGTGTGTATGCGAGTGGTACAGTTTTGGACATGATAGGTGTATGTATGTGTGTGTGTGTGTGTGTGTGTGTGTGTGTGTGTGTGTGTGTGTGTGTGTGTGTGTGTGTGTGTGTGTGCGTGCATGCGTGCTTGGGCAAGAATACAGTAATGTGCATGTCTATTTTAAAGCAAACATTTATGTCTAGCTGCAGTGCTAGTAGACGTGGTTGTCCCTCTTCCCTCTGCATGCTAGATCATGCAGCAAATGATGTCTTGCTGGCGCAGGGCGTGTAACGAGATGGTCGTAAAGTTGATTATCTTCCGGGGGCCATCAGCAGGTCCATCAGGACCAGGAGAACCAGCTGGCATCTGGCTGACCTGTGGATTCCTGGGAAGCCATAACTCCAGACCCCTCCTAAATGACCGTACACCACTCTCCATAAAAAGGTTTACCGTTTAATCTATATAACTGAATAGACCGCTTTACATCACGTCAGGAGCTTTGTCTCTTTTTTGATTGTTGTGTCAATAATTCAATTAGAGTGGAGGATGATTGATTGGCGACTACCTTGGTAAATGTTTGATTTTCAATACAGTGGTTCAGAAACCCAAGTGACAGAAACTGAAGATAAACTGGTAAAATCTCACAGTGTTGATCTACTCAACCTGCCGTCTAAATGAAGCTGCTTTCTTAACCTCCAGCTGTCTGAATGTGAAAAGTCAGAAGAGGGAAATGCTAATATATACATTGAAGGATAACGAGAAAGGAGATCAGAGAAATCTAAATTAAATATGCAAGGACACCACTTATGTGCATTAATGAAGAGGGAATGAGCACTGTGCTAATGACGAAGGATTTAAGGCTTCCATGTGAGAGAGGGATCAAGAACACGCTGCTGGCGGGGCTCATTACTGTGGCTCACACCGACTCCTACCTGTGTGAGCGCACATATACGCATATTTTATGTGTGAGAGACAGGAAAAAAATGAAGAGTTAATGCACAGGGCTTTAAATGACTATGTGTTTATCAACAGGTAGATATAAAGCACACCCATGCATAAATAATATAGCTGAGAAAAAGAATAACATACATACATTAGAACAAATAATATATGCAAAAAACTGTTCTGTCACACTGGGTTCACTCTGGGTAAACGCTGGGGGCCTCGACAAGCAGGATACATCCCATGTGGTTTGTAACACTCTGGAATCAGAGAGTTTATCAAATCATACATATACTGCAGGCTGTTGCTGTGGAGTATTAGATGAACTAATTGACAAAAAAAAAAACATAAAAAAAAAAACTAAATAAAAGCCTTACCAAAATCTGGGGATGTACCATAGACATAATATTAGTGGACGTAGCATTCGTGATGTCACCGATCGGTATGTGGACTGCTGTTTTCAAGCCTGGAGTTTGGCAGAACGAGCATCTCCATCTTGTTGTTCTTGCAACTGAAAGTGACGATTTTTGACGAGAGTGTTGAGCTAGGGAGTATGACGCGGCCGCGGGGTTAGGTTTAAGTAACTTCTGCATTGGCTTCACTTATCAGACCCAAAAGCTTGTCCACTAAATTTACAGTCTATGGGCCGTACCCACATCCAATTGGGCTACTTGATGCCTATTTTATGTAGTGAGGCTTCATACATTTTATACATTTATATATATATAAAATTTATTTATTTTTTATTTATTATTTTTTTCCCAACACCTAACCTAGAACTATGACCTATGACTAATGCTGGGGTATTCATGGTCTCAGCCCAGTTACACTAAAGTGCAGCACACCTAAAGACCCACCTTCCTACCCTAAACTCCTACAGTGTAACATATGAAGTCTCATGTTTTACCCTCAAAACTCACTATACTCACATCTAATACTATACGTATCATCAGTGATGTAAAGACACCAGATGCACACAGATTATTATTTCAATTAAAAGTGTGTGTCCTAATTATAGCTAATAATAGCTCACTATCACACTGCAGAGAATCTCTCCAGCATGGCACTGGCATAGTGTTGATTGCACTGGAAGGCATTGGAGGGAACAGTGCCAGTCTGGTCTGGTTCAAGAGTAGAAACACTAATTACAATAGGTTTGCAGTTGTGTAATTTTGAGACAAGACAAGGTCTATAAAACGTTCTAACCTTGCATGATGTTATCCTGGTTTGCTGCATCAACTAACAAAATGGGGTGCAAATCTGCAGAGCCGCGATTGACAAGCCAAATCTTAAACATTTAAGGGGCAGCCCCACCAAAATCCACAATTATTAGGGGTGCTGTGGTCAGTAAGGTTAGGGTTCATTTTGATGACAGTAAACACCTGGCCTTCTGAGGTGTCCTTAAGTAAGACACTGAATCAGTCTCAAACGCAAAACAAGAGGGAATATTGTTTGGACCAGGCATTAATTTTCATGCCACATAAAAGGGGAAAGTAAACTTTGGAAGCAGGATTATAATCAGCTTGTTAGGAGAACGCAAAACACAGGAGGATCTGAAATACATTTTGAAGTTGGTTTTGAAGTCTTAGTGGTATCTGTGGAAGAATCCCTCATTTTAATTACCACAAAATTGCCACTACCCCGCCGGTCCCAATGAAAGGAATTTGAGTAATAGCTGTGCTAAAATGTATAAAATTGCCCTTGAGACAATTTAAAACACATGACAGTACTTTATAAAAAGTAATTCTTTCAAAAGTAAAAAAGGTGTATTATTTTGCAGTGAGTCAAGCAGTAAATAGCAATCACACCTTCAGTAAAGTAGAAAGAGCTATTACGCTTGCCATGGCCGGCTGGATGGAAAATAAAATATGTGCTAAATAATTCATCAAATGTTTGAATGTCTATGAACAGAACATATTTTTTCCACAGTGTAAGCAGATGTGTACAACAAACTGATTGGAAGACAGGCTATGGGGGTAAAAATAAAATCAAGTAGTAGCCTATTAATCACTTCTGTATTGTGGCAGGCAATACCGCTCACTGCTTAGCAACCAACTCCTGCAGGGCAACAGTCAGAGTGATGAGATTTACCAATCGTATCTTCTCTCTAAAGTGTCCATTGTGTGGCAGCAGATCACATACTGTATTCTTCTCTTACACTGTTCAGCAGCTCCTGTTGTTTATCAGCCATCAGTTTATCAGTGTGATTAATTATTCAAGCAAATATATAAGAGGATCCATAAAGCAAAAACAGCCCAAATCACAGGTATAAGTGTCAAACAGTATTCAACAGCAGATACAGCTCTTGTTCTTTGTTCAGTGCATTTCACACATACTAAGAAGTGGGCAATCAAACCTAAATAAACAAAATAACTGTGCTGTTGCGATGTCTTACCTTGAACAGGCGCAGTATGTTGGCCACCATGATGGAGACGGAGCTGGAGGAGGCTCCAATGACGCCCACTACCCTCTCAGGTTTGGTGATGATTGGTGCTCCCCCGCCCAGACATTTGACGTCTGTCCCGTCCTTCTCGATCAGGGCCTGCACAAAGGTAAGCGACTGCTCCAAGGCGTGAGTGTCCCTGGAACAGGTGTCCAGGATACGCGCCCCCAGCGTGATGTTGGGCAGCAAATTATGATCATTATTGATGCGGTCAAGGGCAAAGAGCATGGCCTCCAGTCGGTGTATACCCTTCTCCTTCTTCAGCTCCCCACATGGCTTGCCATCGTGGCCCCTAGCGTGTACTGGGAAGAGCCCACCTAAAGAAATATCCCCGTCAATGCGGATGGAGTTCAAATGTGTGTGTCCCGGCCCTTTGGGTTTGGCAGCCTGAGCGGCCTTGAGGGAGCTGTAGAGAAGAAGCAGCAGCAGCAGCGCCAGAATCCGGCTGGTTGGATCTGGTCTATAAGCCGGGGGTTGAAACATGGCCGCGGCCCGAGCACAGACACACACGGTACAACCAAACCCAGCAATCAGAAAACAAAAGAAGCCAGGTATTATTTTATGATGGCCAGAGGGTTAATTGCAATACCTCTTGAAGCAGTTGGCACCGAAAAGGATTCCTCTCATGTCTCTCCCCTCTCCCCAGCACTCAATTTATGTAGAATATGAGCTTGGCTATTTCACACAATGTAATCCTGTTCTCTTCTCCTCTTACACTCCCTCACTCCATCATCTGACCACAGTGGTGGGCAGCTGCTCCTGTGTCTGTTGTTATTCACAGACTTGCCTATGGAGATCCTTCACTTGGGGCATCAGAAAGAACAAAGGTGAACGATAAGCTTTTTCTCTCCTTCTCCCCCCCCCCCCCTCTCCCTCTGTGTCTCTTTCCTCTCCACCTCAATCAGAAGTTTTTAATCTCCCCTGTTCCCCTGGGCAGGGATTTGGTATATGTCAGAGCCCCCAGGCCTGCTTAGGTCCACAGGCTTCAGAGTGAATTCCTGAAAGATGAAAAAGAGAAGAGTAGTTAGACAGTGCACTAAGAAAACTGAAAAAAGGGATTTGTATTGGTATGAGTTTTTCAATACCTCTTTTTTTACTTAACCTTTTCATTGCAGCATTATGTGGAACAAAGAGACTGCTCTCAAACTCATTTCTTTCTCTTAGGGACCGTTCGGTAGTTATGGAATGGACCACTGGAGGAAAATAGGGGAGGGTCATGTCTTTTTATTTTTTGTTGAAGCGAGGGTCATCCAACATTTTTTAGTCTGGGCGGAGGGGGGGGGGGTCACCCAACTTTTTTATTCATGAAAAGAGCAAAATTTCAAAGTGGCTTGTTTGGTGCATATTTATCCATGTAGCTCTCAGTCTCGGCCCCCTAGCAGATGGATCTGACCGCATACGCTGAGTTTGCTGGGGGGGGGGCAGGAGGACACTGTCCCCTGGTGGCTCAAACGGGTAATTGCATTGTTTAAAAAATTTGTGGAATAATTACGACCAGATATTTTATAAATATCTTAAATAACACAAAACAACTAAATGGTGGTAGGTAATACATCAGATTCCATATACTGCTTTAGTAAAAAAAATATTACCTGGCTGACGATGGGAGCAGCAGGACGCAAAAAACAAAAGTAGTCTAGTAGGCACTAGTCTGGACATCTTGCCGTGCCAACCTTGCAATAAAGATTTCCTAAATGCCATGTATATAAATTAGGGCTGTCAAAATAACGCGTTAATTTCGATTAATTATTCTGAGAACAAATAACGCGTTAAAAAAAATAACGCAGATTAATCTGCGTTATTTTTTTTCCATTCCATATTGACGTTTGACCCGGAGCCATTCTAGCCACCATTGGACTGTAAAATGAAGGAGGGAGACGAGAATGTGCTGCCTGGATTATTAATTGGAACATTTACTTGTAAAAATCTTCTTCCTGCCAACCCTGGCTACCGAAATCTGGTGCCACTGATATGTCTGCGCTTCTCTCTGATGCTCTGAAACACAAACCCCGCTGCACATGACGCTAGTTAACACTATACTCGACAGCAGCTAACGTTAGCCCTCCGCTAGCTAGTAGCTGGATTAAACACGGTTAAAATGCTGACAGCTAAGGCTAAACGGTGTAAAGTTTGACTGTGTTTTACTGTAGAGGATTCAACACCGGGATTAACAATCTGCAGCTGCCGTCGGAGAAACAACACAGACGGTGCGTTCATTGAAACTGGTAAACTACATCCTCGTGGTGCATTTGAAGTTATTGTAAATGTCCTTTTCCCATCTGATGGTTCAACAGCAATTTACTACTGAAATTAGTTATTGTTATTGTTATACATTATTATTAAATCATTTAATTTTGACCATATGGCCTTAGCAATAAACAAGCCGTTCTTTAATGTCACCAACTGTTGTTTAGTACCCTTTTTTTTCTTTTCTTTTTTTACTTTCTTAAAAAGTATCGGTTCAGGCACCGTTAATTATCTATGCGATTAATTTCGATTAATTAATCACAGAGTATGTAATTAATTAGATTACATTTTTTAATCGATTGACAGCCCTAATATAAATGTGATGTCAGCTTCCTAATTGATTGCGGGTTTTGTGTAAATTTGGACTTTTAAACGTTTATTCCACTTTGTTTAAACGGCGAAGTGGAGAGGCCTCGTTCACCTGTTTGGAGCTGGCTGGTGAATGTGACGCTTGTATCGGCCTTGCTGGATACACCGTGACTCTGTTTGTGGTTCTACTGATCGCTGTGGATAACTTTTTTTCCGTGTCATTGGATTACGGCAAAATACGGATGTTTTTTCTTAACGTGTTTTAACGTTTTATGATGAGTTTGGAGAGGCATCTCAACAGACTGTAGGTCCAACACTGATTGTTCACCGTTACATTTTAGTTGAATCTAAGCGTCTGTCTATTGCGTTCCAAGACAGCCGTACCGCGATTGGATTGAAGGGCGAATTGTTAAATTGTTACAATGTAATTTAAAATCTGTTTTAAAAATAAACATATGTGTTTTGGAATATAATGTTCAGCTTCGGCACCTTTATCTATGTGCTAAAATATAACAATGACAAAGCCTAGTGACAAGTCCATAGCAACCAGTGTTGAATTGGTGATTTCCCATTGTCCTCCTCCTGCTGAATGGTCTCAACGTTTTATTGTTTTATTTCATGTGAATACTAGTTTACTAGAGGAGTAACTTAGTATTTGAAGTAATGCAGTAATGCATTAGTGTGCATTTAGTTTCCATGCTTATTGTGTTTCCACAACAATGTTAGTGAGTAAATCTACTGAAATGGCCACCACACCATAACAGAGGAGTGTGATGTGTAAGATGAGGGGATGCAGGGGTTAACTCCAGTACGTCATGACTGTAAAAATCAAATGGCGTCTGTACTTCTTTGTAAAGTGCAACCTTGCACGCAAGGGCAGGGTCATACCTCTTTTTCAAATCATTTTGGAGGGTCATAGGGAAATTATTACTGATGAGGGGAGGGTCAAGTCTTTTTAGATTAGAGGCCATAAAACTCCTCCGGTGGCCCCTTAATTAAATAACGAACAGTCCCTTATATAGTCTTCCTACGTCTACCATTTTGAAATCAAACAGGTTTCTATGGACACTCAAGGTCAACAAGGCTGAGAGTCAAATACCCACGCTTCATATTCATCTATTAACCTTGTTGGCGGATTCACTCAGCCACTGTCACAATAGAAGTGTGGCATTCTTTTGACTATTACGTTTTCTTATTTTTGTTGATTTCACATCAAACAGATTTTACATCAAATTGAAAAAGTGCTGCCTGTTTTACGGTTCCAGTAATACAAAAATGTGTTGTTGCCGTTGGCATTAGCAGTTTGGATGCAGTTCTGTGTTGATGATTTGCTAAGAAATCAATATTTTCTAGAAAATGTACCACCATTGCTGCCACATTACTTCTTCAAAGCCTGACAAAGCGTCGGAAACATCAAGGTTTTAAAGGGAAGTTCAAAAGGACTAAATAAGCTACGGATAAAGCTGATATCTCTTTGTGCCAAATGGACTTCTCCAGCATTACCCAGGTATTTCTGCTTACTACAGGCAAAATCAATTACATATATTATAATGGAATGGAATTCATAAGTGGGTCTCAGAGTCTCTTAAGCTTCTCTAAAGTCTGTGCCTTGCGTTTTAACAAAGTACAACAAACCAATGGGGGTGTGGTTTAAGAAATGAGTTTGAAATTGTAATTATGCTATTACAGATGGAGAGCAGCTTTTATATCTTTGTTGGCAAAAAAATACCCACCCACCTTGAGAAATCACTGCAATAAGAAAGCTGACTTCTGATTTTAAGCAGCCATCAGAAGATACTATACATTTTCAGAATGACTGAACTCTCATCCAGATCACTGGTGCCTTTAATTTTGCCCATGAAGGGTTATAAATATTTTACGCTTAGTGATCACGCAGAAACATAGCTTCAATACCTTGACAACATAAAGCCTAAAACCTTATTTTCACGTCTCTGATGACAGATGCAGGGCTGCAACTAACATCATTTTCATTATGGATTAATCTTTATATTCAGATGAATCAATGAGATGTTAAACATAAAACATAAAGAAACATATTGAAACATTTTCATAATTGATTAATAGATCATCAATATAGTCGATCAACTCATTGATTAATCAACTAATTGTTGCAGCTTTCTACCTAACTACATCTGTTTTGATGGGGCTCTGTTTATTGTCTCACTGTTGTGACGATTATTAGATGCAGAATTCTGTACAGATCCATTTTTCTGTGCAGATTTCAAGCTGGATTTTGAGTTTCTAAACTGCATTCTGTCATGCACATCTACACACTCTTAACACTGTCATTTCCTCCCTTCTCTTTTTTTCTTTTTCTTTTTTTCTTTTCTGACACACACACACAATACATGCATGTCATGAAAACACAAAATATGCCACTACAAGCTACCTCGTATTTTCATATCTACACCCTGTTGATTCCTGAAGCTGAAATAGGCTCTGAAGGAACAAGCTCCCTGCACACGGTAACAGAATAGAGCTGTAGACATTGGTTTTCCAGCAGAGTGGGTTGAAGCCTTGGATCAGCAACGGCTGAGATTCATTGAGAGCATATTGGAAGTGACAAGGTCCTTTGAATACACCCAACTACCTCCTACTGAGTGAAAAGTAATTTTTCAGAGTTGATTCACTACAGGTTCGCTTTAACTGCTGCAGAGCAGATGACAACTGGAAAGCAAGCCATCTCACCTTAGCCCCTGTAACAAACACTGCACCAGCATATCTAACATCAGAGCATACACTGAGGCGAAGGCAATGAGCTGCCAGCATCCCTTGGTATAGATAGGCAAAAGAAGAAAATACAGCTGTAGAAATTGAAGAGTTTAAAAAAAAAGACATTTCAAGACAGATGTCATCAAAAGAGCTGGTGGGGAGACAGCTCGTATGTCTCCTTCAGACTGAAAAACAGCGAGCCAATCTGGAGTATTACAAGTGCAACTGAAGGAAAAACATCTTACACCTCACAAGATTACATCAAGCATTATCATGTTAATCAGCTTGTTTTGTTTAGTTTCAGATGTTTCCTCTTTGATAAGGATGTAGGTAATTCACTCTTTAATCTTAAAGATCTGTGCTTTAGGTGAGGGCTGGCTATATCCACTGAATAAATCATTCACAGTACCATCACTCTTATCTGTTGACCTATGAATCCCATTTTAAATCAAGTATAATTTTAAATCAAGTATCTAGGTTAAGGCAAGCCACCTTTCAGAGCTCTAATCAATATGACATGTAGTGATCTAGTAACCAAATGGAAAGTGCAGTGAAAGTGAAATCCGGCAATATATTATCAATGTTTTTACTGTATATCTTATTTCCAGAATTCAGCGGTATTATACTGCATATAACTCAGACTTGATTCTGTGTATAATATTACAACTTTCAAGCCTGACACACTGTAAACCGACCTCAGTTTTGGTTTGCTTTTCAAGCATTGCAATGAACACAAAGGTGCTAAATGAGAAGACAAAATGTGTGTATACGGCAGTGATGGAGTACTCAAGTCCTAGACTCAGACTCGAGTCTGACTCAAATCGCTATTCTCTGGACTCGTGACTCGACTCGGACTCGACTCAGACTGTTCTTTGGTGACTCGGACTCAAACCCTGGGGACTAGAGACTTGACTCTGACTCGACAGTTGATGACTTGACTACAACACTGGTATACAGTATTAACATATCAGCCTGTAGTCAGTGTTTCCTCTGGGATTATTTCAGCAGCAGGGGGAAGGGGAAAGGGTTAACAGAAAGTTTGCTGATCTCGGACTGCCCGGACTCCCTGTCCGATCAGCAAACTTGCTGTTTTTGCTGTTACACAGATTAGCCCCAGCAGACCGCTGTGACCCCCGGCACTGGGGTTTGCGCTGGCTGAATTTGAGTTGCTGCAGCCACTTACTGAAGGTCCGTCTCCAGAGTTGCTGTCCGCTCTCCTCCCAACGAACTAGTCTCCTCGCGGCAGGGAGGCCAGCTAATTCTTGTCTAATTTGTTGTCAAATTCAGTAAATTTCCAAGCTAATGTAGCTGTCATATTTCAAAGAACACGCGTGAGCATTATTGTTTATTTGGTTGTCATGACTTTGTGACTAGTCATTGACGTCCTGTCACTGTTTTAGTTGCTCATCCTCAAAGTGGAGACAGGACGATCAAAGATGCAAAATGTAGCCTATACAAAGGGGAACACTGCGTAATGGCACACCTTAATAAACATGTACAACACAGACTTGAGAAAAATAACTAACCAGCTACAAAATGTCAAAGATAGCTGCAGGAATTACTGGAGATTCATATCAGGAGAACAACCTTTCCTCAGGTGCTAAAGCAAGTTTCAGAATAGACCATTCATTTCAAAAGGCCATACAATAACCTTCAGGCAAATAAGAGTGTGTTGTTACATGACCATGCCAGCTACAGCAGCAGCTGAATCTACAGTGACACCTTAATTCTAATCAGAGCAAAACCTGTCCGTTTTTAAACAAACTGTGTTTACATTCTGCACATATTGAAAGAGATTTGACTGAGTGTTCTCGACTGAAATATTTTGTAATAAAAAGATTTGTAATGTGCACAAGAAGACACAGTGTGGGTGTTGATTTACATTGTGCCGGGTCTCTCTTCACCTTCACATCTGTTACCAAGATTAGTTTTCAAGTGTACACTGTACAGACCATTTTGATATTTAGGAAGTGTTGCAACGTGCAAAATGTTTGAGGGAGGTCCAGACACAACTTGTGCTTTTACCGAACATAAAAAGCTAAGTCATTGGGTCATTGTGATCCAGAAAGATGTGCAAACACACTGTAGACTTAGGTTGGTTGCTAAGAGCAACAATACCAACAGAATCTCTTTTCATTTAAAAATATGCGTCGCTTCCACTCTCCTCAACCCGCATGCTCTTACAGATGCACTTCACCTGAAAAAAATTGAAGATTCCCTTTGAAGATGAAGAAGTGTTGTGCAGACCAGCCCCTACACCTTGAAACTCCCTCATATTTTAGCACTTCATGTTCTCTCTGGCCAAAGCGTTTTCCAGTCCAATCAGTATTGTAAAATGAATGTTATAAAAAACAACAAGCACAGATCTGAAATGAATATTTATTTTCATTTATTCCCCTCTTCATCTTCTGAGACCCGAGCAGCTGCTGGATGGCGAAGCCAGCCAAGGAAACTTTTAGAGATGTGCTTTAGCTCTCCTATCACAGATGGGCAGGAGGGCCTCTCTAATTGACACTCCAGCATGTTGATGCTGCACAGCAGATCAATAGGAAGGTAGAGGAAGGCTGCCCTGAGGAAAACGAATGGAGAGAGCAGGGCTAAGCTGCACAGAAGGACTGGCGAGCTTAGAAGAGGCTGCCACTGTGTTTCTAGCAAAAGAAAAAAAATGATTGAAATGAGCCTTAAAAAGGATGCATCAATAAGAATGGATCAAACTTAATGCTGCTCTTTGTTCACATTTGCAAGTGGTCTGGGGGTAATACTTGATATTTTGAGCAGCAAAACCAGAAAACTGCAATACAATTAGTGCAACACACTCAACTGAGCTTGCCATCTGTCACTGATCTGCTTTGTCAGCATGTCAACTAGGGGTGTGCAAAAAAATCTATTTTCCATATTTCGATTCTATTGCGATTCAAGCTCTACCGATTAAAAATCAATTCATAGAATTAATTTTTTTTAATTGTATGTCTACTGCAATCACAGAAAAGAAAAGTAACTACATTCTGTGAATCGTTTTTTTTAAATCAAGAATCGTTTTTGAATCAAATCTTGAGCCTGAAAATCGATATGGAATCGAATAGTGACATTTTCTGAATCGTGCACCCCTAATGTCAACCCAACTATTGCCAGACGGAAAATGTTGACATGGTTCTAATAGGAAACATTCAAGGTTTAGTTTTAACTTTTTTAATTGTCGGTTCAGCAAGTTTGCATAAAATCAAACCTGTTTAAAGGTGCCGTAGGTAGGATTGTGAAGATCCAGGACCAAAAAATGTGAACATCAACAACTTCTCAGTCCCTCCCCCCTTTCCGCTAAAGCCCAAAACGGTCTCCTAAGCCCCTCCCCCCACAAGGGAGAATGAATGTGTGTGCATCAGAATCGGAATCAGATTTATTGGCCAAGTATACTTACATACACAAGGAATTTGACTTCGGTAGGTGCACTAGCGGCGCCAGGATTTTGATTGTAGGTGGGCCTCCAGAAAACTGGATGGGCCAGTTAAAATAAGCCAAAAAAACCCCGGTTCCCCTTCATCTCCGTTTCAGTGCCTTTCTTCGGCACTGAGGACAGCGACTCATTAGCCTACCTGTGTAGCTCTTGTGTCGCTGTCCTCAGCTCAGTGCTGAAGCAGACAAAGACATACACCTTGGCAGTAAGCCTAACTTCATTTATCTCTTTTGAACGTTCAATACACAAAAAGACTGAAACGGAATTATTACAGCCAGACACTAACGTTAAAAGCCACTTTCCGACCGGAGAGATTTTTGCAGTTCCTCGTGTTCCGACTGGACCAATTTGGGGATTTTTAAGTCCCTCTGGCCGCAGTTCCTGTAACTCTTTCAGCTCGTTCTTCAGGAGAGGGTCTTTTCTCTTTTCAGCATATGAACCTAAGTGAATGAGGGTCGGGTTTCCGGTACAGACAGACCAACAACGGGACAATTTTAACAATTTTCGCCATCTTATTCATCACTAATTTCACTTATGATGACATTCATTTCATTGGATCACTTGCTGGTGACGATGCAGCCTGTGGGCAGGCTTAAGAGTCCACACGTGGGGTAGAAGCCGCTGATTGGCTGAGAAGCTTTCACTCAAAGCTTTTCTCGGGCTGCTTATTGGATGAACTGCTAGAATGAAAATCACTCACTACTCACTATAGGCCTGGGTCAAAATGGCCGGGCCCGGACCTAAAATGGGCCCAAAGGTAGCGCCGCGGGTGGGTAGGTGTTAACTGTCTATGCATTCAGCTCTCTATGCATTCAACAACATGAGCAGTGATTGACACACAGTTAGACACTAGAGACACACAGAGATTGTCCCAACTCTAATGTGTCCCCATTTTTATTTTACAACACCTTAAGCATTGTCTACACAAATGAGCCAGGTATAAATGATGCTGAAGAGCCAGGATAAGATACAACTGATCAAAATCAATTTACACAGTAATTCCTTATTCATCTTTTACTCAGTATGATCACATTTACAATCCTGGGGAAAATCAGCAAGATTAATCAGTAGGCCTATATCAATTTAGAATTTCTTATAGCACATTCCTCAGCACACTCTAATTTCTGACTTTTAATTATATTTTGAAAATTGTTTCAGTACTGAAATTCAATACAGACGACAGCTTATTATGTATAGTTAGAGCAATAAATTGTAAGCCAATGTCGCAGTGTGAAAGATCTCCTAATTGCCTGGTTTTTTGGTATATCCTGGCTGTGCAATATTATTTGGGTATGTGTGTTGTTGGAACCATCCAGTAGTGGGTTAAACATTATCTTTTTCAAGCAAAGGGTTTTCAGCCAACATGTGCTGAGACACAAAGAAGTCAGGGGCCTACATGTACATTCCACAGCCTTGTCACCAAACTCCCACAGGTCACCCCAAAGGAATTCTCCCAAAATGGCAAATTTACCTTCAAACACGAGGAGAAAACGGCAGACTGGTGGCGGGCCTAAGAACTGTAACAATGAGTTTTCACACCTCCTCAGAGATCTCTGAATCCCCATTCGCTTAACGGCCCCTGACCACAGCATGGGGCCTTAGACTATAAAAACCTTTGGACACACCTTTTTTCATTTATCTTCCACCGCAACCCCGTTGCTGCAGGGAGCATGCCAAGCGCTTGTGCAAAATACTTCCACTTCTGGACAAAGTGGAGTTATTTCTTGATGTTCTGAATAACACTATTGGATCCTGGAAACACACGTTGTGTTTCAAAGCTGCAGAGAGAACAACACGTTCTCTAGAAGGAAATCGGACACGGATGGTGCTTTTTCCTTCATCGAGTCGACCTAGCTTGTCTTTCACTGCCCGTGAAAAGAGATATGTTTCTCCGTGCCGCTGAAGAGCACACGGACTCGTTCTGTTTTTCTGTGGAAATCTATGGACAGAAACAATGAACTGCACACCCAAAGTAAGAGGCTTCATAGTGTTCTGGGTAGATTAGAACAGGGTGTGTTTTATTAATGAGTAATTTGCTATTGCTGCTATTTTGTGTTACCATTAATGTGATCTGATTATATACAGTGCTATTGCTGCACGTTTTGATTTATTAATCTGATGGTGACCGCTGCGTCCCATTATTTTGCTGTGAATGTATCATTTGATCACGATACTTGTTGATGATGTGTTGATTAATGTAGCTTGGGTAAACTGTAAATGCTACATTGCTAGCTCCTTCCACGGAGTTTAGGTCCTGTACACCGGAGTGGTTATAATGAAAGGCCCCTCAGTCAGACAAAATTCTCAGAGTCTGCCCTAATTTCACGTTAGTCCAGGCATGAGTGACTGAGAGGGCTGGTCATTATCGATAACAAAGATCTAAGTATATATCGCTTTCTTTCCTCTTTCTCTAACCTCTCTCACACACATATATATGAACACATAGCTACACACACGCGCTAAGGTGAGCTGGCCAACAGCTAGTCACGTAGCTACAGAGCACACGCTGCTTAACAACTGCGCTCCTTAGGATGTCCTTTGTCTGCAACACGTTAGTTTGAGATCTAACTGGCTAGCCTAGCCACGTGGAGCCTGTAACGCAGCCCACTGCTGCCCTCTTGGGGGCTAAATAGCTTTTGTGCAGCTAACACATAGCCTAGCTTCAATGAGCTAACGGCTAGCTAATCTGGTTTTGTTGTACTTAAAAGAAACGTATATTGGTTTTCACTGACCAAAGGATTATTGATTGGCCATTGATAATTTTGAAGTTAATACATTCTACTATACTTTAATTAGCAGTTGTCTGTGATTATTTGTGTACTTATTGTAATAATTGCTGGTTGAACACAGGTTGTTGCTCGAACCTCACCCTTCCCTTTGTTCCTTTAAAGTATCACATAGATTAACCAAGTTAAGATCTGTAGTTTAAAGGGAACACCACTAATGAGACTATTTCACAGTTCAATATTGGCCCCTGAAGTTTCAAGGTGGTGCCCCATTTTGATTGTTTGTTGATTTGATGAAGTTATTAATAACCATATTCATAACTTTATTAATATTGATAAAACATCTTTGATAATTTGCCAATAATTGGATCTGTACACCTACGAGTACCCAACAGTGTCTTAGTTTGATGTGTCTCAACCTGCTGTACAGCAGACTTCATCTTGAGGAAGTGTGGGGATGCAACTAATGATTATTTTCATTATGAATTCATTTGTTTGATTATTGGGAATACTATTGATATATTTCTTCAGATAATCATCAATTGTTTTGTAGATAAAATATATCAGAAAGTCATAAACACGCTCATCACAAATTTTCAAGAAACCCCAGGTGACTCTTTGGCTGTCCAAAAGAACAAAGATGAGTTTTTAAATTGATGATAATTAAAATGCATGTAGATTAATTTTCTGTTGGTCGACCAATCAATTAATCAACCTATTTCGCAGTGTGAGGATAAAAATAAATATTTGAAGGAAAAAAGTGTCTAAATGTGAATTCCTCAAAAATGAAGTAATAAAACAGGTATATAGAAAATTGGTGGGATCATGTCCAGTATGTATTTTGCACATCACTGTCAGGGCTGGGAAAAAAAGCCTTTTACTGAAACAAAAATGATTGAAATGATCCCAATCTCTTTCCCTTGACATCTGATGTGTTTTGTCACTGGTGGATAAAAAGAGAGATAGGAGCGAAGGGCTGGAATATTTTAACTCGGGAGTGCATTAATTTCAGAAACTGCTAAACGCAGTTGACAGTTATGATTTATTTAGAACCCTGAGATACGTGGTAAATCTTGCTAAGGCATGATCTTATGCAATAGCTGACTGTGGCCGTTTGATTTCCCTTCGCGGAGAACCCTGAGGAAACACGGGTGCAATTTATCTCTTGAAATATCAACTTTATGACAATTGCCAGAGAGCTGCTCCATTTCTGTGCCAGCTACAGACATTTTAGGACACGCAAACAAGACTTATTAAGACTAAGGCTAGAGCTGTGATGTTTCAACACTGAAACTGTAATGTGTTGTTTTGAAGATGCCATAAGTCATTTGAAAGACAAGGTTGAGAACACTGGGAAGGGGGGGTGCAGGAGAAGAAATGGGCCAACCCTAAATTTTTTGTTTACTTGCACTGGGTGCTTTTCTGTGCAGGCTAATGGAGGGCTAAGATCACTAAGCTGCATCTAGCAGGGGATAAATGGACTGAAATGTGAGAACAAGCCTTGATTCTCTTCTCTCATGTTGCTTAAACAGGATGAAGATGCTATGAGCGGAAGTCAGAGGAGCATATTAAAAATTGTTCCCATTCATTGACTTGACTGATTCAATGACATGACAACATCTTGCTATAATGATGAAATACCCCCCCCCCACCCACCCACCCCCTCCATTCCTCAGTTCCCACCCTTCGTCTTTACAGAGTCTTATCCTTTATTCACTGAGGCTCCTACTCTTGTTTCTCTTTCCTTTTGAGCAACAAAAAAAGGCGCCAACTCTACTTGGTATTCGTCACCGCTACCAGGTTTCCTCCCTATAAAGCTTTCAATTCCTACCTATCATCACATGCACACCTTGGGGCTTGGGTTGAATATGATTCAGAGGGGCAGGCTTGAATCTTGATTCTACAGGTTAAAATACGTCCAAACATCCTGGTGTCTTAAAACCTCTGGAACTGAAGGCTGCACTCTCTCTCTCCCCCCTTCTGTGCAGCTGGTTAATGGTCCAGTGAAAAAGATGGCATGAGGTGAACCATCGCCAGTCTCCTGTTGACTCTAAGCGGTGCTTGGTAATGATGCCTAGCATACTTCATCTTGTGGGGCAAATACACCTTTTTTTCTCAACCTTGTTTTTTAGAATACAAACAATAACGACTTAGTGCAGAGCTTGAATGTGAAGACAGACTATATCACAAGTCATCACTGTCTAGCGTGTCCTAGAAAGTGTCTGTGTGTGTGTGGGGGGGGGGGGGGTTCACAGTCGATACAGAAGGCTGCTACTTCTCAGACACTCACACATTGATTGATTTACTGTATCTGTTGAGCTAGACCTGCCTGCCTGTCAGGATTAAGGAATTTATGTCTTATCAAATCTGTGCCCCTGAGAGACCTATTTCCAACAGAATCTCTTAAAGCTGCAACCTATGGAAAACTAGGCCATATCAGCAAGAACGAGAGGTTTTGAAAGTATAGTCTGTGTTTGTTAGATCTTTCAAGATAATGGGAACAACACTGTGTACAGTTGCACAAACATCAAGAGTCAGAGTTTGAAAGCTGCAGTGGAGGTGTGAGTCTCAATCTGACCTCAAATCTGCTTATTGAATCTGAATCCTATCAAGTCTCTTATCAAACCATTTCACATAAATTGTTGGAGAAAGCAAAACATGTATGATAGAGTGCAAGTTTTCTAAGAGCAGAGCCATCACATTCACACAACTATACATACCGTTTCCTTCTCCTGCAGCCGATAGAAAATGCATAAAACCCATGGACTCTGTGGAGTAAATCTGGAACCAGAGGGCCTACCTTCTCAGTACAATTTTGTCATTATCTAACCACATCCAGAGAATGAAACTTTTCTATTCCAGGGTATCTGGGAGAAGATGGCCTGGTTATATAGAAATTCAAGTGTCTGCAGCTATTACTTATTTGGGAGCACACTAGGCCTACAACCAAGGATTTTAAGAAGAGGATCATGGGTCAGCTTTTGGGAGACAACAGAGAACAAGCAAACAAACAAACAAACAGCTCCTCATATTACAAATGTCAAACAAATCTTAAAAAAAATACATATATATATACATATATATATATATATGTATATATATATATATATATATATATATACACATATATATATATATATATATATATATATATATATATATATATATATATATATATATATATATAGGTCCCACTCCCAACCCCCTCTTTTACTTAAAACTGACTGTGAGAAAAAATGTAATTACATTGTGCTATAAAAACCACAACAATCAGTTTCTAATGCAACTCGAAAGGATATTCCAATTAAATTGATTAGATTTCAGGGCCTATGTTAAAACCAAAAATTAAATTGTGCACATTATACAAACACAAGCACATACACTACATAACGTACCTTTTTCTGAAAATACAGTATTAGCCTACTGCCTTTTATTTAGAGTACAGATTAGTGGTGGAATTAATACAACAAACCAGACAACATTCATTCACAGATCACCTGTAAGCTTATATTAATTTTTTTTAAATACCTAATGTAGGCTATTATACATATAGCCTACTGTAACCTACACGCCATCCCTCCATGCATTCATCTAATTCATCTTATCTAGGCCTATTGCTTGGCGTATATTCCGTATTCCTTAAATAATAAACCAAAGCTAATATCCAATATGTAGCCTAACTACCAGACCATCTGTATAACCTGCACACAATAAACAGGTGGCTTGACCACTAATTCATCCAGCCCTAAGAGCCCCGTGGAGCTTCCTGGGTCTGTACAGTATCTGTACATTAACTTCGGACAACTTCAGCACACTGACTGTACTGTGAGCACACAAATCCAGCCAAAAAAAAGGAATCACACAATTAAGCAATATAGCCTCAACAGCATCAAGCGCCCAGTTCACAGACGGTGCCACAGCAGGCTGTTCTGCCATCAGTAAATCCAACAAACAAGACAGACGAGGGGTGCATTTCACTCACCAACTATTAGCTAGTAGATGAAGACTAAAGTCCTTCATGGCGTAAAATATTTGAATAGTCTCATACTTCTGCACTAACTGGACTTCTAAAACAGGGGAGTCCATTGATATTTTGGTTCATAGATATACGTTAACATTATACATTTGGTTAACGTTAAGTGGCCACGTTCACCTTCTTCTTCTTCTTCTTCTTCTTCTTCTTCTTCTTCTTCTTCTTCTTCTTCTTCTTCCTGTAGTAAGTTAACAGGTCCAATTTAGGAGTAGGTACGGCTCCCATCACACGCAATTTGTAGTCAATACTTTTGGGAAGTAGAATATCATAAAAACTTTAACTCTCTCCCCTTAGTTGCTTCCTGTTAGCTAGCCTAAGAAGCTAATGACTAACTGCTAGTTAGTTAACTAGCAGTTAACTAGCAGTTAACTAACGTTATTTAACGTTTCTAACTTTCCGTTTGGTGATGTATTGGAATCAAGGCAGGCTTTTTATTTGTCCGGAGTCCTAATCGTTTACAGTTCCCAAGTAGCCATGCACATCTGTGTTTCATTTGGTATGTTATGGTTTTAATTAAGAGATTGACCTGCAATCCTTTGGCTTGATATGATTGCCCATTAATTGGCTGGCAGTAAACGTTTCTTTCAGAAGTCACTGATTCACCAGAAACACAAATTAAATGTTTAATATTGTGGAAAGAGGATATATGTGGTTAATTATTTTGAAAATATTATAATGACAATAATAATACATTTAAATTCCTCAAAGACGCTTAAAGATATAGGCTATAGCTTAAATAATATAATGGTTAGGTTGGTTATTTAGCCAGCTTTTCTGCAAACATACTTACATTGCATAAAATAGTCTTCTTGGAGGGTTAGTTTAATTGCAGTCAGGATTTTTTTAAATTTATAACCCAACCTACTTTGACCAAATGACTCAGGTGGCTAACACTACTTCAAATGAATGCTGATGTTGCTTTGTCTCTTCTCTGAAACAGTCGATATATCAATTAGTCTGTCAACTAAAACTAATCAGTAACTATTTTAATAATTGTTTCAGTCACTTTTGAAGCAAAACTCGCTGATTGCAGCTTCTCTAGTGTGAAGATTTGTTGCCTTCTTTAACATGTATGATTGTAGACTACTATTTGGATAAAACAAGGAATTTCTAGATGCCACCTTGCACTTTTTATAAGCTATTGAATGTGGTGTAAACTGTAAACTGTGTATTTGTCAGCTTGTTTTGATGATTTCCTGCCCCCTAGTGACCAAAAAGAATGAAGGCAGCTATGAAAACAATGTATTATATATAATAAATTAATTGTATTAGATGAGGACGTCTCTGATCATGTTGTGAATTTTCATAATCTGGCTGACCTTTTGTTTACTGGTGCTTCTATGTATTGTGCCTTTACCAGTGAAATAGCCCTAAAAAAGACAATTCGGAAATTGGTAATGTCACTGAAGAGAAAAGAGTAATTATCAAATCTATAATGATGGTCTGTAAACCCACCAGAGAGGTTTGGACAAACCTCAAAGGAAACAATAATATAACTAAAAAAGGACAGAAAATAAATTAGGAAGGTGAGAACCATCATAACAATCAGACCATATATTGACTAGTGCTTCAGCCCATTTCCTAGCTGTATTTTTAATATGAGTTGAACCTTTTTAACCTGTACTGACTACATACAATATTTAGAGATTTTTTCTTGCAGCAGCAGGTGCTGAATCTATAGGCTGCTCTGAGACAACTTTATCATACATGTGTAGAATCTTTCTTTATGCATAATTGATTACATTATACTGCCAGCTTGAGTGTGAACACCTGTTCCTTAACCTGTGAATGTACCTTACATCTTCAGGAAGAATTCTTGGTCTTGTAAGAAACGTTTTGTGCATTGAGAAAATGTGGATTTCACTTTTGTGCTTTTCAAGAACAAAGCTCTCATTAGCCTTCAAACTCATGTGTGAAACCAAAGACAAACACTCTCAGAAGTGCAGATTAGCGGTGAACAGCCCACAGGTCCTATGAGACCTGCAGCAGATGTTGGCAGAGTGGGGTCTTCTTTCAAAGCTGCAGGTAGGCATGGGCACTCACCATGTAGTGCATGGTCAGTGTGTAGGCTGGAAAGCATTCTGTTCGCCAGATTTAGTCTCCACATGTGCAGCAAAATGGTAACTGGCAACAGTTTCTAAGTCATAGCTGATGTCTTTGTTGCAGTGAAACAAACAGCTATTGGGAATCTTTGACAGAGCTTGTCAGTAAGGACTCAGGCATTTTCTGGTGAAATGTGACAGAAACACACCCAATTCAAGCTCAGTAAAAATGGATTGTGAAAAAAACATTTAGAGATAGACATGTAGTGCGGCCCATTATTGTAAGATTGTGACACTATTGGTTCTGTGGGGACAGGTGATTGGATAAGAGGATGTTTTTTCTGAATGGGGGATTGACAAATTTTTTGCTAAAGACCCCAGCACTGTGTTATAATAGCAGCTTTACAGGTTATTTGCATGTCACATTAGACCTGTCTAATAAAATCTTGATTCAATATAAATTTTGAGGCTTGTCATATTGTGTAATGAATGCCTGGTGAATTGTCTCTGGCACTGTTTTTTTCTAACAATTGAAAAATTGTTTTTAAAATAGATTGGTGTGTAGACATTGGTCATAGCAGTTGTGACACTGGTCTTTAGATTTCTTCTTTAGATTCGTCTTTGGTTGCCAAAGCTCCAAATTGGCCAATAACACGTCTCACAGTGTGATCTAGGACTATGTTTTGGATTGATAACCAAAGATCTCACAGCCTTTCTCTCAGTACTGTCAATTTTCTTCTGTGCCAGCACAAAATCGCACAGTGCATAGAAGCCTTAAAGTTAGGATTTGTTCCAAAATGTAACCAGTTGTCAGCCTGGCAACCCTGGCAAAGATTTACATAAAGACTCAGATAGAGTAATACTGGTGTGACTGTAAAGACTACAACTACTGCAACCTAAGCAATTCCATTTCATCTTTTGAAAACAGGGACAAAGAAAAACCAATAATCAAAAATTCTGCACATATCAGCCTACAAGTAAGAATAATGCACACTTGTCTGAACTCCACAGCCTATCACAGGTCTTTACAAGTGTGTAATTGCTATGTTACACTGGAAGACAGCACAAAAATGCAATCTCAAATGAGATTATCTGACTGAAAAAGAAAGGGACATTGTTAGAGGAGAAGGATGTCTCCTCCAGAAAATAATACTGCTTCTCTGTCTGCATTCATGCCACAATTCAAACATCAGTCTACCCTGCCATGACTTCACAAGTTGCCCTGAACACTGTAACAAGTCTTCAGGGGCAGGAGAGAAGGATGTCACTGACAATTTTGTTGAGTGCAAAGCTTGACTGCTAATGAAGGTTTCTTTTACCAGAGGAAAATATACTAACTCATTTCCTGCACAACTAAATGGACCAACATTACTTCTTTATTCGTATATTCATTTATTTATTGATTAATTTCGGTCTACCAAAGTATTGTGTAATTGTGTGACATTGTTTTGTTTTACATTTAGCAGCCTTTAGAGTGCCCCTCTGGAATATTTCCAATGAATTCTGTTCTTACTTAAAACAGTTTTAGATAATGGCCATTCTTTTGATGGTGTTCGCAGCCTCATCTCATAGCAGCATGAGGACATCTCCACTGACCGCTTAATCAGGTGTTAATTTACTGACACAACCTTAGAAACCAATTTCTGATTACTTTTCTTTTCCCATACTTAGTCCATTATGTCTAACAAAGATATGTTCAGAACTCCATTTGGAAGATGCCACTATATTGTCAGTATCTGAAGTAATAACTAAACAAGGAAATTAGTGTGTCTGGAAATGAATTCAGTTTTAAAAAGTTAGCACCACTTATTAAACTGCCATCCAATTTGCTGTGATGAGTGTAAGTGTTTAAATAGACAAGCACATCAACTCAAACACTGCATCTACATGCAAACCAATAATGCTTGTGAGTATGAAAAGTGCTTCTTAAGCAACGAAGTGTGGCTGATGAGATATGCATAAATTCATGAACAGGTGTAATGGGTTGAAATGGTCTTTTAGCACAAAGTGCGAGTGATTGCAAATGATTTATGTAAATTTAGAAATACATGCAAACAGAGTCACACTAAAGCCTCTATTACAACAACCTTGTGTCCAGAATAACTTAACTGCAATAATAGATTTATGAAACCAATGCTGTTTTTAAAATGAAAACAATTAACTTACTAAAGTTTTTACAATTGTTTTTGAAACTTTGACCAAGCTCACACTATACAGACAGTTCTCCAGTTCTTTATATAATGTAGTAAAAGACGTTTTGCTTCAATAGAACCAATGTTAACATGCTGATATTTAGTAGGTATTATGTTTACCATGGTTGTCATTTTAGTTTAGCTTATTAGCATGCTTATATTTGACTTAGCACTAAACACAAAGCTCAGATGACGCTTATGGAAATGTCATTAGTTTTGCAGGTATTTGGTCATAAACTAAAGTATTGGTAGATTAAATTGTTATTTGTCCAGATGGGAAAATGAATGTAAAAATGCCAAATTTCATGTCAATCCATTCAAAATTTGTTAAGATATTTTACTCAAAATCGCAAATGTAAACCATGTGGTGGAGAAAAAGTCAGGCGCTCACAAAAGTCATAGGATTCTTGTCTGGTAAACATGAATGTCTGTACATCTAGCAGTGATGGAGTACTCGAGTCCTGGACTCTAGTCACTATTTTTGCGCACTGATGACTTGGACTCGAGGATTTATGAAAACAGACTTGAGCAATTATGAAATAGGACTCGGAAGTTAGATGAAGTTTCTAACTACTTTTATGTGCGATAGGCAGTGATGGAGTACTCGAGTCCTGGACTCCGACTCAAGTCCGACTCCAGTCGCTATTCTCTGGACTTGTGACTCAATTCGGACTTGAACTCAGTTAATTGTGACTCGACTCCGACTCTTCTCGGACTTGGACTTGGACTCGAACACTGGGGACTTGAGACTTGATAGTTGGTGACTCGACTACAACACTGACATCTAGAATAGGTTGAGATATGTCACTGGATAACTGAAAAAATTTACCTGTTGGTGTGAGAAGTTTTGCGACATGTTTTATGTTATCTTATGTGCTGTCATGTATGGTTGTTGATGTTCTTTTACATTCTTTTACGCTCTTGTGCAAAGCAAATTCCCCTAGGGGCAATACAGCTTCCATTCATTTATTTAGAATAAGAGTCAAGGGATTACCATCATCATCCTCTGGGGACAAATAATGTCTGTACAATATTTCATGGCAATCCATCCTATAATCAAGATGAGTTGATATATTTCAGCCTGGACCAACCGACCAACATTCTTAGAGCCACACAGCTAATGTGCCTTAAAATGTAGGCTATTTGTATTGTGTTTTTATTGTGTTTTTATGTTAATTAATACAAAAACAAATATTACTAATAGTCCAAGAAAAAACAACTAATTAAGATGTTTATATGATTCTATATAGATATATATCAATAATCATGTTTGCATGTCATAAGAGAACACCACTCAGGCACAAATTGATCAAACTTCCCATCAAGACAATAACATGTCTTGAATGGTATTTGTGAATGCCAGTAATAGCTGAACACTCCACATATGTAACTGCAGCTATGCTTTCTCTTGCTAAGAGCATCATCATGTAAACAATTACAGCACAATGTACACGAGCCTCACCTTGCTCACATTACTGACTTAATCACATTACAATTGCATTTTCCATATGCGTGTGAACACGATATATAGCCCTGAAACTGCTGTGCTATCATAACAGCCAAATGTATTAACTGCAGTGAATGATACATGTTGTCAAAGACACATGAAAAGTGTACAATATATTTCCCAGAATTTTACCTTTTTGTCTGTCCAATTACTGTCACAGACTCCAAGGGGCTGCAGAACGTTAGAATTAACAAAGTAAAGGAACATGACAACCTCAAATCTTTGACATTTAACTGAGGATATAAAGACAATCTTTAGCACAAAAAGGGAAACCTTGTTTTGTCATATCTCCAACAGGGCAATCACGGTGCCACGACAAGGGAAACATTGTCATTTATTTGATGACCATGTATTTTTGAATTTATTTTTTAACCACAGAAACAAACTGTGCCCTTGCACTTGGGGTAAATCATTTGGGATTTAAAGGTTTCCACTAAACAACAGTGCGCCTTCTGAGCTTACAAAGTCCCCAGCAGGCTAACAAAGAAGAGGAAAAAATCTATGTAATTGAACACTGTGTGGTCACTGCCATAGTAATTGTAGATACACATCTCGTATGTTAAAATGGGATAACATGCAAAAGCATCATCCTGCACTTAAGCCAGCGGTGGCAAAGCGGAACCACAACAAATTCCAATGTCTAAAGTGTCTAAAGATTTGATGATATGAAGTTTCAGGAGTATGAAAGAGACTGTCATACCAAGGAAAATGCTCTCATAAGTCATTTGTTCAAGCAGCAATTACGATACACTGCCTGCCTGGGAGGCCAGCGCCCACTGGCCTCCCATAATTATTACGGGAGCGAAGCAGGAAGTAAGATGACGAAGTATAAGAGCGGCAAATTGCGCGTTAGGAGGCAGGTTGACCGGGGTTTGTGTCCCATTTGAAAATAAAAAGTAAACGCCAATTTATTTTTAAATTTACGGAACAATTGAAACTACATCACCTTCTGCGTCACATGCTAAACCGGGAGTTAAGTAACGTAACGGAAGATTTGAACCAAAACCACAATCTTTTTCTAAAGTAAGTAGTTTTGCGTCCTAACCATAACCAAGTTGTGCCTAAACGTAACCAAACTGCAACTGTTTCACGATGACAAGTTCAAAACTGTGACCGTTACGTCCTCTGGTTTAGATATGGGAAAACGATCCTGTGGGTCGTATTTCCTGCCACCTCTAGGGGCGCTTATTTATGAAATGATCCTGTGGGTCGTATTAGAGGTATAGGAATAAACAACCTATATCATCGTATGGTTTGGAGAACTTTTTGGTATGAAACCTGCAGCATGCAATGGAAAAGGAAGTGCTGTGACAGATCACTCTTTGTCTGTGATCCTAGTTGTCATGGAGATGGTAGTAACTTGTCGTAATGTCAGGGTTTGATGTTGCTCATTAGGCCAGTAATGATTTGCAAGTAGATTGTAGGTGTGGGGAGCTGTGTCTCATTTGAAGACACGTGCTAGCAGCCAGGGTACTTCAGGCACTCGTGTTTACTGAGAGATCCGAGCTATGTTATTGCTCCTAATGTCATAATTTACATTCTGCCAGTGGACCCTAATGGATCCAACGCTACACATCTTCCATTTTTGTTTAACTAAATAATCAATGAAAATGTAGGTTTGAATTGTTTTGATCATACAGCACACTATAATTGTGTTCATGGTGGTATTACTATAAGTAGGTATAGGGGTAGTAGTATTACTATTATCATAATTATTATTGTTAGTGTTGTGTGTTTTTGGCTCATGATGGAACATTTATAGCAGCATTTAAACTTTTAGGCACATCCTGTCTCAAAATGATGCTGAACGATGCTGAAAAACTAGTCCATGCATTCGTTAGTTCCAGGCTGGACTACTGTAATTCCTTACTATCAGGTTGCCCAAATAAGTCCCTTAAGACTCTCCTGCTGATCCAGAATGCTGCAGCACGCGTTCTGACAAGAACTAAGAAAAGAGATCATATTTCTCCAGTATTAGATTCTCTGCATTGGCTTCCTGTAAAATCCAAGATTGAATTTAAAATCCTTCTCCTGACCTACAAAGCTCTAAATGGTCAAGCACCATCATATCTTGAAGAGCTCATAGTACCTTATTGTCCTACTAGAGCACTGCGCTCCCAGAATGCAGAGAGTTACTTGTAGTTCCTAGAGTCTCTAAAAGTATAATGGGAGCCAGAGCCTTCAGCTATCAGGCTCCTCTCCTGTGGAACCAGCTCCCAGTCCAGGTCCGGGATGCAGACACTGTCTAAACTTAAAACTCTCCTCTTCAATAAAGCTTATAGTTAGGGAGTGAGGAGTTGCAGCGTCCGCCTAGCCCGGCCCACCTGCTTCTCTTCATAGTCATCAGATTCATTTACCATATAATCAATAATATAATAAAAATAGAGGAAGGCAGGCCAGTACAGCCCGATCCGGTTGGGGAGAGTTCTAGCCCGACCAGGCTCCCCTCCTTAACCTGTCTCTCTTAGTTATGCTGTTATAGTTTTAGACTGCCGGGGGACTTCCTTAGACGCACGGAGCTTCTCTCTCCTCTCTCTTTCCATTTGTGTGCATCCATGTCCCAGAAATGCTTGTTACTAACCTAGCTCTGGGGAGCTTATTCCCCGGAGTCCTTATGTTTTTTTTTGCCCAGCATGTTTCCTTGGCTTAGGGTGTCACCAGAATCATGGTTGCAGCTGTTGCCGTGGTCCTGCTGCACGCCCTGCTACGCCCTGCTACGTCCTGCTACGCCCTGCTATGCTCTGCTGTGCCCTGCTACGTCCTGTAACACCCTGCAGTGCCTTGCTATGCCATGAACTACTACAACTACTATTTCTAGTCATAGTTTCATTATCTTTATTGTGACTATTATTGCCACTATTCATCACACCCCCAACCGGCACCTTCAGACACCGCCTACCAAGAGTCTGGGTCTGTCCGAGGTTTCTTCCTAAAAGGGAGTTTTCCTCGCCACTGTCGCACTAAATGCTTGCTCTTGGGGGAATTACTAGAATTGTTGGGTCCTTGTATATTATAGAGTGTGGTCTAGACCTACTCTATCTGTAGTTACAAGTCAAGTGTCAAGTCAAGTGTCTTGAGATAACTTGTTATGATTTGATACTATAAATCATAACAAGATGATTTAGCAGGCAAGATTTTCATTTAAAAACACATTTGTTGGATCAGTTAAAATCAGACTGCAGGCCAACACAGTGTAACTGAGACCATTACATGTCATTTAGCTGACGCTTTTATCCAAAGCAACTTACAATTGCTATATATATATATATGTCAGAGGTGGCATGCCTCTGGAGCAACTAGGGGTTAAGTGTCTTGCGCAGGGACACATTGGGTGATGTATTGCAATGGGAATCAAACCCAGGTCTCCCACACCAAAGGAAGGTGTCATATCCACTGCGCCATCACCACCACGTTGATTAACTATGTTTACCCAAATTAAATCCTGGTATTGGGCACCCACCGAAGCGACAAATCAAATATTTAGTCACATATGCTTCCTAATCATTAGCAAGCAACTGCCCTGAACATAAAAAAAATTGACTCAGCAATGTCAACGAGCTTTTGCCCCTACTGTCCATTTACAATCTATCAAACACTTGCCAGTATGGCTGTGTGCAGTGTAATGACTTCTCAAGCCATGATTTCAGGGTAGTAAACTTTGAATTGTCAAAACAGCTACCTCACGCTGCCATTTGGTAGCGGCCATCGCTGCCAAGTGTAGATTTTAAGCAATATCAATCCACATATCATGTTTACTACATGAGATTCAAACATTTTTCATAGGATGACTCCAATCAAAGCAGGAATGCACCTCTTCCTTCGCCTCTGATTGTAGGTCCTATAGATTTTTGAGTGTACATCGTGGTGACATACAGGAGGTCTTAGCATATAAAATCATATGGAGTTTGGGCCCCCAAAGCTTCCTGCTCCAGTCCCGGTCCTTTCCCTTTGACATTAAGACTGGAACATGCTCTCTCAGAGGAAAAGCCCAGCTTCTGCCTTTAATGAAAGGTGTTCATCATTACCTTGTCAGCAACAGTGTGTGACTACGACAGGTTGACGCCACTTAGTCTCCCTGAGGGGAACTTCGGCTGTCAGACAGAATTTGCAATCCTGCCATTTTAACCTGACAGACGAACCGTCCTGGACAGGACAGGAGAGCGGGGCCACATAATGGACCCTCCAGTTGTCTTCCCCCTTAAAAAAGTGCATCGGATGACATTTGTGTCTTATTTAAGTCCCTCGCTGCATCTTGTTTTGCTGTGCTAGTCATTCTGTGTTTACACCAACAAATGAATCAGAGCATTACTTTCACCATCATTCATCGCCCATGCCATCACATCACAATCCTCGAAAGGCCCTCAAAGGTCAGTGTGGCGGAGATGACCGGTCTCTCCCTTGGCTGCCACGAGTGAGTGCCTTCGCTTTGCCCCAGTTCCCCTTGCATGGCTGAGCCCTGATCGCAGGCGTAAGGAGGGTTACAGTAATGCCAGCTGACATCCTGAGAGGCTGTGATTGCTTCGAGGGCTTTGTGGGCGGGCTGTGTAGGTGGTGTGGGTGGCGGCGGAGGGATAGGGGCCGTGTCTCACAACAACCTTTAACAGCCTTTTAAAAGCTCTGAGAGGGCCGGCCTGACGCCAGCCACTCACAAGAGAGAAATCGCTGACAGAGCTAAAGGGAAGGAGGGCGGCGGAGAAGAAGCGATGCAGGAGCGCGCAGCAGTTCCTGGAATGCCTTCGAGTTCATCATGTAGTCCTGTGATCCCTGCAATGATCTAGACACACCGCAACCTAATCACCCTCACTGTAGTCACTGTGTAATTACAACCATTTGCACTAAATAATTCACCAAAAAGCAACCACTGAAATAATATCCAGCACTCATGGAATGCACTTCTGCGAGCTTTTCCACTGCAGCCTATACTATACCACTTTACTCTTTGTCGGGTCAGCCTGGCTGACATCCTGCATTACAATTCTATGACCTGGCACCACTCACAGCGAGCTCACAGAGTGCTGTGTTTGACCTATAAAGGTTTGACTAAATTGGCTAATACCATGTTCTGTGCCACTGAATCCTCTGTTTCTGTGGACAATCATCCATCGCCAAAAAAGAAAAAAAAGACATTATCCAAAAAGAACACTAAAGTCCTGGGAAGCTTTATTACTCCCATTTCTTCAATAACTCCCTCAGACTTCCAGTTGCGTGCCATATTTCATCTTGCGCTGAAAAATGACTTTTCTGACAGTGAACATGAGAAATGCAAGAGACTCAATGGGCATGGCTGGAGGGGGGGCAGCCTACCCACAGAAGATCACAGCAGTGGCAATGAATGCATCAGAAAACACTGCTGTAGGCAAGCATAAGTCAACAGTGCCTAATGTGAGCCTTTGGTATGCATGATGTTAAATAGATTGTGAAAATGCTCTTTTCATGACTAAGATGGAGCTTTTCATTAATCCTAGAGCTGAACCTGCCTCCGCAAAACAACGAGCAACCCTCGCGGGAAAGACAAAACACCCACGGTGGGCTAGAGGGATCTCAGAAGAGCTTTCATACAGCTCATGGACTCACTCTCTTTGCAGCCACCCCCTCTCGCTGTGCATGCATTTGATTTGCATGTTTGCAGATATGTGTAATACATCATATGTGTAGCATGCTGTAATAAGTGTCGATATTCCTGAACATGTATCATTTCCTGTGTGTGCCTTTCAACACCATGTGCATATGCTTTTGTGTTCTGTGTGCAAAGTGTAGGTGGATGGGGTTGACACAGATATTCACAGAACTTAACTCATATTCTGCCTTTTATGTGTGCATGCGCAGCAGTTGGTCAGAGGAGATATAGGTTTTGGATTTTATTTTAGGCAGCCCCTGTTAATGATGCCCAAATGAAGAGGATTAAATGAAAAGCACTGATATTTAGTAAATATTCACATGTGTGAATGCTGATAAGTCTGCTCGAGCTACTTTATTATTTGCTGCAATATGAAAATTTCTACAGGAATAACTCACACACCTCAATTTTGCGCAAATCCCTCTCTGCTTGTTCCTTGCCTTCTTTCCTTCATCCCTTCTTCAGTTCTATCTTCCATAATTTCAAGTCAACATTAATTGAATTTGTGCGCAAACACATTCAAAAACACATACACATTAATTTGCAACCACAATTTGCAACCTAAATTGCAGTGTTGGAGTTGCAATTGAGGCAGATTATCGCATACATTCAGTTATACCAGTTCTTTCTTGTGTGCCTGCATGTACATCTGCACCAGTGATTGCAATTTTCACTTTAACAAGCCAATGCCACTGACGGCTGTAAGCGGTGCACTGCAGTTTCAAAATAAAACAGGTTTCACTGTCAAACTGTCATCCTGTCATGCTTTGTTAAAAAGAAGGCAGAGACAGCTTAATCAGCCGTTGCAAAGTTAAATGTATCACTACATGACATCAGAGGATTCTTTGGTGCCCATAATTCTACGTCACATCAGCCATATAGCAGCTATAAAGCGTTCTTCATGTTCTCCCACTAGAGCACTGCGCTTCCAGAACCTGAACCACACAAATCTCATCACAGCAAGCCCAGCAATCCATTTCTGAGCAGAGAATTCTTTTTTAATCAAACACCTTCCACCCAGCCAGCAGAGTGTGAGTACCGGAGCTGTCCATATGTAACGGCCCAGGCATCCATTTGTGATGCTGATGCTGAGCCAGTAATTGCAGTCCCTTTGTCAACACCTGTGCTGATAAGTGGTGGCTGTGTAAATGTCATATCTGCAGCAGAGGGAGTCATTGGAGAAACTAACGTAAAAACCTGCATCCACTGATGCTCATGCTGTCCCAGTTAGAAGTGAAGCAACAGAGCAGTTAAAAGTTCATGGTTCATTTTTAACTGCTGTGACTACCTGACCTGAAATCCACTCAACATGCCACCTTAAGTGTGTTGAATGGATTAAAGTATAATTTTAGAAAAGGTGGAATTTATAATTCAGTCTTGTTCCCTTTATACAGGAATTATACATTATCGGGAAGATATTTAATTGCATGATAGGCATTCTGACATCTGTGTGTGCATTGGGCCCGTTCATTGGGGGCGTTATTCTCACAAGAATGGGTCCTATTGTGCCCATGACTGCAATAACTAAAACAAAGGCGGCATTGTAGAGTATAAGAGAAACATTCACCATATGGATTTGTAACAGCTCATCTGATGGTACAGTTTGAAATACATTTGGTTGACAAATCAAAGGAAAAACCAACACAAAGTGTCTTAAAAAGGTGTTGCTGTGGCCATCATAAGCAGCCAGAAGAGCTTCAGTGCTCCTTGTTATAGACTCTACAAGTCTGTGGAAGTCTATTTGAGGGACAAACAATAGAGAAATGTTGGTTTACTTCATTACCTTCAACCAGAAGAACTACATTTTTAGTATACTGTGGTCAGGATACAAACCCATTGTCCTCCTCTGTGGCTATCCTTGACCTCACCATTGCACATGTTCTCGTTATTGTAGGATCTTTCTACCTTATCGGACAAAGGGCTTTACAATTTGCCTCTCATTCACACACACATTTATACACCGATGGAGCCAGGAATAAAAGGATGACCCGCTCTACCTCCTGAGCCACAGCCACCCCCCACCCCAACAGGGTTCCTCTGCATTTGTTATGCCTTTTTTACGTTCTTCCCCTCAATTTAATTCTTTCATTTATTCAGATTTTTTCTTGAACTTTCCCTAAAGCTGCTTTATCAATATTTTTATATTAACAAAGGATCAATTAACTGTGTCGTGAAAGGGGTTCCTCGTAGAGACGAACTTACAGAAAATCACATGCCTCTGCAGTCCTCGTCAGCTCTAGCATCTTTCAGCCCAGCACCAAATGTCAGTGTTTGGGCTGTGGTGGTGTTTTATTGTGCTATTAATGTGTGCTCTCTCCATCACTTTGAATGACGGCATTTGACAATGTGACAGGTGTGCCTGTGATTGTCTCATTCCTGATATCACTCAACTACATAAGAAGCGGTGGTGCTGCGTGGGGCACAGCTCATCTCCCTCTCCTCCCAACAAGCCACACTTGTCATCTTTACCGCTCTGATGCCTTTGTGTTTCTAGAGTTTGTAGTTTGGGAGGAAAGTGGTTGTTCTTTGGTTTCTTTGATTTCATTAGGTTATATTTCTCATACCTTCCTAGACATACCTTCCTTGTTTTTTATTTTGGACTTTTCCCACCCTGAAGCCAAATCCTATAGCTCCACCTTCTTTTAAAAATGCATTGAAAATAAACACTTCAGTTGTTAAAACTCAATGATCTATTTCTGTGGCCACGTGGGACACAGATGGGTCCTTTTCATGTTGTGTCTCAGCCATCCCTAGACAGGGCATAACAGGCAAACTATCCTGTAAAAATAGAGGAGCATTTAGTACCAAAAGAGCCAGCAATTTCCCTTAGGAGTTGGTGGAGAGCAAAACAAAGCTAAAGAGAGACTGAATATTGGACTTTTGGTTTTCAGGTGGACACAAACATGACTCTGAATGAATACTTTTGTTGCTTTGTGTCTGCTGGATGTGTAAATAAGCAAATGGTTGCAAACATCTTATGACAATTGGTCAGCTATGTGTTTACAGCTTGTTGAACTGCCCCTAAAGGCCAAAAAATGACTGCAAGTTTAAGTAGCAACTAATCATCCGGTAGTGGTTTAACTTCTCACTTTGCTGCAGTGATAAACAAGTTTACTCAAGGGTGGGTCAGTACACTGTGACATCACTGTTGGTTACATATGTTGTTTGTACAAGCAGCAATTATGACCAATTTATGTTTACAGTGGCAGCGCCCTATAGTTTTATCATATAACAGGAGGGGTTTTTTTACTTTACGGAACAAATGGAACTTTCTATGTCACCTGATTAAGGACGTCATGTCTTTACTGATGGAAATGAAGTAACACAAGACAAGAGCACTGAAAAACCCAACTATACAGGCTTGCACCGACAGAACATACATTTTAAATAATATATTAAATTCTTGATATACATTTGTTTTGTTCTTAAGAACTGACAAAAACCATGTGTTTCTTTTGTTTGGGTTTTGGGTGATTTTTATATTTTGTTCATATGCTATCAAAAAACATCATTAAAAAGAATCTTAAAAAAAAAAAAAGAACTGAGAAAACCTGCATACTAAACTACCTGCAAAGATAAGGTAATCTGAGAATAGGTTTCAAGGGAAAGTGAGCACAAATGGGATATATAGAGCGCAGTGCAGCGTGATCACAGTGGACTGTTGCCTCGGTCCGGTTACACCCACATTCAGAGGTGGAAAGAATCTCCAAGCAGGAGCATTGCTTTGTTATTAAAATTTTAACTCAACTCTCAACTAAAAGGAACAGCTCAAAAAGTATCTATATATCCATCCATCCATCCATCCGTCCGTCCGTCCGTCCATCTGTCTTTCTATCTATCTATTTCTCACATCACTAATAGCCTAAGCCTAGCACCTTAGTTGCGCTGGATTGTAATGGTGGTGAAAAGAAGAGATAAAAGTACTGTATGTCTAAATATGGTTTCTGAATAGCTGGTACGTGAGAGCAGCTTCTTTTTCTATTATTTCATCAGGTGGAGAAGCACTGAAATCAGCAAACATTATATAACCATCCGTGAATAGCGAGGAGAAGAAATAACAGGTGATCATTTGGGAAAATAGGAGGCAACAGTTATAAAGGTAACATTAGGGCTGTAACACAGCTCTCATTCTCAGCCACGGCTCTCATCTCAGGTGTCTTTGTAACTTCATTCTTTGGTTAAAAAGAAGGGAGCACAACTCTCTTTTTATGGCTACCATAATTTAATGTTGAGAAAAGAATGCATTAAAGTGCTGCTTGTTAATATATATTGTCTTGACACTGCCCATGTCTATATGTTAATGCAGTTTATCAATGCAAAGGATGGACTGGTTGGAGGTAAGGAAGGAGGGGAGAAAATGGCTACGGTAGAGAGGGAAGATCTCATATCTTAAATTTTGTTGATTTTACTTCATGTGTGATTATTGAAAGGCTCATTTCTTACACTTTTCTTTCCTCATTGGTTTAACTCCATCTCCACTTTGAGTTATAAATCTTAATAAGAATTTCAACACAAAAAAGGTGAAATCTCTTGGCGCATATTCTAAATGGACTAAATGCACGAGTGTATTGATCAGGCTGATTATACAGCATATGCTCCCTATCTAGCCTACCAAGCATGCACGTTCCACTTCCTGGGCTGAATTTTCACTGATCTGAAGTCATTGACAGTTTTATATATATATATATATATATATATATATATATATATATATATATATATATATATATATATATATATATATATATATATATATATATATAAGCAGTTTCGTGGAAATGCAGTTGCCAAGTTGGCACCACTGTGTGTGCGTGTAATATCCATTACATTTAGCTAGTCCGAGTTCGGGGACGGAGGTTTGTCCAGGGCGGGCACAGTTGGCTCGCCCATCCTAATGCCCATCCGTGCCGCTGGGACTGTCCTTAGAGATTATGGAATACCCACAGAGATTATGCAGCTCCCCTCAGCTCTACAGAGCTATGCATTTTTCAGCTCATTGTTTTGGTTTTACAGCCACAACTTTACTGTTTTGGTTCACTCTCACTGCTCTCATAGTGCCGTTTTATGGATGCAGCAGGCAGCTTTTTACACAGAAAAAGTGCAGACAGACACAGTTAGTGACTCAATCTTGGAAACCATTGCTTATTGCTCTGGGGGCAATGGCCACTATTTTGGAGGTTCCGGTGTAGCCAGCGGATATACAGACTAAGACTTCCTCTTTTGTGCACTGGGTCTGATTAGCTAAACAGATATCTGCATATGAATGCAGATAAATCGAAATCGTCATCAGGCGATAGCTGATGCAGTCGGAGATTGCATTTCAGCCAATGCATTCTGCCTCCTTTGCTGTCCACACTGACTGTTTACCTGCATGCAACCAAAGCCACCTCAAACGTGTTTGGTCAATACTATTGGGACTAGAAACGCTGTCCATACCAAAATCTTGTTCCATTGCCAACAAATTCTGCATTCATATGCAGATATCTGCTTACAGAGATGAGTGACTAACTGATGAACTGAGCATTTCGCAGCCAGAGCCAGATATTTTCGTAAGGAGTTGGTGGAGACAGTAAAACGGCAGATGTTTGCTAAAATATCAACTTATGAGGTGATATGTCAAATATGTTTTTACAGCTTGTTTTCACGACCCCCAAATGGCCAAAAAATCTGTTGTTGCAAGCTTCTCTTGAGTTGTGAAATATCATCAGTTTGTGATGTTAAGTGCATTCAAGGTTTCACTTTTTGATGAAATGGGGATATTTCCTTTTTGCGTGCCCATTTTTTTCAATCCACCTGGCTCATCTGCTTCTACTACAGTTTGTGTTTACTTCTTAGTTTCCCAGAACGCCTCTTGATAACCTCCAGAGAAGAAGAGTGAATTTCCAGCAAGTATGGACCTTTGGGCACATGAGTACAACTAGACATCCAGCTGGGTAACGTGTGGCTGTATCTGTGATCTTGGCGGTTCCTTTTACTCTTGCAGTATTTTCCCCACTGCATTTTAGTCTGTTAGTCTGCATTTTAGTCACTTAGGTGGAGAGATGTAGGCCCACTGCTCCCTGTGTGAATGTTGAACACTGTTGCACTGAGTTGCTCTTTTTGTATTTTGTATCTATCGACTATTTCAGTTTCTTCCTTAATTTCTTTACATTGGTCATTTCCTGATTGTAATATATATTTTAAATGTATTGTCATCATCAAGTGTACAGTGTGCTGCTTTATTAAAACACCAACAACAAAAAAACAAGTCTTTGGATTTTCTTTTAAAAAAGATTTAAAACAATGTCTGAAAGTTTTCCATTGTAGATGCATTGCAAAAATATTAATATTCCACCATGACTTCTATGTTTGGCCAGTTATCCAAATGAATAAAAAAAGAAATATAAAATATAAAAAACAACAACAAAAAGCACAGTACATAAGCAATAGCTGCTTTTATATGTGTCAAAGTGCTTAGAGTTGAATTTCTCCTTCATTAGAGGTTTGTAATTAATATGTAAAAGCACAACAAAGCACATTTCCCTTCTATCTATGTGACAGGCATTCTATAATCTATATAGTTTGTAATAAAGGGCTAAAGAAGGAGCAGAAGAAAGTTTAGACAATTTAAAAAGTCAGATTGGGTACTTTTTTGGTGATAGACAAGTAACTTATGAAGCAAACCCTTCGTGGTGCTCCAAGTCAAATTAAAATATTTGAAGATATTATTTCACTTGTGTCTGGAGCTCCAGGAATGGACTGACTGAACAAATGAACTGAGTCATGTAAGGAACATTCAATGGATTTGAAAGTAAAGGTGAATGTAACTTGATGACAGATTTGCAGGCGAGAGGCAAGATGCTCTCGACCCCTATGATAACGTGTATAATCCACTACAGGGATGTTAAGTGCACTCATTTCACACTCCATTTCACACAACACTGCCCTAGGAAGAATCTGTGTGTATGATGACTCAGGGAATGCACAACATCACTCTTCTGGATCTTTGTGTTGTTGTTTTCCTCCATTGTTAATAATTTTAAAAATCCATCGTTTTTCCACACTGTTTCAAAATTAATGATATGTCGGGAATATAATAAGGGCCAAATCCATGTTATGTCTGAAATTCATACTAGTCAATGGAAATCAGTATTTGGTAGTGCTTTACTTCACAAGATGTATTACCAATATTAAAATGCAATTTGAAGGTCTAATTTCTACCTGTTGCTTTACTTTAAATGTACAACATACTGCACAATATTTAAGTAGTAATACCTCAAGAGATAACTGTGTCTGTTTACATGTGATTACCTGTTACAAGGACAAACACTTCATTTAAGATAGGACATCATCTCACTGAGTGTCACTAGTTAATTATAATTCAAAATAAACTCTGACTGATGTAATTCATACACACATCACGTATCCATGAGATTAAATATCATATCATTTTTATTTTATACACTTTCAACATATAATATAAAAAGAAACTGGCCTCAGATGGATGAAATGTAGTCCACTAACTGTAGGATGTTTTCCTGAAAACCTGACAAATGAATAAATTCATGCATGCTTCTAGAAAAATACATCCGTGTGTGCACACATATATGTTAATGCCACATGAGGGCATTGAATTAGTGCAGGGATTTTTATTCAGTCATGTATTTATTTTGAAACTCTTTTGTTTCAGTTTTTTAACATTAAGTGACCTGATTTTTTTATTTTAAAGAAAAGAAATCTGAGCCTGCTGTGTTTGTATGTTTGTAGTGTAGCCATGTTTCTCGTTTCTCCTGTCTTTACTATGGAATTGTTTGGAAAACCTCCCCAGTGAGCAGATGGCGTCTGCCGAGAGGAGAATGAAGCTAGAACCTGGGCTCTATACGCTGCGCACACATTTTCCCATTTCCAGCACAAGCCTTTGTAAAAGGGAACAACAGAGGTCTATCGGGAATTTAACCATGGGGCTGTTTTGGGAAATAGTGTACACGTTTGTTTATTGCAGCCTTGCTCTTGGATCCATGCAGCACTTACAGTAAAAGATGTGGATACTGGATAGTGGATACTGGATACTCTCTGCAGGCTGGAAAACAGGGTTGAGACCCCCTCCCCCCCAAATCCTCACCTCCCTTTCTTGGAATGATTTCAATCACTTTGATCACTATGGTTAACATAAAGCAAATGTGTTCATCATTTGACCGCTTTGTCAACAGAATGAGATGTAAAAAACGAATTTCTATTCCCTGGGCAAGCTAATCTACAGTACGCTGCTGTGTCCTGGTGTATTATTAAGCAGAGAATGAGGCAATGCTACAGTATCTCCTCAAAGCTGCTTACAATCTGGCCCATGACAAATTAAAGAGAACTTATAGCAGCAGGAAAACCAGGGGTCTTATGCTGAGTCTGCACTTGCTAAACTAACTCAGAGGACAAGATAAGCCAGGCAAAGCTTGGAAAAGTAAATCTAAGGCTGTTTGAATAAGCCCCTGCACCTTCCTGCTCTACACACACAGTATTCCTCCCAATGTCTCTCTGGGGTAGATACCTTAAGTATGCTTTGTAGCAAAATCCAGGTAGGCTATCAGTCACTGCAGTTGTGAAGACCATGCCAACAAGAATAACCAAACGTAAGACATAAAATCTATCTTGTGAGTGTGGGGGCTTGGAGCCTGGACGAGGTTAAATTAAAATCTCTCTTTTGCTGAGTCAGACACTTTAGATAATTATCCACTGATATGAGGAACATTTCCCCTCTTGGCTGTAAGTTCAGAGGGAATGCAGACAATGGCATATTTGGCTGCAATCATAGCAGCCCCCCCACCATGAATTGGAGCAATGAGAGTAAGATAGCACAAAGCTAATCTCTGGTCCCACAAAAAGGCCTGAGGGAGCAGTCCAATAAGGAAGCAGTATTAATACCATGGTTTCTTTGCGTGTCAGGTATCTTTGCTTGTCTCGTGGCCCTTGACCACTACCCTCAGCCTTGGTTTTTATGCCAACAGACAAATAGTGTGCATGCAAATGAAGCATAATATACATCCCTGTCAACAAAATAATGGCCTTGAAGTAACAACCACGCATGCCTAAGTAACCTATTAAAGTTTGCTCTGGGGTACACAGCAGCAGTCTCACATCAGCATCTACTGCTCTCTCCAATATTCACTGCCAGGAGGCTGCACATCTGCACAGCACAGTGACTGACATGATGGTTCACACACCGTTCACCCCCCCCATCTTCCAACACACTCACAAAACACCACCAAGCCAGAGTGCTCACCTACATGACTCAACTTGTTTCAGGGCTGAGAGGGAGAGAGACACGAAGAGAGAGAGGTGGAGATTAGATAAATCTAGGGGAGCTGGGGATGAAGAAGCGGCTGTTTGCATCCTGCTACTGCCATTCAAAGTCAAACTGGATTGGCTTTTAGTGAAGATAAGATTTGTCCGCGGTCTGGTCTAATCTGTGCTTTCAAAGCTGTAACTATAATCACATTTAAACCCTGTAGCTCCAGCAATTACGATATGGAGTCATTCTTTTATCATATTTTGTGACACTTCGGGCGCCTCTGCAGCGCAGCAAGGCACAGCGCTCCACACAACACGCTGCGCTGTAACGCGTAAACACAATCAATGCACCTACAGTCCTGGGCGTTGCACTCATGGTTATAGGCAATCCAGAGATCTACTTTTCAAAACTATCATAACATTATAAATCATTGATTCATTGAAGTATTAACAACATTGAAACATGCTAGTTGCATTTAAAAATGTTGTGCGTGCATCCCCAGATTTGTATCATGCATCCTAATTGTCAGTATATTTTCAATGCACTAGCTTAAGTCAATTTTAGTCACGACGTTTTTTTTTTTTAAAACATGTGATTACCGTAGATGACCCATTTTTACAGCTTGGGTGGCTGTACTTACCCCTATCTCCTGTCCACGAAGAATCCTTTCATTAGAAGTGACCCATATCCAAAGCAAAATCGTATATTGTTGGATCTATCAATATGTGAATGGAGGATTTCCTGAGCGATTCTGGCTTTAAAAAAAAAAAAAAAAAAATCAATACCTAAACATTGTTTCTGAATAGTATCCAAAAGGAACCCACACGCATTGGTTGCTGCGACGATCCCCCCCAAATCATTGCGAGCGCTGTCCACAGAAAAGTGGTGCTGAAAGTCTTAAGTCCCAACTTTAGGCTGGGTGCGAATGGGAAATAGATGGCACGTCCAGTACGGCCACTCAGTAATACAGCTCCTGCAAAGAGAGAATCAGATTTTTACGGGATAATAGAGCGGAGAAGCACATATCCCATACCCGAGGCGAGAGCACTTTCTAGCTGATAGACGGAAGACGATATGCGCCCCGTGCACTGGATGTGATTGATGTTACAAGCATCGCAGCACACCGCCTTTGTCATGGAAGAAATGCACCATCAATGAATCGGAGGGGGGGGGGGGTGATGTGTGAATGCCAGATTACAGCGTGTATTACCACCAGCGCATTGGCAGTGGCTGCATAGTCAAAGTGTGTCATGAAGTCTTTGCTTCCATTTGTTAAATCTTAACGTCGATTTGGCCGCCTGGTGTCTTACCTCTCTGCACAGACTATAGTGTCGGGTTTTTCTGCATTTATTTGTGACACACAAGCACACTGCCTGTCTGCACTAGCAGTTAAACTCTGTTTTTTAAATATCTCACTATTTAGTGAGCAGTTAATGATTATATGGGCGACACATTGCATGTCTGTCAGATCATTTGGACGAGATGCAACAATTCTATTTTCACCAAATTAATATTCTTAAATCTGATCTAATGATATTCTGGGACAGATCCAATATGATATGCAAAATGCAATATGAAAGTGCACAATCAATTAAATTCTCATGGTGACAACAGAAGATGTGGTGCAATAGTTTCAAATATGACGCTTCTGGGTTCGACTCAAACGTTTCAGGTGCTGTTGTGCAGCATATGCAGCATGTTGAGTCTCAAAGTGCCTGGGAGGATGTAGTGTGCGTAGACATTGACGAACATATCAAGTCCAATCATTGAGTGAAAAAACTCAATCTAGATGCTGGGTTTGTGTGTGTCTGTGTGTGTGTGTGTGTGTGTGTGTGTGTGTGTGTGTGTGTGTGTGTGTTTCACTGACTGCAGCAGCAGAGTATATGAAATCATGTCCAAGGGCATGCCTATATGTCCAACATTATCCAGCAAAAAAGCAAGAAATTAGTTTTAAACCGAGCATGGGACGTTATTATTTGAGACTTTAATGCGATTGATGGATCAATCTTTTGGCTATTAACCTTCAAAAGTATGTTGCACAGAGACAAAAATTCTCCTCATCTATCAATTTAACTGTGGCACAAGTGCTACCTGCAGACCTGAGGTGTGTGTGTGTGTGTGTGTGTGTGTGTGTGTGTGTGTGTGTGTGTGTGTGTGTGTGTGTGGGGATTCATTTTCTATGGTGTCCAATAGAAGGCTCGTGGTCATTATTCTGTCTTTGCTTCCTGTATATGTGCAGCTGCCCTTTCTGCCTTCCTTTCACAGGGCCTAGCATGTGTGTGTGGAGGCTTTCACAGGCCTGAGTGGGTCACACCTGTGGAGTGTTGGACTGACTCCACCACATCAAGGGAAAGTGCAGTGTGTGTGTGTGTGTGTGTGTGTGTGTGTGTGTGTGTGGGGGGTCATTGGAGGGATGTGTTATGTCTCTGTGGGCCTCTGAATATTCATTCCCACCTCTGCTGGAGCAAATTCCAGCTACATGACTAGACTGACTGACAGTCTTTTGAGTTGTCAGGGGGCCGTATACGTCATTCAACAACAACAAAAATCGGTAACACTTTACAATAAGGGTACATTAATTAGCATTAGTTAATGCATTAATAAGCATTAACTAACCATTATTAAGGATTGAATAAATTGTCTAATAAACATTTATTAACAATGCTCATGTTAACTAAGGTATTAATTGATGCATTATTTACCATTAGTTGATGCCTTAACGAACTGTTAATCACAGTTAACTAAGGTGTCTATTTTACTATTAGTAAATGCAGTAATAAGCCCTGACTAACTATTAAAGGTGTCTATTATATCATTAGTAAATGCAATTATAAGCCTTGACTAACTGTTAATAACAGTCAAATAATGTGTCTATTTAACCATTAGTTAATGCAGTAACAAGCCTGGACTAACTGTTTATAACAGTTAACTAAGGTGTCTATTTTACCATTAGTCAATGCAGTAACAAGCCTTGACTAACTGTTAATAACAGTTAACTAAGGTGTATATTTTAACATTAGGTAATGTACTAAAAAGCCTAAACTGGAAATAAAAGCTAACTAAAGTGTCTAAGTAAACCCTTCCTTGATGTTGATGAAGGTATTTCCTAATATCACTAGGTGGTTGATAAAGATGTTTGATAGCATGTATGTCTTAAGGTTCACGGCCAAGCCATGTCATTATGAGAAAACTTTTTTTATTGTTTATTTACGGGTTATGGTTGTCCACATACCTTTGTCCACTATATTTGTCCATCCTCCAACATATGACTTACTTTTGGTAGAGGGTGAGATCAGAGAAAAGACTCCATAGTCTCCATGAAGAGGTTTGCTTCTTCCTTTGTCTTCATGTAGACATTAACTTAAAGCCCAACCTATATAAATTATTGAGCATGCTATATAAGCATAACTTAACCTTAAATGGTCACTTAATTAATGTGTAACAATACTGAATAAGCCTTACTAAACCATAACTAAACAGTTGTTAATGCTCTTTGGTAGACTTATTGTAAAGTAGAGAACATATGCACCTTAACTAACACTTAACTAATTTGTAACAATACTGAATAAGCCTTACTAAACCATCACTAAACAGTTATTAATGCTCTTTGGTAGACTTATTGTAAAGTAGAGAACATATGCACCTTAATTAACACTTAATTAATGTGTAACAATACTGAGTAAGCCTTACTAAACCATCAATTAACAGTTAATGCTCTTTAGTAGACTTATTGTAAAGTTGAGAACATTTGCACCTTAACTAACACTTAAATAATGTGTAACAATACTGAATAACCATTACTAAACCATAAGTAAACAGTTATGAATGCTCTTTGATAGACTTATTGTAAAGTTAAGAACATATGCACCTTAACTTACACTTGATAAATGCATAAGAGTGCTGAATAAGCATTACTAAACAATGATTCATAGTTTATTAATACTCTTTGACTTAAACATTCACACAGCTTTTAAACATTAGTGAAACATTGTCAATGTGAAATCAAATCTTCATGACAACCTTCTGTTATGCACACATATTAAAAATGTAAACAAGGTTTTCATTTGATTCTGAGCCAGTTCTCATCTTTCTTTCCACTGAGACTCAGACCTATAACTTTAAGACCTATAAGATTACACTGGAAATTGTCCCGCTCTCGTCATCTTCACTGTCATGTCTTCTGGATAGTTTTCCTCTCTTGAAACCTAACAAACCAAGTGGGATATATCAATTTCTTTTAAATGCATGCAAAAGCTACGGATGCAAGAATTGATCGTTCACTAGATCAACATCAAATCTTTACACATATTGTACAAATGACAACAAAAAAGATAGGGCAGCCTTAATGGTACACACTCTACCTAGTGAGTGCTGAGCTACCTTGACGATCATGATTATCCATTATCTAGATTGTGTCCAGAATATTAATGCATTGATGCATCTGACAGCCAGCAATCACAGCATTCAAATGTTTGTTTGTATAGATCACAGTATACTATGGACCATAACTAATCATTATCATAGTGTAGCCTCCCCGCCTGAAAGATGGTCTTCGTGGTTGGATAGTTTATTCACTTTCTATGCAGAAATCAACCTAAATTAAAAGCCTAATACAATATTAAAATGATTCTCCTTTGAACCTTCTGTCACATCCAATATACTGTAGTAATTGCATTTCTATCTCTCAAGTTACACCGGTTCATGTAGCTAAACAGGCTCATTAGCCTGGTAATTAACTGCAGGCTAAAATAAGTTGACATGCTAGCTTTACTTGCACATACTCATCTCCAAGTCCGTAAAACGCTTAAACGCATATCATAAAGTGACTGACAAACAAGATAAGCATACACCATGCATTCTTTTGCGGAGTATCAGCAGCACATGTTGCCCGAGGCCTCAGCCCGCTTATAATACTTCCGGTTTCGTTCTTTTCAAAATAAATGCGCTAGCTCGCAAGTTAGCTAGCTTTAGGTAACCAAAATGACCCTGTTCTCTGGCAGATTTTTCTGCGATTAACTTATGTTAGAGCTAACATAACAGCCAAGCTAGCTCTAAGTGACCCACATATCATTTCGTTTCACTAATTTAATAATCTATAGCGGTTTCCAGCAATAGCGTCTTTATTTTGAAAAGACCGAACATATTAGCCTGCAGTTAATATTACCAGGCTAATGAGCCTGTTTACATAAAAGGGTGTAACTTCAGAGATAGAAATGCAATTACTACAGTATATTGGATGTGACAGAAGGTTCAAAGGAGAACTATTTTATATTTAATTGAATATTTCATTATAATTAAGGTTGATTTCTGAAAAACAAGTGAATAAGAATGGGAAGTAAGACTCAATTTAAGCACTCAAAGGGTGATTTACAATAATATATGTGTAAAAGGGGTTAAAATAAAAAAGATGGATATATTTAAACTAAAAATATTTAGTTTTCGTTGTTTTCTCAGCTCTTACAGTGGTTAGATGCCGTGTGTTCAAGGCATGTAAAATTAAGTCTTGCTGAACCATTAGTTAAAGAGAGCCAGACCATCTTTCAGCCGGGGAGGCTACACTATGATAATGATTATTTATGGTTCATAATATTCTGTGATTTATATAAACAAACATGTGAATGCTGTGATTGTTGGCTGTCAGATGCATCAATGCATTAATATTCTGGACACAATCTAGATAATGGATAATCATGATCGTCAAGGTAGCTCAGCACTCACTAGGTAGAGTGTGTACCATTAAGGCTGCCCTATCTTGTTTTGTTGTCATTTGTACAATATGTGTAAAGATTTGATGTTGATCTAGTGAACGATCAATTCTTGCATCCGTAGCTTTTGCATGCATTTAAAAGAAATTGATATATCCCACTTGGTTTGTTAGGTTTCAAGAGAGGAAAACTATCCAGAAGACATGACAGTGAAGATGACGAGAGCAGGAAAATACCCAGTGTAATCTCCATACAGGACTCAAACTGTTATAGAGCTGAGTCTTCAGTGGAAAGAAAGATGAGAACTGACTGAGTCAAACTCAGAATCAAATGAAAACCTTGTTTACATTTTGAATATGTGTGCATAACAGAAGGTTGTCATGAAGATTTGATTTCACATTGACAATGTTTCACTAATGTTTAAAAGCTGTGTTAATGTTTATGTCAAAGAGTATTAATATACTGTGAATCATTGTTTAGTAATGTTTATTCGGCACTGTTATGCATTTATCAAGTGTAAGTTAAGGTGCATATGTTCTTAACTCTACAATAAGTCTATCAAAGAGCATTCATAACTCTTTAATTATGGTTTAGTAAGGCTCATTCAGTATTGTTATACATTGATTAAGTGTTAGTTAAGGTGCATATGTTCTCAACTTTACAATAAGTCTACCAAAGAGCATTAATAACTGTTAAGTGATGGTTTAGTAAGGCTTATTCAGTATTGTTACACATTAATTAAGTGTTAGTTAAGGTGCATGTTCTCTACTTTACAATAAGTCTACCAGAGCATTAATAACTGTTAATTGATGGTTTAGTAAGGCTTATTCAGTATTGTTACACATTAAGTGTTATTTAAGGTGCATATGTTCTCTACAATAAGTCTACCAAAGAACATTAATAACTGTTAATTGATGGTTTAGTAAGGCTTATTCAGTATTGTTACACATTAATTAAGTGACCATTTAAGGTTAAGTAATGCTTATATATCATGCTCAATAATTTTTATAAGTTGGCCTTTAAGTTAATGTCTACATGAAGACAAAGGAAGAAGCAAACCTCTTCATGGAGACTATGGAGTCTTTTCCCTGATCTCACCCTCTACCAAAAGTAAGTCATATGTTGGAGGATGGACAAATATAGTGGACAAAGGTATGTGGACAGCCATAACCCATAAATAAACAATAAAAAAAGTTTTCTCATAATGACATGGCTTGGCCGTGAACCTTAAGACATACATGCTATCAAACATCTTTATCAACCACCTAGTAATATTAGGAAATACCTTCATCAACATCAACTAAGGGTTTACTTAGATACTTTAGTTAGCTTTTATCTCCAGTTTAGGCTTTTTAGTACATTACCTAATGTTAAAATATACACCTTAGTTAACTGTTATTACCAGTTAGTCAAGGCTTGTTACTGCATTGATTAATGGTAAAATAGACACCTTAGTTAACTGTGATTAAAAGTTAGTCGAGGCTTGTTACTGCATTAGCTAATAGTAAAATAGACACCTTAGTTAACTGTTATTACCAGTTAGTCAAGGCTTGTTACTGCATTGATTAATGGTAAAATAGACACCTTAGTTAACTGTGATTAAAAGTTAGTCCAGGCTTGTTACTGCATTAACTAATGGTTAAATAGAGACCTTAATTAACTGTTTTTAATAGTTAGTCAGGGCTTATTACTGCATTTACTAATGGTAAAATAGACACCTTAGTTTACTGTGATTAACAGTTAGTTAAGGCATCAACTAATGGTAAATAATGCATCAATTAATACCTTAGTTAACATGAGCATTGTTAATAAATGTTTATTAGACAATTTATTCAATCCTTAATAAAGGTTAGTTAATACTTATTAATGCATTAACTAATGCTAATTAATGTACCCTTATTGTAAAGTGTTACCAAAAAATCACATAGTGTAATTTATGCATATTATTGAACAAAGTGTTTGACTTGTCTTTATTACCCCAAAAAGCATCAGCCCGCTCCCATCTGTCAGCTCCTCAAACCATTGTTCTATTTATGTTGAGCATATAGTTCGCTAGCAAGTGAATAATTTAGCTGTGGAGAATGGATACACATTATTTCCATCAGGAGACCCACTCCTGCTTTGCTTTCTGCTGCAGTGCACTGGGAGACGGGTCTTGTTGAGCGCGTCTGCTCGGAGGATAACATGTTACGCCTCTGAGTCCTCCCCGTCCCTCTGCGCAAAGCAAACTCTGGAGATTACTGGTTTCAATTAGCTATGGGGCGGAGAGAATTTAAGCCATGTTAATTCCAGTCACTTGTTAAAATCCCAGTGAAAAAGACTAGCCACTGAGGCATAATCGCCTGCCCCCAGACATCTCTCATTTCATGGATACATTAGGGGAATTACTCAAAATGTAAATTCTGAGGTCACAGGGTTTTCAGTTTATTGATGGGATTCATTAAAGGCCAGAGCTCCTGCAGTGTTTGTATGATTTAGAGTGACCCTCTGCCGATGACAGCCCTGACCTGTTTTTGGTCGTTTTTCCCACTCACACCCACCCACGTCCACAAAAAGCCCTTTTGACTCTTTTTCCAACGCGTTACTGAAAAAGAGAAAAGAGCTTCACTAAATAAATGTTGCGCTAAACTGACTGAGGAAGAGCTGCTTTAAAAGTTTTCAACTAAAGACGATAAGTTGAAGAAGTAGGAAGAGGAGGAAGAGAAGACATCGAAGCCTGTCAGTATGAAATAAATTATAATCTAATAGTTGGAAGAAAATAAATCTGATGTTTGTATCTCGCATCTTTTCATCAGCATCTGTGTCATCTAATATTGAACTCTGGGGGTATACGGACTATCTGATGACATTTGATAATATCAAATTGAGCTTCTGACTGTCTAACACATCCACAAGTTGAAAGACGTAGAACTGAGTCCATTTGTCACGGTCTTTTTAAAGCATTATTTAACAAAGATGAAACAGGCCAGCCAGGGCGGACAGATTGGCCATGTGCTTCATGCGTGACTGATGAAGTTGTTTGGAATGCTGGCTGGCTGACAGTTGTCACAGGTGTAACCTTTGAACTGGAAACCCTTTTTTATAGAAGAGATTGGCCACAGTGATATTTATATCTAAAGTCCAGAGTGAGCACAAGGATACATTCTACATTTCATCTGCAGTCCACTGAAACACTGAGACAGACTATATCACATTACTGTCTCATACTCTGGGTTAGAAGGTCGCCTTGCGAACAATAGAATAATAAGAGTGTATTTATGATGTATTTACCACTTTAAAGCTGTAGGATAATTTGACCAAGTGATGTTCAGGATGGAAAATGTAGAACAAGGACACACCTTTACATCCCATTCATAAAAGCCGTGCAAATGTGCTTATTATTTAGATCAACCGTGTATACAGGTTGTGTGCCCCTTTATTGTGATGTTTTTTTTATTGAACAAGCAGCCTAATTTAGCTTATCTTAAAGGCCATATAGGCTACAGCTGCAACAATTAGTTGATCAACAGAAAATAAATCTGTCAACTATTTTGAAAATCCATTCATTGTTGAAGTTATTTTTCAAGCAACAATGCTAAAATCAATGATGGTTTCAGGTGCTCAAATGTGAGAATTCACTGCTTTTCTTGGTCTTATGTTGTAGTAAATTGAATGTGTTTTGGTGTTGGACTATTGGTTGAACAAAACAAGACATCTGACTTGGCTCTAGGATATTGCAATGTATGCAATGGATTTTTTGTAATGTTTTCTGGTGTTTTATAGACAAATGACTGATCGAGAAAATAATTGCCACATTAATTGATAACGAAAACAATCGTTAGTTACAACTAAATTGCTGCTGATGTTAAATACGAATTGGAAAATACTAAAGGTTTGTTATTTGTGACAGAATTCAATCCCACAAGTCTTTGTGAATAATTCCATACAGAAAGAATGTATATACTGTATGTTGTAGTGGGCATTCAGAAGGGACAGGAAAGTGACCTTGTAGTTGGAGGCTAAAATTACAAAAAGGACAATAAAGTACAGTATGGAAGGTGTTATATGTACCCTTAATCTAAAAACTATGAATTTTCTGTGGGTGTCTGCTGAGTAGAGTGGAAGCATACTCATTCCACTTTTTCTCACTAAATCCTCATGTGTGCCATTTGAGTCTTTGGTCTCATTAGTGTTGGATATTTTTTTACAGTATTTTGAAATGACCCTGAAATAAAGCAAAAACTTAATTATTGAAAGGACAGTTATCTCTGCCAGACGTTGTGTGGTGTTATTCATAGATAGATAGATAGATAGATAGATAGATAGATAGATATTGTCCCGTGAGGGAGATTTGTTTTCACTGTCTGTTTCATGCACATGGCAATATACACGGACAAATACATCAATAGATAACATAAATACAGGTATATAGACACATAGAAACAACCACATGTACAACTTTAAAAGGGTGGTGATTGCGCAGTGGATATGACACATGCCTTTGGTGTGGGAGACCTGGGTTTGATTCCCACTGCAATAAATCAACCAATGTATCCCTGAGCAAGACACTTGCTCCAGAGGTGTGCGACCTCTGATATATATATATAGCAATTGTAAGATGTAAGATTTACGAATGGCATGTAATCCCTGCAGAGATTGTTTGTGGATATTGTTGACATGTTAATCAAAACTGAAGTGAGTCCAAGGTATTTTAATTTGTTGACCTGTTCTTGTTATGAATGGAGACGGAAACAGTCCAGCGTTTGGTGTGTTAAAGACCAGTTCTTTTGTTGTCTCTATGTTCAGATGGAGGTAGTTGTCACAGCACCACTGTGTGTAATAAGAGATGGAGTGTTGATTGGCTGTAATGGAGTTGATTCATGAGGCACGAACATTGTAGGGACACAAAATATAAGGTCTCTTTTGTACTGCAATAACTATATCTCATATATATATATATATATATATATATATATATATATATATATATATATATATATATATATTCCATAGTTCACTGATTGTTATATTCTCTGAATATACTGTAAGCATGATCTCTTTGCTCTTGGGCTATTAAATAAATCAGTTGTTGTTGAATTGTCACTAGAAATATGAGTTTGGGCCAGTTGTAACTGGCATGACAGCAACCCCTGGTGGTTATGACATTTAACATCCTTAAATGGTTAAGTATGTTAGAATTACAACATAACGTAATAGGCACATAAGCTATATATATATATATATATATGATATTTTTTATTAAAAAAAATACAGTTTTTCATATCAGGCTGATGCACTTTAATCTAAGCCTTTTAATTAAATTTAACATAGCCGATAAAAGTGGTGAGACATACATTGAATGATTAAATATTGATCTGATTAGTTAAAGTACAATAACAGTGATGTGAGTACGATAATTACATCTTAAGTAGATTTTCCCGTCTTTTTGACACAGCATTCGATTAAAAAGTGACATATGCTTTTTTTCTTTTTATGATGTAGGCTGAAACATTGTTGTGTTTATCTCTGTCTAGTGTTTCTAATCTGTGATTGTTGTCTTTTTAATGTTCTGTTGCATTTTTTGTCTAGTTTTCTTTTGAATGTGGGTTGTGTATGTTTGTGAGTGATGTCACAATTTTTTGTCTCAGAAAATTAAATATTACAAAAAAGGGCAACATTCTATATAAAATATAATAACACAACTATTGATTTTTAACCATGTCAGCTTACTGACGAGAAAAGCATACCGTACACAGAGCATATCGTACACAGAGCGAGGGCAACTTTAAGCCCAGAAAATCACAACACGGTAAATTGCTTCTCTTACGTGTGAAACCAAGCACAATCTATTCTGGCCCTGGGCAGAACAACACAATCTCCTGCTTATTTAGTCATTAACGTGCATATTTACCTGAAGAAAAAAGGTGCCTGAAAGGTTAATGTTGCCAATATCTTTGCAGCCTTCAATTAAACTGAGCCTTTAGTTGTGTGTCATACATCTTCACAGGGATTGCCATATTAGGAGATATAGCACATGAGCACAATTTCCCTGCTCATTTACCTTTGCCACAGTGGGGCTCTGCTTGTGTCTGCTCTGTCCGTCTGCTACTATAATAGAATATACCAAGAACTAAGATTATCACACTTTAAGAACTCTATTATGTTCTCTTCTAAAAACTAAATCTAACTCCAAACATTGACTGGGGTGCGTGCACCTATTTGTTACTGTGTAAAGAAATGTGTGCGCAAAGTATCTCCTAAGTTCTCAGTGACTACTGGCTGGTTCAAATGAGTGATTTCCTAAATCTGGTTGCGTATTCAAACTTAAACTATGTCAGCTATTAAGCAAAAACAAAAAGCAATCAATATAGGGTTAAACAGGAAGTCACTTAACATTGACTTTTTTTTGCCATTTATATATGCATAAATAGAGAAATATGTGTGCTTTGGAGTTAGTAGTGTTAATTGCTAACCTAGCTAATGTAAGAAGATCATTTAGCTAAACTTAATTGGCATAAGGTTTCACAATTTGATGTATGTTGTGTTATTTCTTGTGAAATGTAATTTCAAATTTTCCCAGGTTACATCATTATTAAGTTGTCAGGTCAGGTCTGTCGAGTGTATTATATGTTATGTGTATTTCTCATAACTTCTTTTACTCACTCTAAACTGTTCATATATTAGCAAGCTAACATTAGCTTTGTCAGTTAGTTCCATTCCAGCTATGCAACACTTACACCTGGCAGTTACTGGGTGCAAATATCAACTCAGTAGGCACATACTATTGTAATAATTAGACTATGTTAGACCTCAAGAAGAGCTTGTGCAACAGGCTCCTGCACTCCATGTGATCCAGCTTGCAGTGGCAGAATTTAGAACAAGAAGGACAACAAAAACATAACATAGCAGTGCTCTTTGTTAGACTTGTGTCCCATGCCAGCCAGATTTAGTGGTTCAGGAATTGTGAAACAATTCTTACATGATTTGTCATATGTCATGCCAGTTTTATTTATTCATTATTACACATAGTGAATGTGCCAAAACTTGGGTGAGCATATCTATGGAAGCTCAATAATAATGTTAAATTATGTTTTGACCTATCATTAGGCCTCACAGTATCAGGCTGTGCTGTCATAAATTTACTGGGCCCTCTGACAGGCGACACTGTTTTCTAACCCTGAACTAATGTACCTTTTTACTTAAACTGCCTTTGAATCCCAATCAAAGAGCAGATATTCAGCGGCTTGACCGGGGTTTATCTCTACATTGTATCTGCTTAGGCTACTACATTAGGCTGTGGTGCTAGGGTGCTTAGGCTGCTACACATACATTAGCTGGCCCCACTGACTTGATGGGCAGTTTCATCTGAATGCCATGGCCTGCTCAGTCAAGCCACTGTTTTTTTTTTTTTAGCTCCACTAGTCTTACAAATAGTTTACTCATTAGCAGCCTCCATGGTACCAGAAACATTTCTATGAATGAGTGTCAGAGTGCAGGGAAGTCTACAATACTCTTCTTTAACTGCAACTACACACCCAACACAGCCCTCTGAAGCATGCTAAACCTCTTTGACACACATGGTACCGGTGCCAACAAAAGTCCTCTCCTCGCCAGCCACTCATCGAAGCCTCCCCAGCATCAAATGGGTTAGGGTTGACAACACACAACTATAACCTTAGACCCTCAATTTAAAAGTCCATGAAAAGACAGGAAACAGGAAAACAGGAAAAAGGAGAACCTCAGGAGAGACTACAAAAGAGGGATGCCTCTGCCAGAACAGACAGCCATGCAATAGGAGTTGTATATACAGACAAAAAAAAGAGGTGACAAAAGCAAATAAGGGAGTTCCTTATGACCAAATAGTTACTACACTGTCAATGGTTTTAAAAAATAATTCACAAGCATTTTAACAATTGAGTGGCATACCTTTTCAAAACCTGGCTCACACTGTACATATGTTACTGCAGGAAGTGAGCGCCCTCTTTTGGACATGAGGGGCCGTGTCTCTGCTCCTGGGTATGACTGGTTCACCAGAGATTGGCAAAAGAGAATGTGTTGCCGTAGCAACTGCAGATAGTAAATGTACAACCTCTAACCCTACCCATACCATACCCTATACAATTATGTTTAATTGCGTAAAGCCTGGTATCCTCCTGAAAAAATAGAGAGGCAAGAAAACACAGGGTGATACATTTTACAGTTTACCTTTGCAACATGTGTCTTTGTACTGAAACAATAGAAATACATTTAATAAGGTCTCATTTTGATCAGGTTGATACTTGGGTTGGATAATGCTGTCCTATACAATACGTACAATGTGTTTGTAATATTGTGTTAGCCTCCTGTATTTCCAAGCGTATGCCTTTGAAGGCTGTAATTAACACAATTTGACATACTGTATGTTAAAAGATATTAATTGATTAAGATATCTGTCTAATTCTAAAAATATACGTCTCGAAAAACAATATGGTATATATAGTATACAATATATATATATATACACACACCATAATCTGTCCACTTTTGCAGAACAATAGGTGGTGTTTTTATTTAAAAATTATATCTCAGTTTGACACTAAGCAGTTTTTGAATGGGAAAAGCAGGGATTTGTTTTAATGAAGAGCCATCTGAGATGTTGTGAGAGGAAAGTAAGATCCACTTCAAATGTCAGTTTCTGTTGGAAGAAACTTCAGAGGGATAAGCTAAGTAAATAAGCTAAGAAGAAATTGTATTGATCCCTGGTGGGAAATTGGATTTTTGCAGCAATAAAAACAATGGGACTTCAACAGGAAAAAAGACAAACATGAAAGAAGCAATAAATCGTCACAATAATATGAGCAATGAAGCAACCAAGAGCATAGAATAAACAGCTTCATGTCAGAAATCATTATGCTGTCAATTTGTAGTGTATGTAAATTGGACTGTAGAGACCGAAAAGTTGATAAATGAAATAGTTCAAAAATGATTTTAGTGAGATTTGAATGCATTACAGGTTTGGAGCTATGGCTTTGCTTGTTATCCAATTAAGCCTAACTGAACACATATTTTTTGATGTGAAGTAGTAGTGCTGGCAGACTTCCTCTATGTCTCTGCAGTTGCTTCTACTACTAAAGCTACATGCTATTAGTCAGTGTATATTATTTGTAGTTGGTGAGTGAGTAGATGAGTAGACAAATTGCTTTAATTCCAAATGAGTTTGTACAATTAAGGTCCACCACTATTATTTTGGGAATCAGATGAAGTAAGCCAAATTGTGGCACAGAGACAGCTTATTATGCATATACAATGTTGGGAATATTGGGATGACTTATCTGGGAAATGGGCAAGTGTACATATTGTTTAATAATTTTGGCATGTCATCACAGATAGCCTATAAGGCACACATGCTTTATAGCTGTGACGAAAATACTGATAATGCAAGATGGCATTAGACAACAAGACAAAACTGTTCCACTATAGCATAGATTTAGGATTTGTACCTCTTTCTTGGAAAAAAAAAGACAAAGAACAAGAAGGAAGAAGACTGGAGTAAAGGGGAGAAGGATCAGATGTGTGCATGATTGCAGCGATCATCTCATTCATTCAGGGAATTCACACCATAAACATTTAAAAACTGTCATGTGTTTGAAAATGCATCTGCAATTGTTTGTGATTTATTTAAGAGTTGCAACTAACAATCATGTCCCTTATCAATTAATCAGCTAGTTATCTTTTGATTAAATCACCGAATTGTTCTATCTATAAAGTGTCAGAAAATAGTGAAAAGCGCCCAATTGTAAGGTGCCACTACAACCGCTTGTCTTATCGGACCAACAGTTCAAAATCCACATATTCATATTAAGTTAACTGTTATACACGACAAATGAAAGCTTCATATTCTCACATTTCAAAGGCTGAACCCAGCAAGTGTTTGGCTTAAAAAAAACTTACTGAAATATTAATTTATTATCAAATAGCTGCTGATGAAGCTTCTGTCAATTACCTACTGTAATCGATTAACCAACTGTATTGCAAGGTTGAACTCGTATGTAAAATAAGCCAACCATTTAGCTCACATTATTGGATCGGTTTTGAGAATCATGCAGGCGCTGTCCATTACCTGCGGTGCTGAAACTGATTAGTCAAACCAGCAGTAATCAACCATTTTGTAATTTTAACGGCATACTACCTGGATAACGTTACATTTGAATTATTCCTGTGAAGTGGTACAATCTTACTTAATTATACATTAGCCTCAAACAAGTGGCTGTGAAAAGCTAGTTGGAGCCAAAAGTGCCAGTTTCCCTCACCGGCTCACTCCAGTCAGAGCGTGGTGTTGCGTTTTCCCCTCTCCCCGTTGCTCCAATTCTTCAACGACTGATAGGTGGTTTTCTTACGCTCTCCGGGCTATTAAAGGGTAAATTACGTCGTGGGCGTAGCGGCTTCTTGTAATGGCGACCGTGCCGTAGATGTGCCTAGGTTTGTGAAAATGAAGCGAAGAAGAAGTTATTTCTTTTAAGTAAAACGCCGAGGTTCCCCGGAGGAGGACTTTGCGTCTACAAGCATCATCTTTATAAGTGGTAAACTTAGCTGTACTTTTGAACTTTTATGCCCTTTGAAATGATGAAGCTCAAGTCAAACCAAACCCGGACGTACGACGGGGATGGCTACAAGAAGCGGGCCGCCTGTCTGTGTTTCAGGAGCGAGACTGAGGAGGAGGTGAGTCCGGTGATGTTGCTGTCTGGCGGGCCAAGCTAACATTAGCAGTCGTAGCTGCCTCCAGTGTCTTCTCTGTCTGTAAATCGGTATATTTATCAACACAGCTGTGGTTTGATGCCAGCTGGAAACAATGCCTCACTCGTTTTTAACCTACGGTATTGTCGTGTGCGGTTGTTTATTAAACATTAGTTTTGAGCTCGTACTTACCTAGGTGTTATGTAAGCCTCTTTAGCTGTGCATAAAACCAACCTCGGGTTTTTATACACAGCGTTAGTTAGAATCAACCAGTTAGCTGCATGCTAATACTTACGGTAGCTTGCTAACTCACGTTAGCCGTGTTGCTGCTGTGGGCAGCCACAGCCCACTGCACAGGCTGTGATGAGTGGCGGTGACTTTAATCATAATGAGACGCGACTGGATATAAATCATTGTTAAGTGTTCTAAAGTGACAATCTGAGATGTTTATCTGCTCATGGTACAGATGATTTCGCGATCAAAATAGTGTTAACTTTGGCGTAAATGCAACTGGTATTGCTTGGCAAACAGTGGACTTTTATGTAGCCATTAGCTATGCTAGCGTTAGCCAAAATACAACACTGGCAGCAATACCCGGTTAGCCTACATCACTATGCATAATAGTCAACGTAACTGTTAATATGCCACTCGCTACCTTCATGTGCTTTTCCACGAAAACCAGTCAAAGGGGCTTTCAAAGGGTTATTTGAGATCAGAGGCGATTTTGCAAAGCTGATGCCTAGTCAACAACATGCACAAAGCTGTCTTTGTAGTGGAAATATTATTACCGGGGGACGGCTAATGGAGACTTAACTAATTCCTCATTCTGGTTAAAGTAGAAGCTAGACTGTAAATACCATGGGCTGTTGATGATAGGAAACAAATCGGTATGACCTGCACGTAGCTAGGAACCTCCTTTTTTTATTTTAACCAGAGACTATAGTCTACCAGATCGACAGTTGGACAAGCCTCAGCTTTTCTCCCAACAGATTGTTGACACCATGAACTCACCATACTTGTGCTGAAAAGGCAATGCAAAGTGTGAACTAAATACATTTACAATAACTGGGCCCCAGGTCACTTTTTGGTAGTTTTCATTGACATAGTTGACAGGTACTACACGATTATCAAACAACATTGAGTTCGGCTGTAATGCCTAACCAGTCTTGTATGGGATGCTTCACAGGTGCTGCTGGTGAGCAGTAGTCGACATCCTGACAAGTGGATAGTTCCTGGAGGAGGGATGGAGCCTGAGGAGGAGCCCAGTGTTGCTGCAGCTCGAGAAGTGTGTGAAGAGGTTGGTTCTGTAACTGTTTTTCATAATTATTACATCTGACTTAAGCCTATATTGTGGGCCCCTTTTTTTCTTTCTTTCTTTTGCTTGTAACTGACTGACTGATGTTCCTATGTAGACTGTGCACTTGAAAACTTTACTTGACACTTGTATCTTAAACATGGATGTGAAACATGCCTTTCTAGCTTTAGTTCATGGCCAGGAATATTGTTCTGAGAAAAGATTTCCATTTGCAGTGTGGCAAATACGTTTTGAGTGTAAGCTCATAAGATGTATTGTATTTCATTTCTATTAAATCATGTCTGTATTTAACACTGGGCCTAATACCTTGCTCTCAAAACCCATTTCGTCAGTGCAGTCATCTTGTTTGCATGGACAGAGAAAGAGCCTAGCAACATGTAAGCTCTATAATAGCATCATGTTACAAAGCAGTGTTTAGGTGTCAAAGGAGGTCACACTGAGATTGAACACTGGCTACCCAGTGGTTGCACTGCAGCACTATCCAACACCACAAATACTGCAAACGAAGGAAAACAATCGGCTTTTATTCTTTGTATGTTTTTAGACAGTTCTATTTTTTATAACAGCAGCCTTGTTAAAAAAGACAGGTTTGAAGGGCAAAATGTGTCTGTTTTGTTTGTGTGTGTGTGTGTGGGAGGATAGGTGCCAATTGGTAAACCTTCCTACAGCTCATTGAAAATCAATACCACTGCTTGCGCCGATCCATTAAATCGGGTATCCCCCTTGTGTATGAGCTGTACATCACTTGGGTATTTTGATCAGAATGGCGACAGGTCACTGAAGACACTAAATCTTACCCAGCTGTCAGCTCTTGGCGGGTTACTGACCATATAAAGCCTGTTGTCCGTGTGTGATCCATCACACTGATGGATGCTGATACCATACCTTATCCTGGCTCCTGCTGTTAGGTAGCTTTGGCGGTTGCAGGATGCTCTGGCTTGCCAGCACATTTCCACAAAGGTCAAAAGCAGAGTCCCATCACTACGGATGTTTGTTAAAAGTGCTGAAAGGAGGCATTCAGAAACGTTCGTGGTGACTTTGAGTGGTACCCAATGCATCACCACGTCTTGTGGCGTCCTAAGCTTCTTATTTGACGGTGGTGCAACAGGACATTTCCTAATCCTGGCGAGCTTATTCTGACAACCATATGAGCTGTGTAGTAATTGCTTGTGCTTAAAGGTTTGGAGTCTTGCCAGGGATGACAGTGAAGACACAGCACTCAAGAGCAGGCCAAAGGTTACAGAAGGTTCCTTTTTGTCTATCGGACTGTTCACGACCTCGGCCTATGCTCGCTAGTCATACGTCCTGCACCAGGAAGACACAAGACAGTATTGCATAACTTGTAATGCCTCAATGCTGTGCATCCTCTCCGAAATGATGCCCAGTAGTCTTTAGTTACATGAATGTTGGGAGACATTTTCAATCTCAAAACATACAGGTTGACTTTTGGCCTATTACTTAATACCTAGCATGTCTTTGGGGGTTTCTAGTGGTGGACCTGCTCTTTTACACATGATCTTGCTGAAGGCTTGAAGAGTCCAACTCTGAGTCCATGGTGCAGAGAGTGCAGTCAACATTTATTTATAGACTGAAACTGGAACCTGAAGAAGCTGCAAAGATGTCAGCAAGCAGCCTGGCTCTGTATCTAAACCTGACCTACACCTCTGGGAGTTAAGACCTTGGAGATTATTTTTGTTATTAATATATGTTTGAAGGTAACAAGCAAGTTGTCCTCTCTCTAGGAAAGATTGTGACATTGGCATTGCTCAGGTGTTAGGGTCATCATGGGAAGAGTTGGTTGTTTTGTTTGTTCGTAACTTTTTTACATGATACGATTATGGTACTCAAAATCTTACAGCCGTCAGTATGTGACAGTAAGTGATAGCTGAACAAAGGTGTTAACATGTTGTTTGCAGCTGTTGAATTTAGAACAGCATCCTTACTCAAATGACAGAAAGTAGAAGTCATTTCATAAGCAAAAATACCAAACTTTTGCTGCTGGGTCCAGCTTCTCAAATCTGTCAATTAGCTGATTTTCTCTGTTTTATATTGTATCTTAAATATCTTTGGGTTTCCCACTGTTGGTTGGACGAGGCTTGGGCTCGAGGAGGTTGTAAGAAAATAAATGGCAATTTAAATCAGTAGTGAAAAATATTATAATAGCTAATATAATATTAATATAGCTTATACTGTAAATGCACTTTTAGTTTGAGTTACAGTTGGTCAGGAAAGTTCAAAATTACAATTAACTTGTTTTTATTTATTTTTTGGGGGGGGGGTAAAGTGACCAGGTCATACTTCTTCAGAAGTAGCGTGAACACTCAAATCTGGCCCAGATCAGATTTTTATTTTTATTTTTTTTTAAATTATATTTAGACCACTTCCATATTATATTATTTTATTTTATTTTTCAATGCGGCTGCAGTGTGAACAACCAAGGCGGAGTTGATGCGACTTTTACGTCAATCTACATCGACATTTGTCACAATTATGCGTCGGCGGGAATTATCCCTAGACACAGACAGTAAAATTAAAACTTGACTAGGCCTACAAAATGGAGAGCATTGATGGAGCAAGTCAATGGAGGGAGAGTGAGGTGTTAGACCTAATTAGTGTATGCTCATTAATGGTACGGCTGCCATTACACAAGCATTTCAAAATAAAAGCGAAAATGCTTACTTCCTCCACAACCTCCCTAACTTTAGTGCAACAGCGTGCTGCGTCTGATGTCATTTGTTATTGTTCTTCTGCTCATGCGGGTCAGTTTGAAACCGCAAACAGTTCACACTGGAATCTGATATAGGCCACATTTTAAAAGGTAATGTGAACATCCAAACAAAAAAAATCGGATCTGAGCAAAAAATCTGAATTAAGCATTAAGACTTGCGGTGTGAACGTAGCCTATGTGTCTGTTTTCAGAACATAGACTGTCAGACTAATTTGATTACTTTATTACTTACTGTTGGCTAAATTAGACCTCATTGTACTGAAGTGTGAAATGAATGAAGAAAGTACTTGCGAGACATGACTTGACTTGGTAAGATAGTCAGTCAGTTTTTGTAATTGTTTTACTAGATGTTACTTGGAGGATTCAGCATCAACCCAGGAATTAGATGAGTGAATTTGCATCATATGATGTAATGTAATCCACTGAAACACAAACGCTTTCAAGATTACAGTCTCAACTAAACACTACGAGGTTAACAAATGTAGTGTTGTTCGGCTGTTAGATCTAATTACATTGTACAGGTGTTATGTTTTTGCCTCCTTCATATTTAAGAACAGCCGTTGGTTGTCCATTGTAACTGTATGCTGTGCTATGTATTTGTTGACATTCTCATTTACTTAACAGGCCGGTGTGAAGGGGACTTTAGGTCGCTTAGTTGGAGTATTTGAGGTGAGGATTGTTTGCTGTTGACCTTTTTTATTGTTTTTTTGGTCTTCAAATGTAAACATACTGTGAAGCATGTTTGCGAATGAGAATTGAAAATATGACCACCCCCCCCCCCCCTCCCACAGAACCAAGAGAGGAAACACAGAACCTACGTCTACGTTCTTATTGTAACGGAGTTGCTGGAGGACTGGGAGGACTCGGTCAACATTGGTAAAGCATTGCATTTGTTTACTTGTCAAAATGGGGATCATAGGGACAAAGTGCTTAGTCAGTCACCTGCTGTCTGTCACTTTTGTTTTTCTTTCCCAGGCCTTATTGATATTACTATTCAGAGATTTTATTGTAGGTTTGTTGTGGGGGAGACCAGCTTTCTTCCTTCCCTTGTGATATTTACTTTAATGTTGTGCACAGTACTGATAATTCGTCAAATTTATTATTATTATTATTATTTTATTTATTTTTGTTCTTGGGTTGTCTCTCTCATGTCTTAACTTGTTTCACAATGGTGTTTTGTCGACAGGGAGAAAAAGGGAATGGTTTAAAATAGACGATGCCATGCAAGTGTTGCAGTGTCACAAGCCTGTGCAGGCCACCTACTTCGAGGCTCTCCAGGAGAGTTGCCCGACCAGTAATGGAACACCTTTGGTGGCAACGATAGGCGGGGACCTTTCCCCTACCTACAGCATCAATCAGAGCTCCGTCTCGGGTATCAGATAACTAAAACTCTGACACCTCCGGGAGTTTTCGCCACCACTTGCGCTCTTACTTGTGTCATTTCTCTTCTCTGTTCTTTTCTCTTTTGTCTAAATAACATGGTTTGCCTTGCCAACTCCTTTGTGCCAGAACTGTGGCGCAGACCTGATGACAAGTGTTGGGTGAATAGTCTGAAACACTTTGTAAATGTAATTTTTGACCCCTATTTTTTGTTTTCTTTTTACTGACAACTGCATGAAATGTCTCCTCGCTCCCCTCATTCTCTTTCCTTAACGCGCCCTTAGCGTGGTGTTTATTGAATGCAAGAACTACTTTTTACTGTTGTAATGTAAAACTGTATACTTAGTGCTTACGCTGAAGGCTTTTGGTGGTCTTTTTTTTTTTTTAAGTCTCCTTTTTTTTTTTTTTTTTTTTCAGTTATTTCTGTGAATGAATGTGCCCATTAGTGTACTCTCTCCCCTGTTAATAAGGATAGGAAATGTTGTCTGTATCTGAATGAACACAATTGTGGGAAGTGACTTGTCTTGCATGAGCACTGTTATGTTGTGTCTCACTCGCTCGAGTGACCTGATGCTGACTGTGCAACAGGCTTGTGGTAAGGTCTTCATTTTGCTGCTTATCGTGGTTTTTGGAGTCTCTTGAATCAGAAGGATATGGCCCCTCACTAGTTCTTCAATTTCAAGTGTCGTGTGTTTCTCTCCCATTTGGGAAGCAAGCCAAGCACTACAGGTTTCAACAGAGCATATAGACTGTAAAGAGAGAGAGACTGTCAACATACAATATCAAATTACCACCTTTCTCCTCAGTGTCTTTACATCCTTTTTAATCCCTTTATCTATTTTTTTTTTTTTTTATAAATTCTTTCCTTACAAAGTCTTCCTCCACATACTGAGAGGGTAGAAGTAGTAGAGCTTAAAATCATTGAGTCATGGTAATTTCAAAATGCAGCACATATCACTTAAGTTATTAAAGCCCATTTCCATATGTAACTCCTCACATTCAGTTTGGTTAAAAGCAATTGTTTACACTGTGTTCGTAACAGCGCAGGTGACTAGTGGGCACTTATTATGGTCATGATATTTCTTTTCTTTTTTTTACCCATCCTTTTAAGTATAGTATTTAATCGGCATCCCAAAAAAACACTCAAAACACCTGCTTGACATCGAAATATAACGCTGATGCAGAACAAACAAACCTTGTACAGTTTGAGACCTCGTTTTTAACATGTAAAATGCTTTTGGATACTAGTTTTTGTTTTTATGTTTTTCTCTCTAACGTCTGGCTAAAGTCTCTTTAGCCGAGCTGCGTCACTTGGCCTCGATGTGGCAGGGGCAGCTGGCTCAATACTGTGAAACTGGAGGCGCTGTAGATAGCATGTTAGAGGTTTTTATTGTAAATTGTTTATTTCTGTATAGATCAAAGGTGAGAGTACAAATGACAAAACACCTGTTGCACATCTGTGAGTCCGACATGTCATTTCAACCGAGGCTGGAAGAAGTGATTGGCGTTGGCTTTGGAGCTGTTGGGACCTTTCTCTTGCGATAGCATACAGTACATCTGAGGCTAAAGAACAAGGCATGTGGCTGTGGTTGTTGGTGAGAGTGAAAAGTCTATGATAGACTATTCTCAAAATCCTTCCTTTTCATTTAGACCAAAACAAATTTGTAACCGTAAGTGATTCTGTTTTTTGGCCAAGCTAAAGTCTAGTTTCCAAACCACTACTTAGTTTAAAAGTAAAGCAGACCTGAAATTTCTTTTCAAGCCAGCAGCTGTTCCACTGTCCCCAGTCAGTGTGTTTTCTCATAGGCTGTTTCTTTGATTGGTCTTACTAAAGAAGGTAAACATGATTGTGGTTTTCTATCCATATTTAAACCTGTAATAAGAGTTTTTGACCACTTGGGAGCTGCGGAAAACAAGCTGTAAACACTGACGTTTTTTTTGGTTAAGATTATATGGCAAACTTGTTGGCAAAAAGTTGACATATTTACACATACACATATGGAGCAAAATTGGCATACGTTATATGTATTTTTTTTAATACATATAAGTCAATGATTACCTTGCCAGCACTCAAACTACAGCTCTAATTGGGTTTTTATCTATTGCTAAGATTCATGGGAGCTGTAGTTTTCGAATGCCAACAAAATAAGCAAAATTGTTACAATTACAAATGATGGGGTGCTCAGTATGTACTGTCCAGTACAGTAGCAGATGCTCATTTAACTTTGAATATGGACAGAAAACTCAAGTATCATGATTCAGTCGAACAGAAACTGATGGGGGGGAAGACAGGCTTCATGGGACAGCGGTTCCCAAACTTTCATGTGAAGGACCCCTAAACTGACACAAATTAGACCATGGACCCCCATTTAATAATACCCCCCAAAGAGAGAGAAAAATAGTCCAATTATTTCAAGAAAAACCTAAGTGGGAATATTACAAGAAAAAGTCGTCTAAATATAAAAAATATAAAAAGTTGAGCTACTTGTTCTGATTGACAGTATATGTGAAAGGAGTCTAAGGCTCCTTCACAACCGTTTGAGCCTTTGAACTGTTTTGTTGCTGTGTATCAGAAAGGTGAGGTGGCCAAAGTCTTGCTTTATGATGCTCTACCTGGCACTTCATGAGAGTTTGTGCTGATTAGACTTTAAGTCTGTAATGAAATGTGCAATCGGATGTTAAGGGGATGAACCTTTTTATATGGTTTTGAAAAAAAAAAAAATCTAAAACCTCTCTGAAGTGATTGGCAATTCGCTCTTGGTGGTTGGACGCCAGTGACAGGTACTGTCAAAATGAATGTGAGGAGGAGTTCTACAAGTAACAGCCAGTGATTTAATTATTAATGACCACTTGTTCTTGATCTTTCTCTTTTCTTTAATCTGTTGTGTTATTGACAAGCTAATGTCTTGTATATAGCTAACACAGCACCCTTACAGCCAGAGGACACACTGGCTTTGGTCAATAAGGAATAGTGTCTTTTTTTTATTATTATAAACCACTCCCTGCTAACTTAAAATTCAGGCACTTCCTGTTTATAAGTAAAGTGATTTGGGCTGGAGTTCAGGAGGGAATTTATGAAGTACATGTATCCATATAAGCACGTTTGAGTTAAAAGGCGTCAGACCTTTTCTCCCGATCAGAGTGTCACTTTTTCATTTACCAAAAGTGATGGTTTAAATATGTATTGCCTCATCTTGTGGCCAAAGCAACAACAACAAATGTCAATCAGTTTCCTTTAGCACGATGAGGTCATTTTCATGACTAAATGACTTCAATGATTAGAAATGGATTGAAAAAGCTGCTAAAAGATTACCCCAAATACTAGTAATTAAATAAATTGAACATGTGCACCCGACCTCAGCCTTGAAGTTGCATACTTGTAATTGTGTTCTCCAAGGTATACGTGTCACTGGAATTTTTCTTTTCCTCTCTGTCATTTGGGACTGGAATTAAACCAGTGCAAGAAGACTGAAGATTGTAATATAAATGTGCCAACAAATAAACACCAGTATTTCACATTCAGGCCAGTGTCGTGTTCATGTCGGCAAGTTTTATTTTTATTTGTGCCTGTAGTACTCTTTCATACAGTAATAATACACTAAAATCTAGACAAGATGATTGATTTGAAGTTTAGTGTGCTGTACTGAAGTTATTGAACAGGGAATTCCTTGTTTCTGTACCAAGTTTTATATATTTTATAAATCGAGGCAGTGTCATAACTTATTGCTGTGTCCCCATTCCACACTACAGGCATATGATATATAAAAAAAATGTTAACAGTATACTATTTTTGCATTTGGTATACAATAAATTATCACACAACTTTTATAGGAAAAGAAATGATTGTCCATTATGTACGCTATCAGAACGCCACTGCAAATAGCAAAAGGAGAAAGACCTCCCTTAAAATGTGTTTAAGCTGTAGCTAGAGCCTCGAACCGTATCCCAAACATACTGATTTTAAGTTGTTTTCACTATGGAAAGGTGGACACAAAGTGAAAACAAAGTTAACAGTCAATATGCACCCTAAAAATCAGATTTCCTTTGAGTGTGCTGTTAATGCAATGCACAAGGGAAATGGCAGAGCTGCTCACAGCTGGAAAATAAGATTGTGGATGGTGTTGAAACCGCCTCAGAATCACGACAGCCAAAATGTAACACTGTTTTGGGGAAAAAGTTTTGCAGTCTCAAACTAGCAGTTTAATTCTTAAAATTGAGGTTGATGTTTATCATTTCATGTTAGTATTAACGGTTGAATGTTTCTTTTATATCAACTGCAAAACCAGAAGACTATCAGGCTTAGTAGATAGGTTACAATAAGCATGCTGCAGAGTGATGAGAGAAAACGGATGCTGTATACCTTAAGGTCATTGAATTCAAATTGTGGGACAATAGTGTACACACTGTTAACATCACAATTGGATGCAAAACTTCCTGCTTCAAATAGCTTGACTCATTTCTAATTTGTTACGGTTAACCCCCTCTCCCACGCACTCCCAAGAAAGTGAATGTGGAAGACAGGCAGCTCTGGCTGTCTGGGAGATATCAGCCAAATCCTCCAATAAATGTAGCTCCTACACCGTAAGTTTTAGTAAAACATCTAGAAAAGAAAACCGCCATGTGTCACTTCTGCAACGCAATGTTGACAGACAGCTGGGACCACCTACATTTTTATTGCCACTTATAAAGGAAGCATAAAGAAAGGTGAGCAAAGTCTAAGTGAAGCTAGCAAAGCCAGCTAGCTAATTTTCAATATGCCTCTACCAAAACTCTTCAGAAAGCTCTTCACCCTAAGTGACTTAGCCAATATTAGTTTTAAATATTAACTAGTTGTGTATATACTGTGTGTTTCAGTTTGTTCTGGTCTTGGATTGGTCTGATCCTATTTTAAGTTCTGTACATAACTGGACAGTCATCTTGACTTGTGCTCACTAGTCTTCTAACTGCTAACATCCCCCTGCTCAGCATAAAAGATCTGAGAATGTCTGAAACAAGCAGTTAACTTTTAAATCCTTTGTCACAATCCACAACCACAATTGAGACAATCCTCCTTAATACAAACAATACTGAGATGGGTGACTTATTTTGATTTTCTTTATTGTACAGAAAAATGGTGACATTTACTGAGGCTGCTGTCCTCTGCCACGTCCGAAGCCACCCCTCTGCAACAGGGAAAAGGTTTTGTTAATATATCAGCTAACAAGAGTCCAACAGAAGAATGTTTTATCGCTGCACTATACAACTAAAGTCAGCTTGCTGGCATTCCTTATTGAACCCATTATAAAACCGCACCCACAAGCGAACAATGTTTCAGGGAGGAATGTTTGACATTCTTGTATAATTGCTGTATAAAACATTCATTTGCCATACAAAAAAAAAAAAAAATGCTCGTCTCGAAAACAAATAAAAAAACTTACCACAAAGGGAAATTTACATGGTTTTACAGTGAAAATATGAAAGCAGTACTTACAAACTGGAATTCTGTGGCAGCTCCAGCACCGGCCTCTGCTTTCTTGTCAGCACCAGCTGATGGAGAAGTTATGAATAAACAAGTCAGCCAACAACTTTCAAATCTTAAGCTTCAAAACACATAAGCCACCACTAAACTAGCTAAACAAAAAGGCTTATAGCACACAGTGTTGTTTACCAAGTCTTTGACTACATTGGAAGGGAAGATACCCAAGGTAAATAACTTCAGTCTATTGTTGTGAAACTCTGCTTAAACAAGTTAACATTCAATGCTTAAATGAAAGTTTCAATTGAGGGATTTTCTTTCAATTATATACATTTTTCATTCTCAAAAATAAATTGTTGGCAATTACAGAGCATTCTCAATGCATAACAATCCAACTTACTATTCCAAGACAAAGTCACTATTTCTACCTGCCTTTCTAAGACTTTATGCTGCTCGTTTAAACTATTAACACAACACAAGGCCACATAAGCAACTCAGTTCATAAGGGTGGATTACATTGCTACAAGTATACTTACGGGGTGCAGCAGATCGCCTGTATGTATCTCTGTCAGCCTCACCACGGTTAAGGCGGGCGGGCCTCTCTCCTTCCATTCCTGCAGAAATAAACAAGGAAAATTCAGCTCAGGTCCACTTTGGTTATGGGTTATTTTTGCTGCACACAAAAGGATGAAATCAAGAGGAAAATCAGTACACTTTGAAGTGAGTTTAGTTTTAAAGCCAAGGGGTTTCACTAAATACAGTGAGCCATGTAAGGGAACAGTATTGGTTAACATTTGGCCTCAGGGCCTCTATCATGAGCTGGGGTTGATGCATAGACTGTACAGGCGAGGCCAAAACATCTTGATTGCCCCCTGGTGGCTGGCTGCAGTATAGACCATGAATCCCATCCCCTCCATGTTAGCAGATAGGACATGGGCCAAACTAAAATATATATTCAAAAGGTGGTTTTCATTGGTTATTTGATGCTATAAAAACGGTGAAATTTCATGATTGACAGCTGTGACTGACTCGCAATTGGTCAGGTGGGTGTCTGGGCGGGACTTGATCCTGCCGCTTCAACGCCTGATCCCTACTGCGCAGACTGGCTCCAAAATGACAAGATGCAGCACCCGTATCTGGGATATTTTGGCTTCACTTTTGTACAGTGGAAGGAGGTGAGGCGTGTCGGCCGTCTTTAGATACAGTCTATGGAGCAGATTATTCATGACCAACTTGAAGACACTTGTATGCTTAAGGGCGAAACCTGACCCTAGAATGTACTGCTGTGCGCAGGAACAGCAGACTTCCTGTTGCGGCTTTTACTCGGTTTAGACCTAGTGCTGGACTGTGGCACGGTTTCAATGCAATCGCGGCCGGTTTCATCTGAAGCAGGTTGTAAACAACATTTAACCAATGGTTAAGTGTCACTTTCACTGCGCTTGGCGCTCTGCTGCTCCCGTCTTCTTAGACAAAGTGCAAGGGTACGCTTTGTGAGTGTATATTTTATTTGAGCGCTCAAATTTACAAACTGTCCAGTTTGTGCGCACTGCCGCTCAAAGTGACTAATTTTGAGCACATCCAAATGTGTATGAGAGAGTGAGACCAGCTCAAGATATATATTTTAAAAAAAATCAATATGTGGCAGCAAATGATATCGTTGCCGGTCGGCCACAAATAAATGAATGTGTGCTCGCAAATTGTTATGATCGCGCTACAAAGGAACAAATTGCCTAATTAGCTATGCATCTGCAAAGTAGTGGAATTTTTGTAGACTTTGCAGTTGAGACCACCCAGCCCCTCCATGTCTTCACATCCGGAGCAGAGGGAGGCTGAGAGGATCAATGATGCTACAGATCTGTTGGAATTGGCCGGCACACTTTACTTAACCTGAAGTTCAACAACTTTAGGTAACTATTAACCAGTCCACCAGTATGTAATTCTTATGTTTTTTGTAGATTGAGAGATATATATATCTCTCTACATACACACACGTCAATAAGTACATCATATTTGCCATTAATTAGTCTACATAATTTTAAAAATAATAAACTAAACTAAGTTGACAATAAATTAATGTATTCTTTAATTCTAGGGATGGGGTAGGCTCTCTAAATATTGGTGTTTTATTACAAAAATAAACTTGTCAATATAAATTATTTATTTTCCTCTTCATGTTTTTTGCTTTTGTAAGATTTATATCATCGTTATTGTATTGGTGTCTTATTGTTATCACCTTGGAAATCTCTCTAAAGCACAACAACATTTTCTGGGGATCTACTCAAAGATTCCTGTTTGATGTAAAATCCTTAAATACATGATAAGCATCAGCTGTTCTGAATAAGGTAGCAGATCCAGACACATGTACCGATAAAGAAAGGGTGATTATCGGACTTGTGATTTCCCCACAAAGTCCCAGCCCTTCCTACTAAATTAGCAGAAAATATTGAGACTTGATCAGTGGTTGGATTTGCATTTTCCAATTTTATAATTATATAACATAATTCAGTTACAGCAGGTCATCTGAGGTTAATACACAGCTGAAACCCTCAACTATCAGTTGCTTAACTCTCAACACTTAGCCATGGCTGCAACCTTTTGTCTTCATGTTAATCTCTTTGGAATGCTTCCACTCAGCAGGCTAAAGGCCCTGACGCACCGCACCAAGCCAACGGCCGGGCACTAGTGGCAACGACGGCTGACTGTGGCGTCGTTGCCTTTGTCTGGACCAAAAATTAGCATTGCAACACACCGCAGAGACTACAGCCGACGGCCAAGTACCACGTACGCTCTGCGCCTGCGTGAGAGGAAATAACTCCATTCCAGCAGGCGGCGGTAATCTATCATTCAACAAGGAAAACCGGATATCGTTGCTATGATACCCACAACAAACGGCGTTTGCTCCATCAGCGGCAGAACCAAACCTACGGTCCCTCTTCTTCACTCCCCACAGCGGTACTGGGAGATGGCTAACCAGACTGTGCCTCTCCCGGTATTTGATGCTTTCTTTCTGCAAAGAAGTCTCCCTACAGTGAGACGGAGGGGAGGGACTGAACGGCCTGCTGCTGGCTCGTTAGCTCACGTTAGCTTGCTAATTTCACCCACTCAACATGCCTTCATCATACACTGGTTACTGTAAATTAGCCAAACTAAATTGTCACTCATCTGGCGATAGCAACGTGCTTTCCTACGATGTGACAAAAGTGTGTGAATTAAACATTAAGTTGGTACATTTTACTAATTTAGAGGCTGGCCAACTGGCTGCTAAGCTAGCTTGCCTGCTAGGGGGATAATTGTTTAGCGGTGCAGAGAGAGAGAAGCCTATTACGGTCTTTACATTAAATATCACGGTATAGGACATTAGGTTATTTTGTAATGTGTAGGTATGTAGAGATCTTTTAAAAGACGTGTTATTGTTGTAATAAATATGCCTACACAAGTAGTTATGTATATCTTGTACGTTTGCCATCCTATGGACATAATGTACAAAAATAGTTATTCCAATCGTTCAGACTGCAAAACGTAAAGGGAGTCTACAATCAATTTGATGTATTTTGAAAACTTAAAACTAGACAGATTAATACATTAGTATTCTAGTGGCATTGGCTGATACTGGCTTTAAAAACCAACATCAGTTATCACTGTCAGTATTCTGCAGATTGTGGCATTGGCTTTAAAGTAAAAAAAAAAAAAAATATTCCAACGATAGAACAAAAGCAAGCAACATTCAACCAAACGCCCATTACGTGTACTACAGTGAGCTTACCCTTGGGCCTGGGCCTTGCGGTCTCTGGGCGGGTCTGGCGGCGCAGAGTGGCAGGAACAATCTCAGGGGGAAGGTGGAGGAAGTCTCTCAGGTACTGGATACCTTCGTTGGTGAGGTACCAGTAAAAATGACGCCAGGCAAATTGCTCCTTGACATACCCACAGGACTTCAAGGACTGGAGGAAAAGCACAAACATAATGTAGTGGTAGTTTTCACAATGGGTACAGTACTACCAACTCCTCTACTGTAAGCACATACTACACATAGTGCATCTTTTCAGACAGTGGTTCATTAACATGTCATGCTCCCCCTTTTGAAGCTCATTTTTATTCTCGTGCCCACCCACCTCACCACATGAACCAACTGTTTAACCAAAAAAGCCCCATTGTTTTATTAAGATACCCTTATCAAGAACAAACTGTTTCAAGTCAAAAAAAAAAAAGTCAACTATGTCCAAATGAGTTTTTAGAAACAAAAACGACAAAACTCCCGTGATACTTACTGATACGCGTCTCTTCCCTCAAAAAAACAAAACAAAGACTGATTCTACGCTACATGTTCTGCAATCCCGCTAACCTGTATCTTGCCAGCATTGTTATCATCAAAACAATTGTATTTTTCAAAAAAATAAAATCAGGTTTCAACTTTGTCGTTTCTCCCTAGCCATGTGTGTACCACCACAAGTCTCAACAGCCGCTTTCCGACCAGAGGGGTTTTTGCAGTTCCTAGAACATAAAATTCCTAAAACCCTTTTTTTCTCGTGTTCCGACCGGACCAATTTGGGAATTTTTAAGTCCCTCTGGCCGCAGTTCCTGTAACTCTTTCAGCTCATACTTCAGGGCAGGGTCTTTTCCCTTTTCCGCATATGAACCTAGGTGAACGAGGGTCGGGTTTCCGGTACAGACAGACCAACAACGGGACAATTTTAAAATCTTATTCATCACTAATTTCACTTCTGACACCGTTTTAGGCGAGAAATGAACTGTTTAGATTTTGAATATAGGCAGTCTTGCGGAAAATGATGCCGAATTGACAATTTGCTTCAAAGTTTTCGGAGTTGAGAAGCTCCATCAAGTGAGGCGACAGCCAGCAGGCGCCTGCTCGTCGCTCGGTCAGTCATGCTCAGACACCTCGCAGTAAGCTGGAGGTCTCTCAGACCGGTATCGTAAATCAGAGGCTTTTATTTCGCCGTTGACGGTTCGTTTGTTTAAATATCACAACACATGTCCATCATAAGATTAACGGGAACCTGTGGTTAACTGTCTTTTCGGAGTTACACTCCACAAGCGTGCCCTTCGGCCGGCCGGCGCACACACCTCTTTGGGAGACTTGTTTAAATTATAACAAATATGCTATATACACATTAGATTTAGTAAATACTTTTTTTGGTGAATTTGTTTTCTGATTTTAACGCTATAAAAGACCGTTGCAGTGCTTGCATCACTCCCTTACCTCTCCTACCAGTTCCTATGGCCACTTGGCCAGTGGGAATGCAAACGGGAAAAAAACGGTTTTGGGGGAGAGTAGTTAGTAGAAATGCTTAGAAGTGGACTTTTCCTCTAACTACGTTCCTGTAACTACTTGGTTGGAAAGCAGCTATTGCCTCCCATTCTGTGCCCCTTAGTTACAGGGGCAATCATTGGTTTCTCTAAATAAAGATAATTAAGCACGATGTTTGACAAACCCAGAAAGCCATGTAAAAACATGAGTCGCTGTTCTGTTGGTATTACCAGACTCCTCAAAGGCTAACCATCTGAATAAAAAAAACAACAACATTCCATCCAGTGCATAAGAATCTCTATCAGAGAAACAAATGGTTACTTACCTCTGTGACCCAAATATAAACTGATGCATGAGGCACAAACTGGGGATAATGGCCACGCTGTATCGAAACAACTACTTTCAAAGTTTAACTTAATTCAGCTGTGCATTGGACTATAATTACTTCCAAAGGCAACAGTAAAATCCAAGCATGAAATATAACAATCTTAACAAAATGCCAGTGGATGTTGCCCAGCATTTTGAACTATCTCAAATGTAATTTTCCTATTGGATCTTGATGTGTGTCCAGTTAAGTGAATTATTTCTATTGAAACATGACCTATTGCTTCTGCAAGTGCAACGATAGCACTGTAACATTACAAATAGTTTATTCTTCAAAGAGAATGGCTCTACAAGAAAGAGACCAACATTCGTCTATACAGCTCAGCTAATATAGCTACATCCACATACAAATATAAACCTTGGATCACCCAGTTTCTCACCTGCATCGCTTTCATCACATGAAGGTTGGGCACATTCTTGTCAGCAAGCTCCGGATGCTTGGGCAGATGGACATCTTTCTTGGCCACCATGACTCCCTCCTTGAATAGGAGCTCATAGATAGCAATGCGATTCTTCTTGGGCATCAGCATCTATTGTAAACGACATATTTATGCATCAAATTCCTCTAGTAACGTTAACGCTGCAGACAGCTTACAATAGCTTCTACTATGAGGGCATGTTAGCGGCTGGCCTGTTAGCTACATGTACTGATATAAACCAAAAGCAGCACAAAGCCCATCAACTAACGCTTTATTAAATCAATATACTAGGTTTGTTTGGTTTACATCACTAGCCACACACTTCCATATAACGTTACATTAACGTCGACCAAGTCGGCCCGCGTTAACCGAGAGAAATGGCAGCCTGTTCGTGAACATCAGTGCCGGGGTCACTTCCCCACTTCTAAGTCTAATATCCACGACTGTAAAGCGTGTAAGGCTGAAATACGTTTAGGTTTTTCATTGTGACATTAACAACAATCGAATATCAAACATTATTGTTTTATCGAACATAAGATGTTGAAGATATATTTAGATTACTACGCTACTTCTGTCTTTACCTTTCCACTTGTTAAGGGACCGGAGCCGGAAGGAACGACAGTCGTTGATCGGTAAGGTTTATCCTCGCGACCCGGGCCTGCTGGAGATGTGTCGCCCCCTGTTGGCGTGGAGGGGAAGAACAACAGGAAACAGCCTAGGGAATATACAGTGATGATGTAGCAAAGACTGCATTTATTAGTTATACATGAAACAACGTCTTTTAAGTTATCAGTTTTTTGTTTGTTTTTTAAATAAAACCTATTAAAAATCTATTTCTATACAACGCTCTGGCGAATGTCATAAATATAAGCATATATGGGTCTGTACATGCTCAAATCCTGTCTTTTTATTAATTTTAGCATTGTTTTATTTCCATGTCTTATCTGTATTATTATTATTATTATTATTATAGCCTATTTATATTACTGTTGGGTATTTCAATCCATTCTTTTTTTTGTGATTTGATTTGCCTCATTGCAGTCCTGAACTATTTAAATCCTGGTTAATGTAAGGTAGTACATCATTTTGTTTTGAAAATATTTTAATATTCTACAAAAGCATCTGTATCAAAACATTGGATGAAATCTGAAATAATCATTGGCGAAATGTAACTACTGTGTCACGCTTCACTAGGACAGGAACCCAAAAGCAGACAAGGTAAGTAGAGTGGAAAAAAGGTAATTTGGTTTTGGTACATGGAAGCAGGGGAATCCAGCTGGTGAGGAAGTGGGTGGAATTGAGTCGGCTGATGGATTAGTGCAGACTCAGTAATAAAGGTGATGCAGACGACCAGACGGTGATGGAGAGAATCTTCCAGGTCCCAAAACTGAAGACAGAGGAACAGGCAGATTAGCAACGGTAAAACGTCACAAAAGAGCAGAACAAACTTCTCAAACTTACTAACTGGCACTCTAGCAAACATACTGGTGAGGATAACGATCCAGCAGGGAATGGATGTCAGTTCACGGCTAAATTGGTGGAGAGGTGATGATCAGGACCAGGTGTGCAGATTGCAGATGAGATACAGGTGAGTGTGATTGCAAATTCTCCCACCTTGCTTCGTCGCCAGGCAACTAGACAGGATGCGTTCAGGAACTCAGAAAAACACAGACTCACAGGTAAAAACAGAAACTGAGGCAGAAAATGAACCTAGGAAGCAGGATTCCTGACATACTGTAAGTGCATTTATTTAAGCACTGCACATAAGTACAATCTGAGGTACTTGTACTTAACCACTCAATGCTACTTTATACTTCTATACTACAATAAGAGGCAAATACACCACTGCATTCATTTAAAAGCTTTAGTCATTACTTTACAGATTAAGACTACATGCAAAAACATAAATTCTTCTTATAAATATGATTCTCTCTTTATAGATTAGCAATACATATGCTCCACCTCAACTAACTACAACAGTAAAAGGCTACCCACACATTAATGCATCAGTAATAATAATCCAGTACATATAACACTCACAGGGACTGCAAATCCACTTTTGATACTTATTTTTGCTAATAATACTCATATAGCCTACTTGAATAACTTTTTCAACAAACATTCAAGACCTTAACCAATAATAACATATATATATATTCATATTCATATTCATATTATATTGCTACATTTATTTAAGTAAAAGATCTGAATACTTCTTCCACTGGAAATAAATATTATTAATACATTTTGTGACAAACTTGATAAAAAAAAAATATTTTTTTCATATTCCTTGTGTGTGATGATAAAAACATTTCACTTGCTCATATATTCCTCAGTAATGATTCCCTACCTCCAAATGATCCCCTTTCAAAGCAGAGTTGTTTGTTTAAGCCTTTTTATGGCAGTTTAATGGGTTGTATGATCCCAAATGAGATGATTTCCTCAAAACAAACAGACTGGGAGGCAGAAGATTTCCATTCAGACTGATTGCAAAAACAATCTCCGTGAGAACGGCTGGAACTAATCATTATTGTTGTTATTAATTAACGTGTTGATAATTTTTCTGAATAGGCTTCTAATAATTGTTTAGTCTAAAGAATGTATTGAAATCGTAAAAAAACAACAACAACAAAATCACCAAATTACTTGTTTTGTTAAAAAAAATAGAAAAGCAACAAATCTTCACATTGGAGAAGCTGGGACTTGACAATGATTAGCATTTTCTTTTTTGATAAATTACCTAATTGATTAATCGACTCTCAAAAAGTTTGATTCATTTTGTGTCAATCACCTTACAGTTTTTGCACCACATTTACCATCGGCTTTCCTGGTCACCATTTTGCACGTTCCATCCTCTTCGTTTTAAAGAATGCAGAACTATTTCAATTACAAAGTCACATATTATTTATACAGTTTTTATTTTTTTTATTTTTATTTTTTATCTTTTTTTACTGTAATTTTTTAATGATTCTTGACTCTTACTCTCCTACTAGTTTTTCTGGGCAAATTCCTTGCTGTGAAAACCTCCTGGGCAATAAACCTGTTTCTGAGTCTGTTTTATATTAGGTACAATGATTGTAACATATAGCCTAGCTAGCTGGCATTTAAATTAAGTTTTACTTTTTTTATTCCTAGTTAGTTATGATGAGTCTGTTTTATTCGTTGATTGTATTCTTTTATTTCATTCATTCTTTACTTTTATCTTTTTCTATTGTATTATTTTATTTTTTATGTAGTCTATATTTCCCCCCTTTAGCATACATCTCCTCCTGTCGTTCCCATGGATGAAACCGTCGTTCCCTCCCGTAGACTGTACAGTCTATGTTCCCTCTTAAAAACGTTTATTTTGAAAGAGCTTTCCGGAAGTTATTTTGTTCTTAATGCAGTCCATCCCCCATCTGGGGGCTCCTTTCAGCGATATATCTAGCTAACGACAGGCGATCCAACGGAGGCTATCTCTGCTGATGAAGACAATGATTACATTTTACAAATATTCAAAAAAGCTGGACTAAAATATCTTTTCGGTATGTTATTCTTAATATTTTATAACCACATAGCCTACATGTTATTAACAGCTAGCTTAGGTTTATTCAGTTGTGAATAAAGTAGCTTAATTTATAGTGCTGAACCGTTGCATCTAGCTAATATCGGTGAGAACAGGCGTTTTCACTCACTGATGATCTTCCTGAGACTAAATTAAAGTCCATGGCATTACAAGTTAATTGTTTTGAGAAGGAAATTTATTGTTATAGCGTCTCTGTTTGCATCACTGAAACCTGCAGTTTTGCGATGAAGTGCGGGCAACTTGAACCACTGCCAGTCTGCACTCCTGCTTTCTTGACACTTATTTAAAATCCAAAAGCTTCAGGGTGTATATAAAATACATTTACAGTTTGACATAAGAGAATACATTTAACAACATTCAGTAGGAGTTGCATGTGCAGAAGATGCAGTGAGAGACGCAGCAGCAGCCTGTGGTGGCTTCAGCAGCAGAGGGCAGGGAGGGATGTCGAAATAAACAAAATCGTCCCTGGGGAGAGAGCCTGTGCTTCCTCCAGACCAGCACATTTCTTTGATTTATCATTGGAGAGCAGCTGGTGGTAAATCAGATCAGAACTGCTGACCTCCATGTGAGCCAGACTCTGATCTGGGAGCTCTGTCCACGGTTCTGAACTCTGCTGCATCGTGCATACAGCATAGGGCTACAGTACAGTACAGTGGTACAACAGGCTGCTGGACACTGTGCATCTCTAATCTGTAGATATCAAATTGAATACCATCTAAAGCAAAAGTGTGATGTCGCCTATACCTTTAACGGAAGTCAATTCATTAAAAAAACATTGTGTTCTTTCTCATGTCTTAAAGGGCCACTCCGCTGTTCACACATGAAGTTCCGTTTACTCGACTCGCTGCTCAGCCTGTAAAAACATTAGTAGGCTAAACTGTCTTCTGTAGCTCTGGAGGAGCTTTTTCTGTTGAGTCTTACAACAATATCAGCATTGTCTCAGCTTTGACTCTGACGACACATGTGCAGTGTGTCATAAATTGGAGGTGTGAAGTTTGAAAGAAGTGGGCATTTACCAAGTCTTCAGAAGATGCTCTTGAGTTGCATTTTGGGAAGTGTAGGATCCAGTGTTTTTGACGCATGGCTAAAGGTTAGGAAATCTCGGCCTCTACTGCTTTGAAGTCTCCCAACTTGGTGAAAGTACCTTAAAAGTCACTTTATTTGTCTGTAGTCTTTTCAACAGACTAATACTGTAATTTCCTGTATGCAGGAGATTGTCAGCCTGACCAAGTACATTTTATGTCACTCAGTATATTTGCATCTGTTAAACTGAGTAGTATTTGCAGCAGAGTAATCTAGAGTGTCACCTATCATGTGCTGGACAAAAAGATTGTCAGCCTTGATTTCAGTACATTTCATCTCATTCTCACTAGTGCTGAAATGATCAGTTGATTAATCACTAATTAATCGACAACAGTGTTAATAATTGCTTAGTCACTTAAATAATTTATCAAGCAAAAATGTTGAGGGTTCCAGCTTTTTAAAGTTGAGGATTTGATGCTTTCTCTGTTTTGCAATCATTCTACACTGTAAGTTGGACAAAACACGCAATATGACCATGAATTTGTTATTCAGAAAAATAATGGTTATTCTCACTCAGTGTTTTTGCTGTCAACAAGAGTAGAGATCCTCAGCCCCCTACGTGGTTTGTTATGAGGAAATGATCTCAACTCATTTCTGGTCATCAAATCCAACCAATCAACCAGCAAAGCCTTAACAAACACAGATATGCTTTATGAGTGGATCATTTGGATGCAGGGACTAAATACTGAGGAATAGTGTTGATTTTTTTACCATGAACAACAAAAGGAATACAAATTATTATAACGTAAACAGTGCGCTAGTTAGATTTTTGAGGGTCATTTAAGCATATATATGTGGTTTATTTAGTTTGGAGAATTAATCATATGCACAAGTATCTGGCCTACTAATTCAGTCTTGAATTTCATAGCAATATCATAGCTGAGGGTCATTTAGAGAGAGAGAGAGAGAGAGAGAGAGAGAGAGAGAGAGAGAGATGGGCATGAGTGGACACATGTTAAAGGGCTTTTATTAGAATGAGTGCCTGATTGGATTAATTCACATGACAAATAAGAGACACTCATTTGATTTGCGGCACCCAGTTTAACTCCTCTCTGTTTTTGTAGGAGCAATGACAAATGAGCCGTCATTGCTAATGTAATTACTTTGACTACTAAACCCCAAGTCTCTTTTTTTCTTTATCTGTATAAATAACAATAGATTTTTACCATGTTTATTCCCAGTGGGCATAGACGCCACTGTTTGCTTCCAATTTCCATTTTCCCTTACAAACTTGGCATGTCACATCTGGTGCTCACGAGCCCCGCCTGACGTTAGTTGATTAAAAGCAGTTAAACCTATTCTTTTCCATTAGTCCCTTTTGCCTTGGTCACCAAGAATATAGCTTCAGACATCCTAAGCCTTTCCATCTATGTCTGAGTTTTGGATCAATGCAATTAAAATTTAAATTTCATCTTAGTTCCTCTGAGAATTACCACAACACAGTAAGCTACAATTGTTTTAAAGTTACTTACTACTGCTGAAGCTATCTGAATGAGCTGATTTGGAGCATCTTTTTAAAGCTTTACTGTATCGAATCTCTATGGACAAACACTCAAGTCAATAATTTACACCCATGAATGGAAAGGATCATCTTAAAGCTTCCTATGTTTTGTTACATGTTCAGGGACTCATTGTATGAGCGCAGGATTTTGGCTTTGGCCTGAACTGTAAGGTAATTTGAGCCTGTGATAGGATCCTCACAGGGGATCATGCAGAAAGGCAGGCTGCATTTCCTTAAAGGCCCGGGGGGGTTGCAAGGACAGAGCTGTCATTACATACCAGGGTATGCTGTGTTGTGCAACTGCCTGAACTGTGGTGTTGCAGACTAACTTGAAATAACAATAAGAAGAATTGTCCTGCCTTAGCACAGAATACATGTCATTCATTGTTTTGTGTTTAATGAAATATGACAGGCAGCTCCGTGATGGAAAATGAAAAGCTATAGGATGAACCTGATTCTGAATTAACAGACATTTAGCTGTGTGTGTGTGTGTGTGTGTGTGTGTGTGTGTGTGCGTGCGCGTGTGTGTGATATTAGCCACATACATGATTTCTTAGTAGGCCTGTCACGATAACAAATTTTGCTGGACGATAAATTGTCCCAGAAATTATTGCGATAAACGATAATATTGTCGTTCCGAGACCATTTTCATCTAATATAATGATAATGGCATAATAATGCAGGTACACATTTTGAAAGATCAATAAACTTTTATTTCTAAAGAATATTTAACACTGGAACTGGAAGACATTTTAAATATCCACAATATGTCTTTGATCTCCTTCAGTATGTCGTCTTTCACGTTGTTGTACAGTTGTGGAATTGCCGTTTGTGACACGTATATGTTCTCCCAGGCAATTCGTACTGGCTGTCAAATGTTTGCAGCATTCCTCGAGTGTTTGTTTGTGCGATAGACTACAGACTCTGTCCTACATTTAACAATGATTTATTAAACACTAAATATTAAATTTAAATAATATATCATTAATAAATTATATCTATATCTATGTGGCTATCTGCCACATGGCGAGTAAATGTTTGTATCAAAATAGTTCTGTTTTTCAGTTTTCATTTTAGCGAAGGTGCAGCTACTTTCTTCTGCTCCTCTGCTGTCTGCAGGTCGGAGCTTTGCGGGGACGGGCCGACACCCCCACATACCCACCTACACCCACACACACCCACACACACCCACACACACACCCACACACATACACAAACATTGGCGCACACACAAAAACTGGCGCACACACCAGACACCAGCCACCACGTCACTTCTGTTTACTGATAGCTATCGTTTACCTCAGGCTAATTAATTAGCTAGTAAGTGGAGATTTTTGGCAGCCAGCCTTCCAAAAGAAAGCACAATGAAATTAAATAACTGATCATTAACCGTTGACCGACAAGCAGGTAACGGAGTCTCAGTTCACCATATCCGCGGACAGCTGTAGGCTTGTACCAGTTAATGTTCTGTGCATTGTCGGACACATGCAGCCACTTTCCTGAAACCGATTGCGAGACTGTCCACAGCGGCGTGTATGTACCGAGCCTGTCTCCACCTGCAGGTTGTCAACTGTGTGCTTTGGAATGAAAGGGAGAAAACAGGACGCCGACTAATCGCTCATATACTTTTTTCTTTTTTTTTTCTCTGTCTCTCTCTCTCTCCGCCTGGAGTCCCACCTCCCCCCACACAAAGACCATGCGAGGGTTCACTCCTCGTTACGCTAAGGAACCGAGAGTGGTCCTCCAGTCTCTTTGGTAGAGAGAGAGAGAGAGAGAGAGAGAGAGAGAGAGAGAGAGAGAGACAAGGAAAACAAACAAGCATGCAAATGGAAATTATCGCGGCCGGAGAAATTATCGAGCTCATTTTTTTTATCGTGCGATTAATTTATTTAATCGCAACAGGCCTATTTCTTAGTATAGGACTTTACAGTGCTTTCATGGTATTTTAAACAATAATATGTTTGGATTTCAAATTTCAACTAACTAACAGCTATTTGTATTATTGATTAATCTGCTGATTGTTTTCTTGATTAACCCATTAATCGTTCTGTCTAAAAAAAAATTCAGAATATGATTAAAAATCACAATTTCCCAGAATGAGGATGGCTTTAAATCTAAAAGCTTGTTTGGACCAACCAACAGTCAGAAACCCAAAGATATTCACTTTATAATAGAAGTCTAAGGCTATGTGCGAAATCTCTCTATTAACTCTAAGAAGAAAACTTATTTTAATGTCTGAATTCTTCAATGATCATGGAAAAAGGGTTGCAGATAATTTTTCTGTCGATTGACCTTTTGTTTAATCATTTCAGCTTGACAAATTTCCTGTTTATAAATAATACACACATAGCATTTATCTGGGTGTACCTGTTTGGTTTAGACATTTGTTTGTTTAGAGTTCCAAAAAGAGTTCCCAGTTTTCACCCAAAGCTGATTCAGCAAATCAGTCATGAAAGGCAAATCTACTATGTGTTGTGTTATGTATGAGGTGTTCTGGAAGCATCTTCCCAGACACTGATTATACATTCCCCGACGTACCGTCTGACTCTGCTGCACAGTGCCTATAGAAGAGATGCTGAATCAGCAGAATCTAACTAGCAGGCTGCATGGTGCAGACCAGCAACGGCTTCATGCCAACACAGTCCGGCCATGCAGCTCTTTTTTTTTTTAAAGATTATTCTTTTGGGGCTTTTCCGCCTTTAATCGATAGGACAGCTAGGTGAGAAAGGGGAGAGAGAGGGGGAAGACATGCAGGAAATCGTCACAGGTCGAACTTGAACCCTGGACCTCTGTGTCGAGGCGTAAGCCTCCCAATATATGTACGCCTGCTCTATCCACTGATCCAACCCGGCCACCCATGCAGCTTTTTTAACCAGAGGTTAACCAAGTCCCTGCCTGATGATTCATGAACACATACTATGTGTCACATAGACAGTCCTAAGATTTGTTTAGTAAATTGACTTTTAAAAAAACGTTTTACCTCAAATGGATGGATGGATGAATGGACAAACAAAAAATAATAATCTGTTGATCATTCAAAGTCATTTTTTAAGCAAAATTGTTAAGTTTTATCTAGTTCCAGGTTCCCTAATTGTGAGGATTTGCTGCTTTCCTTTGTCTTTTGTGATTGGATCCAGAATATCTTTGGGTTTGGACTGTTGGTTGGACAAGACGAGCCATTTAAATGCTTCATCTTAGGTTTCAGGAAACTGTGATGGGTGTTTGTCATTATTTTTGTGACATTTTCTAATGAAATAAAGAATCTGCTGCAATGGTTAGTCGATTAATTGATTAGTTAATCTACAGATAATTAATCAGCAACTATTTCGATAATTGATTAACTGTTTAAGTCATTTCCAAGCAAAAAACTTTGACTTTGATTTCCAGGTGCCCCAATGTGAAAATGTTGTGCTTTTCTCTGTCTCACATTATGGTAAATCAAATACTTTTTGGTTGTGCACTGTTCAAAAAATCACATTGGGCTTCAGGATATTGGCCCAATCATTAGTTGCATCACCTATGAAGATCACTCTAGTTCCCAACTTCTCTAATGTTGTTGCTGACCATTTCTAGCTTCTAAAATCCTTAAAAACTAAATATTTTAGAAGGAATAATCTAGGGCTGCAACTAATGATTATTTTCATAGTCGATTAATCTGTTGATTTTTTTATCGATTAGTTGTTTGGTCTCTAAAATGTCAGAAAATGGTGAAAAATGTGGATCAGTGTTTCCCAAAAGCCCTAGATGACGTCCTCAAATGTCTTGTTTTGTCCACAACTCAAAGATATTCAGTTAATTGTCACAGAGGAGAGAAGAAACTAGAAAATATTCACATTTAAGAAGCTGGAATCAAAGAATTTTTACTTTTGTCTTAAAAAATTACTCAAACCGACTAATCGATTATCAAAATAGTTGGCGATTAATTTAAGAGTTGACAACTAATCGATTAATCTTTGCAGCTCTAGAATAATCACTGTTTTGTTGAACTGCTCAAAACTCTCAACTGTTGACACAAAGTGCCCTAACCTTCGTTGAGGTACATATTGCTTCTTTTTTTCAAGGGCTCACAAGACAAAAAGGCTGGAAGCAAGTGTTGCATGGCTGTAGGATTGCTCATACTTCATATTAGGCTAGTTTAATGTAAATCAGAGAGAGTCAAAGTTTCATTGAGCAATGTATGTGCCGTGGGATAAGTGGTTGTGAATTTGCATCATGTGATGTGCATGCTTCCACTTTCGGAAATATGTAATCCATAGATGGTACATTACAAACAGCTTAAGAGCAACAAGAAGAGGCTATTAGAGGTTGTTGGCTGCAGGTTTGCTTTGCTCCTCTGAGACTCAAGTGTGTCCGATTAATTGTGTCAGTGAAGTGCTTTAGAGCCAAAAGAGGAGTAATGAGAAGGGCTTGGTGTCGCCATGGCGACAGGGTTTGTTAAAAATGGCGTCTGTGTGATGGGCGTGGAGCAGTGAGTAGTGCATGTTTGAAGTAGGGTTGCAGCTAACATTTATTTTTATTATTGATTAATCTGCAGATCTTATTTGTCAATTAATATATTAGTCATTTGGTCTCTAAAATGTAGATAATAGTAAAGAATGATATGACAATTTCAGAAAGCACAAGTTGGCTTTAGGAAGTTGTTGTTATGCCTCCACGTAGGTGACAGCCGTGGCCAGAGGCATTATGTTTTCGGGTTGTCCGTCTGTCCTATTCATGTGAAAGCGATATCTCAGGAACGCCTGGAGGAAACTTCTTCAAATTTGGCCCAAACATCCACTTGACTCTAGGAAAAACTGATTAGATTTTGGAGGTCAAAAGTCAAGCTCACTATGACCTCATCTCTATCCCATTCTTGTCCCATATACTGTTCCTCTGGTCATCCATTACCAGCTCATTGGTTTTGCTGATATTGAGCTTCAGGTAGTCTTGCATTGCCAGACCTTCCTCCACAGCGCTGCGGAGGAAGGTCTGGCTAGTCCACACAGCATTCCGGGATGGGAGAACAACGTGCTCTGGTTTATTGGCATTTCTTTAAACCAGTCACAATCGTCATGTGCGGCGCTAAGCGCCGAAAGGAGCCACGGTGCCGCTGCTAAATAGCCTCGGGAAGGAACTTGTTTTGGTGGAACATGTCTACGTTCAAAGGTTGTTTTAGTTGTGCAACAGATTGGCCAGATAGTCTAGCTAGCTGTTTGGATTTACCTTGCAGAAATCTGAGATAGCAAGTTATCTTAGCCCAAATTAACATCTTCAGAACCTCATTTTCTCTAACAATCACTCCAAAACCTAAATGTATATGTGACAAAGAATAGCAGTAAATAATCACATTTGAGAAGCTTGAACCAGAGAATATTTTGCATTTTTATGAGAAAAATGACTGAAACAATTAATTGATTCTATATATACTGTATCTATATTTAAATTCTTAGTTGCTCGACTAATCAATCAATTGACTAATCGTTTAGCACAGATTGTTTCCATATGGGTGTATTTGAGTGTGTGTTTGCTACTAGGCATATTTATACCTGGAAAAGCTGTTTTCACTTTGTTGGCTGAACAGCCGCCTACATACTGCCTGCTGCATCACTGATGGTGTTTCCTCTCAGTGGATCTCTCTTCTAACTGCCAGAGCCTCTGGCCCAGAGGAGTTCTCATTCATACAACAACAGAGGCTTTGTGTGTGTGTGTGTGTGTGTGTGTGTGTGTGTGTGTGTGTGTGTGTGTGTGTGTGTGTGTGTGTGTGTATGGCTCTCAAAGCTTTTAGCAGCTGCACTGTCTTTTGTCTTTGAGTGAGTCACTTTCATATTCCTGCCCTGTATCATCTTCAGTGTGTGCACTTTAGCAGCTGAACCAGGGGCTTTAATAAACTCCATCACACTGACTCTGCACTGAGCAGTGAAAAAAAACAAAGGTTATTGATTACAAAGAAACTGGGATGGAGAGCCCAGAGGTCCTTCACACATGTCCTGGAGTATTGATTAAAATCTTTTAACCTGGAGTATGAAAAAGTGGCTCTACACAGAATATTAAATGGTATTGTTTGGTAAATTTTGCAGGCATGTTTTATTCCCTCTTTAATCTGAGACAACCAGTAGGCCACAGTATGTGTGTGGGTTTAATTCCCTCACTCTACAGTGAATTGTAAATGTGAAGTGAAACTAAAATGATATCAGTAAGTCTCTCAGTTTGTGGTTTTTAAGCCACCGGAAAAACGTTCATTTACACTTCTGCAATTCCATGACAGCTGCTGAGGAAGCTTGTGTGATATGATGGAAAGCTCCAGAACAGCCACTAAATGGAGCTTGTGGTGATTGTTTCAATGTACTACATCTAAAAGCATTAACTTTTTCTTTTTGATTTGCATTGAATTAATTTAATTCCTAAATTTCCATTGCATTTCCTGCATTTTTCATTTAATATAATATAATAATATAATGTCAGATGATGTGACTGGAGCTCTGCAGCTTGAGCAAGGTGTTGGGTATCTCAGCAGAGTTAACGGAATAGTTAGACATTTTGAAGAATATGTTTATTCTTACAGAAAGTGAGATGAGAAAGTCGATGTCATTTGTCCGTGAAATATGAAGCTGGAGCTAGGAGATGGTTAGCTTAGCATAAAGGCTGAAAGGAAAAAAACAGCAAATATTCACAAATTGAATAACTAAAATACAAATATTATAAATAATGAAAATATGCTTAAATATTTTAGAGTGAAGTGGTAGATCATGACAACAGCCTCAATTATAAGATTGTGTTTTCTATACCAGACCTGCAGCCCTTTCAGTTCTTCTTTTGCCTGCATGGGGGTCATATATTACTTCCTGCAATAATGGGATATAACACCAGGGTCAAATGGTTAAGCCCCACAGGGAGAAACCTGATGGCACATAATAGGGAGATGAGCATCTGTCTGTGTGAATAGACAACTGGCTTTATTTGAGTCTTTCTTGACTCATACACACCTGCCTGCTCTGATTCCTTTCATTCACAGCATCACACTAAATAACAAAAGAGCTTTGTGTATTGAAATGTTTAGGCATTTATTATGCTCTCAAAAGGTGTCCTCCCAAGATAATTTGTTATTGTGAGAGTATTCTTTTATTCATGTATACATGCATCATTGAATTTTAATATTGGCCTCAGACATGGTTCCCTTCAGCTGAAAGACACTCAGACTATTCATTCTCCACACGTGTCATTCATTGGACATCGGCCAATCTGTATTGATTGCGAGGATGCAGCGTGGCTGACCTGATACCCCGATGTTGACTCATCCCTGTCTGTCCTCCACAGAGCCGGCTTTATCTACCCACCTGTGTGGCCGTCTCCTCCCTCTGTACTTCCTGTCTGCCATCTTTAACTTTGCGATGAGTAACTTTTGTCCTCCTCTCTCTTTCGGTCTGTCTCTGAATTGCCCGACAACATGGCACCTGTCTAATGAATGTGTGTGACAAGGGAGAGCCCTCAAGTGTCCACCCTCCCTTTCTCCCTCCCTAGCAAATTATTGATGGCCTGGTGTGTCTTCTCAGGGATATGTCAAAGTTCAGTGTGTGTGTGTGTGTGTGTGTGTGTGTGTGTGCATGAGTGTGCACGTGTGTGGAAAAGGTGTGCTAGACCGCAGGATGTGTCATGGTTGCAGCTGAGCGGTGACGCTCTTTGACTCTAAGTTTCAGATGCTAGTTCCCCTGAAAGCTGTCAGAAAAGACTTGGAGTGACGCTGTTGAGGACTGAGCGCCTGCAGAGAGACCAGGTTCAGTACTACTACAACTGCTCTGATCTGTAATCACACGACTACTTTTAGACCTTATAGTTGTATACTTGTAGTTGTGTAGCTGAATATGAAGTTGTGAGCTTTTTTCCAGTAGTTTTTGCTCTCCTATAACAGAAGATTCATTCTAACTTCAATGAATTAAGTATGGCGTTTTGTGTGTGTATTTAGTGTTAGAAAGAAAGTCATCTTAGCTTAAGTACACATGGACCTTGATCTTTGCCTAACTAATTAAAGGTATGGGTTTTAAAAGAGTACTCCACTGATAAAGCATTGCACTCCTATAATGTTGTCAGACTCAAAAAGGATCAAAATCAATGTAGCAGAACCAAAGATATTGACTTTTTTATTCCATGCATTCTTCTTCCTTGTCAAAATCTGGCACCCATATTACCCACAATGCAATTTGACCACTGACAGTTCGGTCTGAGGTATGAATGTGTTCTGCTAGTAGCTAAAAAGAGGACTATTGTAGGTGTTTAAGTCTGCTTGTGTCCAGGACTTCTGTATTATTAATGATCGTGAATATTGTAGAGAAACAGGAATGAGTTTCAGTTATTCTACGGAGGTTTTGACAAATCGTTGTTGGCTGCCTGAAATATTTCTACAAGCACTACAAGCGCATTCTCTTGTTTCACTTTTTATTTGTTTGGATGCAGCATCAACACCTTTTTTTTTGGCATGTGTTTAAACTACTCAGCTGACAGATACAGCTACACATATTTGTACCGGGGAACTGCACAACTACAATCCTCTACTGCTAACTGCTGAGCCGCTGAGGGTTATCAAGGTTTCCTTATCGAGGGCGGCAAGAGCGGCTACAGATTGTCTTTGTTCATTCACATTTTGTTTACCTGCAGCACTCATGTTTGCAGCTGGGACGTCAGGATGCTTTGTAGGGCTGGAGTAGTTTACCAGGGAATGTCAGCAGTGATATTAAGCTTGAGAAGAGTGTATTTCCGTTTGCAAAATAGCATAAGATTTCAAATGAACGCACACATTGGTATGGGCTTTAGTTTGCAGTACACATGTAGATGTCTTTTGTGCTGTTGGGATTATCCGAACTGTCCTCAAGGTGTAAAACACTTTATACACAAAGTTCTCCTTCAGGCCTGTTGTAGTGCTGCTCTCTTGTATCGATCTCCCTTTGTTTTATAATCCAATTGTCTCGACAGCGATTTCAGATTACATAAAACCTTAAAGAGTTTCTCCACGTGAGTCAGGTTGGTCATCTCATCTATCTGTTTACAGCAGTGTGAATTATTGAATGGGGTTCTATATATAGGACTTGAATGTGATGAGGACAGCAGCAGCAACGCAGTTTGTCCCAAGAGAGAAAAAGTGCTGCATTTGAATAATGTGGCCAAGATCTCGCCATACAGGAGGTGTGCTCAGAGGCAAGGTCCAAAATTAACTTTTGTGTCCACCAGCCAAAGGGCTAGTGAATGATCAAATGTTACCAGCCAAATAGATTACCATTGTTTTTCGGCTGGTTAATGAAGCAAATCTGCCAGCCACTTGCATATTCGACCAGCATTTGGCTAGTAGATGGTGCTAATTTTGGACCCTGCTCAGAGGGCAGCTCCAGTGACAGATACAGTAAATGTGTGTCTGGATGGATGTGTGCGAGAGTATATGAGAATGTTAAAGGTACAATATGTAATACTGACAGCTAGTGTTTAAAATAGTTACTGCAGTACAAATTCAAAATACTGGAGAGAGTCATCTCCCCAGCCCCTCCCCAGATCCGAAGTTCACGGAGGTTACCAGACTGAGACCGCGGCACCCACAACAATGTTGCTAGATGCTTGTCTCATATAGCCAGACATTACTCCACAGCACAGTGGAGTAGCTAATGTTAAATGCTGGCAATATTGACAGTCATAAAAGCCTGTGCTCACGCGGAGCTCTGTACCCAACAGACAGACACACTTTTTCGGTTTAGAATTACGGTTGGATCCGCTAAAAATAACACTACCTTAGCTCACCGTTGTCAGCCGTGTAAACAGCCGTGGCCCGCTTGCCTGGTCCTCGCCCGGTAACGTTAGCAGTTAGCAGGGTTAGCATGGCAGCGTTAGCCAGGACCAGTCGGGATCACTTTACTGGCTGTGTCTCAATTATTTTTGCGTGTAACCAACTCGGGTACTCTAGCTATATAATTCAATGTGAGTAGCTACACAAATGTTGAAATGACATAAAATGCCCGTCCCTTGTAGCCGTGATAAATTAGCCTGAAGCTAATGCTTAGCTACCTGTTTAGGAGGAAAGTAGCCAACTCGGCGTCCTTTTGGGCTCTAAGCTGTCTCCATCTTTCAAATACATCTCAGTATTTACCCGGGGTTTGTTACATATCTGGTTACGCTGTAACTGTTAGAACTATTCAGTTTTTTTTAGGACGGGTAGAATCTATCTCTGTTGATCCTGTTCGTTTGTTTGCTGCTTTCATGGCTGTACTAACATTACAGCTGTAGTACGCTGGGTTTACGTTTTTACAGGTATATCTGGCAACCCGGCCTGGCTGTCAAACTGGGCAGTTGATAACAACACAGGCCAAAACACAAACATAAATTCCACCACAGAACGGAAATTTCAAAAGGAGAAAATACTGGCATTAGCATTGTTGTCAGAAAAGATAGTATTTCAACTTAGCATATTTCCTTAATATCTGATCATCATCAGATATTAAGGAAATATGCTAAGTATTGGGGTCATTTTTGGATTTATTACAGTAAATAAAGTATATTACATATTGGACCTTTAAAGACAGTGGAAATCATTAACTGTCCAACTAACTTTTCAAACAGCACAAAAAAGCTACCGTGTGACTGTCACGGTGCAAAAGAGGCAATATTTCTGTCTGCTTGCTTTTCCTTGAACTGTCACCTCATTTTAATCAACTCTTTTGGAAAATGTCAGCAGCCTTTGTTTTTTGTTTTTGTTCCATTCAGTATGATGTATGAACTGAAGCAGAGACTGTTTTTATTGCAATCTCCGTCTGGGTATATGGGCCTCGTGTCCATCCTTGATTAGAAAAATCATGCAGTGGGGATATTTATTAAAAAGCATGTCAAGTACAGCCTCACAGAGCACCGTCAGACACTGCCTACCAAGATCCTGGGTCTGTCCGAGGCTTCTCCCTAAAAGAGAGCTTTTCCTCGCCACTGTCGCACTAAATGCATGCTCTTGGGGGAATTACTGGAATTGTTGGGTCCTTGTAAATTATAGAGTGTGGTCTAGACTTACTCTATCTGTAAAGTGTCTTGAGATAACTCTGGTTATGATTTAATTCTATAAATACAATTGAATTGAATTTCTGGCATGTAGACTTTTAGTCTTGTCAATCCCTATTCTTAATGTGTCACTGTTGTGAAACAATCCTATCACGATTGTTTTGTGGTTCGAAGCCTATCATCTACTGGCTTGAAATCTGTGAGTTGATTCTGAAAGCAGTGGCAAGATCTCGGAGAACAAAGCAACATGAAACAGGGTTCAGTTCATATATTCATGTTCTAAAAGTTGAATGAGACACACAAGGATATATACATTTTCTAACAACAATCCATTCACTTAGATTATGTGAGAGTATATAAACAAGAGAGAGGTCCTAGGAGAGGAGGATTGGTTCAAGGTTGGTTCACACAGATAAATCTTGAAGAAGGAAAACGGTGTTACAATGTATGATTTACATTTAAACAGATGGGAGAGGCTATGTTCAGAGTTCTTGCGAAATTGAATGTAACATATTCACATCAGACACAGTCTTCTTTTTATCCATCTATCAAAATCATGTTATGCTTCCTGTGCTTTTGGATTTGATCTCGGATTTACTGAAATCACCTTCGTGTAGGGCTGGGTACCGAATTCAATACTTTTTAGGCACCGACCGAATTGCCTCTATGAGGATCGAAAAAAATGCCTCATCATTCAATACCCAATTTCAATACCTAAGGAGTAAATCTCATCGGCTTCAGTAAGCCAATCAGAATGCAGCATGCTTCTACCAAGATATAATAATGTTTGTGATTGGCTGTCTAATGTTACACATTGTAGAGGCAGGCAGGAAAAACTCTATGTTACGCACGGAGACAGGGCTAAAAAATAAATAAAAATATTTGTGGCGTAATGTGAAACGTAATTTATTTTTGTTATAATAGATTTTATACAAATTGGTATCATAAACGTACCGGTATTGAAAATCTTTGAACGATACCCAGCACTACCAGTGCAAGAGCACTTATTACTGACTGTAGCTCGGTCTTTTCACCACAGTGTCCTCCTCATCACCCTCACCTCACCTGTCCTGTTCACAAGTCAACACTCCAAACACAGCTGAACACTCAGCAGAGACACACACTGGTCCACTCTGCTCTCTGTGGGCTTTGTTTCATCGTGACAGTCGGGCCATCAAGACAGTGACATCATGTCAGTGCCGTTGGCAGGGTGATCGAGCTGCAGCCCAGACTGTGAAAGAGGTCTTGATCTCTTGTTCTACTGGTTTTCAAACACACCCGGATGCCTCGGATAATAACTGTGCTTGAAATAATGTTGCCAAGGAGAGGGCTGGTAAAATGTTGCACATGTGAGGTGTTGGTATAAAAGGTCAAAGAGGATAAACTACTTTCTACGTGCGTGATTGTAACATTGTGATGAACGAATATATGAATGTATTGCATTTGGCTCTAAAGTTTACCCTGACATAGACTACATTACTGTCGTATAGCTTAACTTTTGTCCTCAACTTTATGACAAGTTGTCTAATTATTAATCAATTTATGGCTGCCATGTCAACAGCGCAGACCTGCCCTCTTGCACAATGCAAATTCAGAACAGCTTACGTATATCTACCTTAGAGTCACCTTCACCCTTCATATGCTCTGCTTAATATTGTCAGAATCTCCCGTTAGTTATGTGCTTTACTGGAGCCTACTGAAAGGAATTTGTGGTCTGTTGAAATGGAGCCTCTTATTATCGTGACCACTGGACCAAAGTCTTTAAAAACATTCTCTTATTCCACCTTTTACTTTGTTCTTCCCTTCCTCCTTCTCAGAATATGCCCATACTCAAAGTCAAACTAAGTGAACCTACATTTGACATGTCATTGTTGTCTCTGCAGAGTAGCAGACTGACTGGGCTGCATCAGTTACTCTCCTGAACCTGAGGCACCAGAGCCAAAATAATATTTAAAACCAAAAATTCCTTTTGTTTAAGCATTTGTAGACAGGTATCTTTACGACCTGAAAAAACAGGAGTGAATACATGTTGAGCTTAAGTGTGATCATACAACAGTATCGGAGTCTTCTTGCTTTTTTTGTAGAAGCTACCACTATTTATGGTTTGTTTCCCAGCATTTAATATAGAGAAAAAATCACCTGGTATCAGACTTAGCTGAGGTGCTGGAGTTATAGACTATCAATCTCAATGAATAAAAGCATCTGCACACTCAAATCTGTGCAAAAATCATTTTATAAAATATCCATGACTAATATATTCAGTAATATTACCTAGTCTGAGCTGCTTTTTTAGAGCCATTCAAGTGTCTCCATTATCCCCATTTCCACCAAAGGCTCATCATTAAACACCTCACACATCCACACTACAGCATCCACAGTGTTCATAAACAGCAGCAGCAGCCCACCTCCACCCCCCCTTCTCTCTCTCTCTCTCTCTCTCTCCCTCCCTCTGCCCTGCTGCTCTGTCTGAGCCATTCAAGCAAAGCACCACAGGATTATCCCTCACTCATTGAGAAACACACACACACACACACACACACACACACACACACACACACATAACACACAGTGTTTTCCTGCACAGTGCTACTGGAAGATCTCAAATCACAGATTAGTGCTCCTCTTCCCCTGCTCTGCACGCTGATGCTTCGTGGCTCAGTCAGTCAGAGAGGACGGCGGGCAGTGCAGAGCAACAATAGGCCAACAGGAGGGGGAGAAGAGGAGGCGAGGAGGAAAGGGGCTGACTGCTGGAGGAGGCCACGTGTCTCTTTTCTCCTAGCTATAGCCTTAGCCGCTGTTAACGGAGGATTGGGGGTAAGCTTTTGTTGCTGTGGCGGGGGGCTGTGTTCTCCCTCGCTCCGGCTGGGTGTGTTGACGGTCTTTTTCTTGGGCTCTGACTCTCTTAAAGTGTTGATGCTACCGGCTGGCTGCGCTGCGAGTTGTGGTGCTTTTTGGTGCCTCTGTACTTGCATTTAGACGGATGGGGATTCCCAATGATGCTCATTTAGTCTCATTGCTTGTTTGTGAGGATGTGGATCTTTGACTAAGACTGCACAATGTACTGACGAAAGAGGAGAAGAAGAGTGAAGAATGAATCAATTTGATGGTGACTAAACCTTGGAGGGTTCTGCCTGTGTGTGTGTGTGTGTGTGTGTGTGTGTGTGTGTGTGTGTGTGTGTGTGGGGGGGGTAGGTATTGTTTGTCTGGCTACAATCAATAACTCACTAGATTTAAATTTAAATTACAAATACAGGCAGATTGATGTCATGTCTTAGTTTCATCTCTCCTGGTTGGCTTTGATAAAACAAAAAAGTGGAAGATGCTAGTCAGTGGCTGTTTTCTTACACTGAGATCTGCCTTTCTGCAAAGCCGAGCAAAGGGCTCCCCTGAACAAAAGCCCCCTCTCGGCACGCAGCTAATGGATTAACTCAGCATGATAAACACCCACTCATGACATGCGCCATGCTGCATCCGGCTGAGGCGTTTGTTTTTCCCGAAGCCGTTGTGTTCGACCACCGTGGAATTTCCCCTCAATTAACTGGATTTTGGATTTTGGAGTTTCCTTCACTTCCCTCTCTCATTTCATCTCTGCCCTTCATTGTCAAAAGTGTTGCTCCATCCACTGGTCCATGGTTGACCCAAATACCCATGCAGCTCAGACCCCTCCCCCTGACCTCCTATCAAAACACATCACTGCCTTTCTCTTTCTATTGTTTCATATGTTTCATTCTATATGTCTCTTCTGCATCAAATCCTGAGATTTGTTTTTTGTTAATTACAAGGCAATCATCTAATTGTCAATTACTAATCAGCTGGTGGTCTCAGTTAGAGAAGGCCATACGATATAAATATAGACTGCATAGACAGTGCTGACCTGACAGTCTCATGATGTTTTATAAATGTTTGTGACCAATCAAATTGTGATTCTTAAAGCAACACTATATAACTTTTCCTGCTTCGGTCCCCCTACAGGTTGGATTGGAATTGTCCATTACATTACATTATGCAAGTTTGCCACATCGGGTAGTGGATCTGTAGTTCTTATGAACTGGACAATGTAATGTAATGGACAGTTCCGCTTCCAACCTGTAGGGGGACCGAAGTGGGAAAAGTTACATAGTGTTGCTTTAATGTTGACTTTGAGAAGAAATCAACTGTTTTTGCAACCAAATTTTCTCTGTTTTTATTGTTTCATTACTGTGTCTTAAAGAAATAGTTTGGCATTCTCATGTCTGTGCGCTAAATGTGAGGCTACAGCCAGCGGCTGGTTAGCTTAGCATAAAGACTGGAAACAGGGGATGGTGGCTCTGTTCAAAGGTAACTAAATTTGCCAACCAGCACCATTAAAGCTTGCTAATTAATATGGTATATCTCGTTTGTGTAATCCATACAAAAAACGTATAAAAGTATAAAAAGGGGGGGGGGGGGGTTTATATATTATATGAGGTTGCCAGGTAACCAGCAGAGACTCCAGTAAGTTACTGCTCCTAGCCGAGAAATAGTCCGGCACATAAACCCCGGTAAAACCACAACGGTTTTTATACAGATTAAACAAACGAGATCTTTAGAGATGCTGGTTGTCAGATTTTGGTTATTTTGGCCGGAGCCTTGTCTAGCAGTTTCCCCATTTTTAAGTCTTTGTGCTAAGCTAAGCTGCCTGGCTGCTGGCTGTAACTTAATATTTACCGTACAGACATGAGAGTGGTATCAACCTTCTCATGTAACCCTTGGCAAGAAAGCAAAATGTCCAACTATTCCTTTAACATACAATGTTTGTTATTCATTCTGAGATTAGATGACTCATTCTCAGCATACTTTGGTTGAAAATGATATAACAAACGATGCATCAACATCACAGAACAAACCTTTATCAAATGCCTTCACGGTATCTGTTTATTGGTATTTTGTATTCTAGCAGAGGCTCAGTTAAACCTGTCTGTAGCTATAGCTGGCATTTCACGGCGCTGATAACAGTCAACTAGCAGTTCATTTGCATTCTCTCTTTGCTTCTTACCTTGAGCTGTGTTTCTGTTTGTTTGTAGCTCCCACCACACATGCACACCTGCATATCCTACTTCTTATTTTGTGTAATCTATCTTTTTTTCTTCCATGATTAATGCTTGTGCAAATATCTAAAGTAAACATGTCTGGGCTTTGTTATCTTTGTCATAGCATATCATATCATAGCGGGGGTAGTGATTTTTCAACCGGTGTCATATTCGCATAATTTTGTCCATTCTGACCACGGGTCATGCTAACCTTCACCACTTTGTGTGGTTTCTCCCAAAGATCCCTGTGAAGATTATAACTACTCCCAAATCTACAACGGAGGCGCTAAGTGCAGCTAAGCATTGCTTTACTGATTTTTTTAATCAAGTTTTAAATCTCACTCAAGTTGATGATTATACAATATACAAACAATATAATTTGTTTGGAAATGGGCTAAAAGCCTGTTATAGTCCTTTACTGTAAGCCCATCTTGAATGACGGTGCCTAACAAATTATGTAAAACAACACAAATTACCCTTTTTTGTAACCTAAAATCTAATTAAATTTTTTTAGTTTTTTCTTCTATTGAATGGACCTAAAAGGTTACGGTCAGTCAAAAGTTCAGGGTCAGGAATTGGAGATGGCAAAATATATCAGAGGTTCTCTTTGACTAGGGTTTATGAAGCTGTAACAAAACTCAGCGGCATTTCAGTATGCTGTGTGATCCGTGCAGTCCCTTTTCAAATTGCAGTGTGGGCTGTGGACTGAACCTGAGCATGTGGAGGTGAGCGTGGCACTGATGAGGCTGCAGTAGCACCAGGATAATGTCTTCAGTCTGTCTGTGTCTTCACTCATTTAATATACTGAGGGTCTGCATTCACTTAGACATCATTAGACATAGATCACTGCCTACTTATTCTGTTCTATTTGCTGGGTTGTTGTAATAATCAGTCCCTGTGCAGATAGAGAGATACATGGACAGATTTTAGACAATGGGCCTCAGACAAAAGCTTGTATGTCCCTAGTGGTCGTTTTGCATTTCTCTGTAGTTGTTTTGTGTCGTGTTCGTGGCTTCTCTTTGTGATCATTTTGCTTCTCTGTGGTTGTTTCCCTCTCTCCGTAGTCCGCTGGCATCTTTTTGTAGTTGTTGTGGTTCTTATGCGTGTCATTTTGCATCTCTGAAGTCATGTTGCATTATCTCTATAGTTTTGCGTCTCTTTGTGGTCATTTTGTGTCTCTTCATGGTCATTTTGTGTCTGGTTGGGGTTGTTTTGCTTCTCATTTTGCATTTTCGTTTGCATTTTTGTGTGTCTTTGTAGTCATTAGATTGACTTTCCAACAAGGACCCCTTGGACCCCTTTCCTGTGCCCGGTAAGCCTGTTCAGCATTCCATCCATGGATGGATGGATGGATTGATAGATGGATCATTTTGATTTTCTCTCTTCTTCCACTCATGCTGTGCCCTAATTTCAGCATGAGTCATAATTAGCAGTCAGGTCACAGCTATTCATTTCTGCAGCAGCGTTAAGGTGTTCCAGCATGGCCTTGCGATTATGTTAGTTGTCTAGAATGATGGAAGATTACTCTGCAATTAGGCTGCGTTGTTCTGACAGAAACTGGGTAAGTAGATGATAAGAAGACTTATAATTGCCAGTCATTGCATATTGACGTAGTCATCTCAGAGGAGTAGAGAGAGAAACAGGTGTGTTAGGGTGAGTCTACCTGATAACAGTGTGTAAAAAGTAAAATGCTCGGGTGGTGAACTTTGATTTCCCCTGATGGTAATCATCGATCTCGTCACCTTTAGTTTTGGAGTTTACAAATGTGTATTATTAGCTTATTTAGCTGTGTGTTCTACAGTATGTGTTTCAAAGTTGTGAAAGTTATTAAGAGCTGAAGCAACTGTTTGATTGACAGAACAGCAATTCAATCAAACAAAAATACTTCATTCAATACTACTTTCTCCATTTTATATAAATGTATTTTGAGGCTGTTGGTTATATAAAACAATAATTTGAAGACAATACCTTGGGCTCTCAAATATTATGAGGGGCATTTCTTTTAATCAACAATTTAAAAATGCAGCTAAAGCTAACAGTTTATGGATTAGTCCATTTGTCGTTAAATTATGAATCAATGAATTGTTTAAGTAATTGTTTTCTGATAAAAATGCCAGGCATCAATTGTGATAATATTCTGCTTTCCTGTGTTTTGTATGATAACCTGAATATCTTTGGGCTTTGGCCTGTTTGACAGGCAAAACTCAACTTGAAGCCGTCATCTTGGGCTTTAGGAAATTGTGAAAGGCATTTTTTCGCAATTTCTAGAGATTTTAAGATGATTAATCGAAAAACAATCGGCAGACTGTTAGCACTTCTCACAATCTCTGTGTTTCCCCTCCTCTATGCTCGTCTTCTCTCACAGTGCATGAAGAGTGTGACTCTGCTGCAGACCGCCACAGCCTGAAGCCATCCTGCCAAATCTGGAGACCATGTCTGGAGCCTACGACGAGTCCGCCAGCCAGGAGGAGACCACAGACAGCTTCTGGGAGGTGAGACAGCAGTAAACAGTCTTTGGCAGATTAAACCTATACTCTAAGAAATAAATCGGTAAACTGACAGAAAAGTACTGGCAGCTCATTAACCGAACTTTGTCCCGTAACTAAACACAGAACGTTTGGTGTATTGCTACAGTAAAAACATAGAACATTTTCTGTTATTCAAAATTCTCTCATACAAAGCTGCTCAGTTAGTAAACTTCAGAAAAGAAATCAGTTCTTTAAATAATTTAAAGCTTTTTAATTACTTTTTTTTAAGGTTTAAACTCTTACGCTCGCTAATCCAAGTCCTGGTTAATCATATACGATACCGGTGTTGTGAATAGCTCGCTACGTTAGCTAGCATTAGTGATATCCAACAACAATTCACATATGGAACACATGACCAACCCAAACAACATTTTAAACTACTATACATCCATTAACATGTTGTTAATTGTTTTTCCACACAATTACTTACTGCTGAAATTTGAAATGTAAATAAACAGAAATACAACTGTGAATCACGTTTTATGGACATTTTCTGTTAAGACACAGATGTTTCTTAGAGAGTAACTGGGAACTGACACTACTTAGTGATGAACTCTCACTGAACCTGCTTCGTCTGAGAGCTGAGAGGAAAGATCCGAGGCCTAGTTTATCACGCAGTTGATAGGCACAGATTCACACATAAACACTCAATTCAATACAAACAATTTATCAATAGTGATCGCTTACTGAGCACCTGGTCTCTGAGCCAGCACAGATCTGTTGGTGACATTCACTTTGAATCACTCAGCATAATGACAGATGGTTACGTTTAAGTGCCATTATTTCTAATTGAGTTCACCAAGCCAGCTTAACCATCTGTTATGCAAGTGTTGCAATAAGGGCAACAATTAAAAAACAAATGATTTACGACTATGGTTCAGCCCGTACCGTGGTTGCTCTCTCAGTGTAACCATCAGGGACTTCTCACCAATAATTGCCAACTATTTTTTCATCTATGGATGACACTGAGGTGACACTGACCTCTGATACAGCTCTTATTAGAGATGACACTGTAAGCAGCATTTATCACCACCTGCCTTCATGCTGTCAATGCAAAATTAAACATTTTAGTTGAAGCTGAACCATTCTCTGTATCATAACCTAATTGTCTTGGAAGTTTGAGCCTTTGTTAATAAGCCTGTTAGTGTAACAGGTGGGGTTTTTAATTGTTAATGTCACATCAGCTGATTGCTAAAAAATTCTGTTACTTACGGTCTTACGTGGGACCAAATATTTTCTGACACGTTAATATATCTAAATCAGCAATTTGCAAATACTATTTGAGTTTTGGTGACAGGTTCATAGATAAATGATAGTAGGGTTGCAAGTAACAATAAATGGTGCGATGCCTGCAAGCTAGTTCAGGCAGTCAACTCGAGCTGCACTGCTGTACACACACGTGACGTGCTTCACTCTCCGTATCATTTACCAAACACACCCACTCAATTTAGCGGTCTATTTAAGCTGCACAATTTCCCCATCTCTGCCTTGTCAATGTTGCTGCCACCCTGCACCTGTATCGCTGCCCTCTGTTAGCCCCACCACCACCCTAGCATGCACCTGCAGGCTCCAGTCAGGGGGAAGCTAATGCATCATCACGCCCCAATTTCTCATGTAAACCCAATCTGCGGGGAGTGACGTGGTCGGAGTCTGGCCGCCAAACACAATGTTCTGCTGTTATAATAAACATGTCAAACGTGAGTTATCTGACTGAACCTATAATAAATATTATGATGTAAAGTTTTTTAATTAATGTATTAATTATTTGGTCAGAAATGGGGAAATAACGTAAGACAGAGAAAAGCAGCAAATCAAGCAGGCGGGACTAATATTTTTTACATTTGCTTGTAAAATGGCAAACTAGTGGTAGATTATTATTTTTCTGATTCAATAATTGATTTATTGTTTTAGCTCTAGATGACAGTTTGTTGTACTTGGTTTCTCGTCCATGATTACATCCACAACAACCTCTCCTGTGGACGGACAGTCCTAAGTCATTTGAGCAACAAGTTCCCAGAAGTCTATTCATTATAAAGGAGATCTGGTTCATGGTGTTCAAACCAGGAAAAAAGTTTCACACATCTTAAGCTATAGATAATATTGACTATCATGTTGCTGCACGCAGTATGTATGATGGATGGACTCAGCAAGTATTTGAGACAGAAAACGTTGGTCAGTTTCCTCTCAGACTCCGCTGTGTTTTATCCTCATCATGTCTCCCCGACCAGCAATCAGCTGGAGCAGCAAAGCTGCCTGTTTCCAGCACAAAGTCACTATATCACAGCCACTCATTGCTTTAGCTGCTGCAGTGCTGCCTGCTGATCGCTGACTCGGCTGAAGCAGAGTGCTGGTGTGGAATACATCATTTGTCCCCAGGCTGCTTTCATTTTGTCCTCGTTTGAGATTTGTTGAGTGTCATTTTCAGGGTGAGGTATTAGGTAAACACCTATTACACATTCAGCAAAGATGCAGTCCCCTTTTTCTCTTTCACAAAGTTGTACAATGTTTGCAGTAATGGGGGATTTTAGCCCCTTTTTCTCACTCTGTCTCTGGGCAAAGCTAACAGCTCACTGGGAGGTTGCTGCTCCCGTGTCCATGCATAGTTGGAGATTATATGACATTAACTCACCCCCTGCTTTCATTGCATAGGTCCACTCACACCAGCAGTGTATTCCCTGCTGTTCCCTCCTGCCTATTCAATGCATCATTTACAGGCTGAGTTCCTTTTCAAAGGCGGCACCTTACAGTGATCCTTATAACAGCAGTACAGTATACAGCAGTTGTCTTAGAAACATAATACGAATCAATAATAACCAATAATGAGAAACTGCCACTTTGTTGTTGTAATTAGCAGACCATTTATACCAACTACAGACAAGAGGACTGTAGCACCCAATAATTGAATAACTTTCTAAAAATGTAATACAATTTGCACTTAACATGATCGAAAATGTAATAAAACCCAATAATGTAATAACTTGACCGATAATGTAATAAAATGAAATAATGAAGTAATAAAACATTTCCAATGAGAATCACTGTTGACTCAGATGAAAAAAGCAATATTTTATGGAGATTGAATCGCCTGTTTTGCCGTTACCTATCTTCTTTAAGTCATCTATAATATATCCTTTATTTGCCAAGTACATATTTTACACACACATACGAGGAATATAGCCTCTGCATTAAACCCATCCTAACTACTTAGGGCAATGACAGGAGTTACCTAGCATGAACAGCATATCTATATGTCCATGCTGGGAGGAAACTGGAACACCAGGAGGATACCCACACAAACACAGGGAGAACATGCAAACACATCTGCCCAGGGATCGAACTTCGTACTTAGCAGTGCCTACTTGATGTGAGGCAGCAGTGCTAACCACTGAGCTGCTTTTATCATCTTCTGATGGTGTCTAATCTAAGATCCACTGGTGTAATAGACGATGCTTGCACAACGACCAATCAGCATGGGTATGGGCGGGTTCATTTCCCATTGATAGGGGTTTTAGTTTAAAGCACCTTTGCCTGGTAACAACGTACCACCTGCCATCTGTTGAGTTTACATTTCTAAACATGAAAACAGTTTTAAATGTTTTCAGTAGGCTAACATGACAGTAACAGTTTTATACATTTGTATACTTTACATTTCTGAGAAAAAGAAGCACTTAAAGTAACTTGAGACATTGTTTTGATGTAAGGTTGGCAACTACAAACGTACAGTGAAGCGGATTGACGATGGTCACCGGCTCTGCAACGACCTGATGAACTGCATCCAGGAGCGTGCCAAAATCGAGAAAGCCTACGCACAGCAACTGACCGAGTGGTCCAAGAGGTGGAGGCAGCTGGTAGACAAAGGTAACCATTTCTTTTACACTCATATTATGCAAATTCACATCTTGTTTTTCAATAATATCTGTGTGGTTCTTTTTTTTGGATCTAATGCGTCACTTGATTTGTCCTCCACCAGGGCCTCAGTACGGCACAGTAGAGCGAGCTTGGATGGGGGTGATGACGGAGGCGGAGAAGGTGAGCGAGCTTCACCAGGAAGTGAAAAACAACCTGATCAACGAGGACTTTGAGAAGGTAAAGAACTGGCAGAAAGACTTGTACCACAAACAGATGATGGGAGGATTCAAGGAAACCAAAGAGGCAGACGAGGGCTTCAAGAAGGCCCAGAAACCCTGGGCCAAAAAGCTAAAAGAGGTGAGGAAGTGTGGTTTTTATTATCTCATCCATTCATGTAAAAACCTAGTGGACCCATCTTCAGACCGTCCAAAGACACTGAACTCACATTATCACATGAATTACATTTGAAAACAGTCTTTCTGAGAACAAGTGCTGCTGTTGAGTTATACAATCTTTCAGTGACATGAGCACAAATGACAGACCCTTTATGTCACTTTTGCTGTCAGTGAAAATTATTAATTTTTCAACAACTAAGAGAGTTTTTACAACTACGTTCTGTAGTCACTTATCGTGAAACACTTTTATAAATAATTAACCATTAATTGTATTAGAATATTCATCCTGTCAGCTTTACTTTACAGATTAAATGATTTGTTGATCAGCAGAAAAATAATCATCAACTACTTTGATTATTGGTCAATCATTAAAATCATTTTTTAACCAAAAATGCCTTAGTTCCTTAGTTTTAGCTTCCAAATTGTGAGGATTTGTAGCTTTTCTGTGTCTAATGTGATAGTAAACTGAATATCTTTAGGTTTTGGACTATTGGTCGGGCAAAACGAGCAATTTAGTATCATCAACTTTGGCTTTAGGGAATTTTGATGATGAGCATTTTTCACAATTTTCTAACATTTTATAAGCATTAAAATAATGGTCAGATTAGTCAGTTGTGAAAATAATCATTAGTTGCCGTTGTAGCCCTCTTTATTTATGCCAAGTTTATAACTAACAATGTCATGCTTGTGCATGTACTGTATACAGTATTTCTCATATGTGAAGATTTACCCAACGTACATGATCAGTGCAAAAAAGTTTAATTTGTTTATGTCACCTTATTCCTTTAGCTCGAGGCTGCCAAGAAGTCGTACCACATGGCCTGCAAAGAGGAGAAGCTGGCATCCATCAGAGAGGCCAACGGTAAGGGAGAGGCCTCTGTGACCGCTGACCAGCAGAAGAAACTCCAGGAGAAAGTGGACAAGTGCAAACAGGACTCCCAGAAGGTGAGAGCAGCGACTCCTGCAGCTCATTATGCAAAAGTTGTTTTCCACTATCAAGCCAAAAGCAAATCAACTCACAGGCCATTTTAAGATGTAGTGCTGGTTTCTGTTACATAAAGGCATCATAGCTGTTAGTCAGTGTGGCATTATTAATGTGTGACTGAATACCACACCTCCCCCTCTACATGGATGTGTCTCCCTCACTAGTCCAACATTTGCTGAAGTGGACTCTGGTCTCCTTTGACTGCCTTGACATTCACACTCCTATAAGTCTTTCTGGTGCTTGAATATGTATTGTCCTTTTCAAGGTTAATAGGATTCCCATTTGACCACAGATCTGGAAAAAAAAGGAACATGTGTACCAGACACGTGTCATCAGTGATATTTCGTAATAGGGTTGAAAAATCGTATGTATCATGATTTATTTTGAAACAATTTTTAAAATTGATTCTTTTCCCTGGAATCTATATATATATATATATTTTTTTTTTTTTTTTTATAGCACCAATAAAGGTTTATAATATTAAGTGTTACATGAATGACATTTGACATTTCTATGGACGTCACCTTGTGTAATGTTTACAATGCAGATCATTGACATTAGGTCTGGCAATATGGGTAAGTCCAAACTATATTGGTGTGACTTCTAACTTTGAATCTGATCCAAATCTTACAATATCATTATCCTAGTGATTATTTCACAGATAAACCTTACTCAACATTTGTTATCAAATTTCAGATGACTGTTATATTATTTAAAAATGTTAGTGAGGAGGGTGTAGCTGTCTTTTCCTTATTAATGGATAGGTTCCAAAAATATTTCTAACTAGCTTTTTTAATTTTTAAGAGAATCATCATTTATTTTTTTTTTGTTTTTATTTTTATTTTTTATTTTTTTACCAGTGATTCACCTAAATATTTTCTGTTTATATGGTAACGCTGACGGCGACTACATCATATCTGTTTCCAGCAAAACAGAGCGAAAACAGAAAATACATGTTATGTTCTTCTTAAGCACAAGATAATAGCAATGCTCAATACTACTGAATGGCAGTACTTCTAGAATCGTAATAAATGAAAATCGCAAACAACATCGAATCGGCACCCATGTATTGTGAAAGAATCAAATCGGGCAAAGGCATATCATCCCAGCCCTATTTCATAACATACGTTTTTCAGGCTGTTAAGTGTTTGTTTCCTGTGTGTATGTTACCACCTAGGCCAAGGAGAAGTATGAGAAGGCTCTGGATGAGCTGAGTAAGTGCACTCCACATTACATGGAAAACATGGAGCAGGTGTTTGATCAGTGCCAGCAGTTTGAAGAGAAGAGGCTGAGCTTCCTCAGGGAGGTGCTGTTGGACGTCAAACGTCACCTCAACCTCACAGAAGACCAAAGGTTTGAGACGTTTATAAAAGAGTTAATATGACCAGACACAATTATCAGAGTATCCTTTACCCGTATGCTATATCCTTGTTGTCTTTTCACAGCTATGCTACAGTGTACAGAGAACTTGAACGTTCCATCACATCGTCCAGCCCGCAGGAAGATCTGAAGTGGTTCAGCAACACCCATGGCCCCGGCATGCATATGAACTGGCCACAGTTTGAGGTACAGAAACAAGCAACAACTTTAAGGCATTAAATAATCACTGGAGAGCTGCAGCATTCTGCAATATATACTGTTAACGAAATAGCTTGACATTTTGGGAAATTCACCTTTTCACATTTTTGCTGAGTTAGATGAGAAGATTGATACGACCCTCATGTTTATATGCTAATTGTGAAGCTACAGCCACTGGGCCACTGACCAAGTTGCAAGGATTTGACGAGTTGGAAGTTGAACTATTCCTTTAATAATACATTTCTATCTATCCTAGTTTAACAGTGGCAGTGAAAGATTACAGATAAATAATAATCAATCATTTCTCTTGATAATACTAGTGTAAAAAAGTGGTAGTGTAAAAGTTGGTTATAGAATATTGAGGCAGTGTCCAGCATTGATGAGCATTAGCGTACAAAAATAAGCATTACTTAAATTTGACACTGGAATTGAACAGTAGTTCCTGCGCTGTACAAACAAACCCAAAGCTAAAGATGTTTTGTCTCGTGTTTTGCAGGAATATAACCCAGACCATACCCATAACATCTCGAAGAAAGAAAAGTCAAAGAAAGGCAGCGATGGCGTGATGCTGACTAACGTCACAACAGCAGTAGACCACGCTCAAGCTGGAGACCGGGGAAGGTAAGATTAAACACCAGTGTATTTCATATTCTTAATGTTATTTAACAGATATTCAACCTTCTAACAATCGACAACATTCTTGTAATATTATTGATCCCCGCAGTGTAAATCATCAGTTTATTTTTGCATACTATATCTGGTATAATCAGTGTCTTCCTTCACTGTATGGTGTCTGATCAATATTTCATATTTGTCTCTCTATTGTCGTATACCTGTGATGGCCCCCTCGATTGGTTTGATCTGGTGCCCGTCCCGCTATAATGGTCCCTCCAGTTTGAACTAATGTTGTTTTCTTTTTATTGTTTTGCTGTTTTTTTTTTTATTCTGAGGTTTATTTTTATCCTCCTTGTTTTGTCATATGTCTTTGTCTTACTTTATATAATCATTTTTGGCTGTTTGTGTGTCCCTGTACTTGTCTTCACTTGTTCTGTTATTACTTTATTACACAATAAAAAACAAAATAATTATATTGAAAATATTTGTACGTATTCATATCATTATTACCTCCGCCAAGGAGGTTATGTTTTCAGTTTGGTTTGTCCGTTTATTTGTTGGTTTGTTGGTTGGTTTGTTTGTCTGTCAGCAAGATTATGGAAATACTACTGGCCTGATTTTCATGGAACCTGGTAGAAGGGTGTAGCTTCGGCCAATAAATAATACGTTAAATTTTGGAGCAGATCCGAATCACAGGGAGGATACTGCATTCATGTGGTGTCGCAATAATCGGAAAAATTAGTTCCCAAATGGGACAATTCACATTGCATTAACATTGTGAGATGCCTTGGCCAAGGTCTGCGCTCTCTGAGTGCCCTTTTAGTTTTGTATGCAATTTAGTTAGTGAAGTGTTATAAGTAACTATTGTCAGCTTTCAATCACTAAACTACACAAATACATCTGAAGTACTGTAGTCGTATTTATACATTTATAAATGTAACATTTATACATATAAATGTTCAGTGTCAGCAGCTATGAGAAGAACCAGGCGTACACGGCCTCCACAGAGTGGTCGGACGATGACCAGACAGCCCCAGACTCGGGCAACGACACCAACGGAGGGCCGAACCCCTTCGATGATGATGTGGGCAAAGGTGTTAGAGTGAGAGCGCTGTACGACTACGAAGGCCAAGAGCAGGACGAGCTCAGCTTCAGAGCAGGTGAGTGTGACACCTGGGGACAAAACTGTGAATCCCTGCCAGCACAGTTATGCCTCACGATAGCAACCATTTCACTAGTGAATGCAAGTAAGTCAAGGACAGTTCCTGCTGCTGCACTGTCCGCATGGTACAACATGTCAAAGGAATACGCCACTGAAAAATCGGTAATCAAGCTTGATACCACAAACTTTTGTATTACACAAGCTCACCAAAGCAAATTCATTCCCATCAACTATGCTGCTTTATGGCAATTATTTTGTTACTGTTAAAAAGAGCCATGCTAGCTGTTTCCCCCTGCTTCCAGTCTTTATGCTAAGCTAAGCTTCCAGTTGCTGGCTGTGGCCTCACATTTAATGGACAGATTTGAGAATGGTGTCGGTCTGTTCGTTTCCAAAATGTCAAACTATTCCTTCAGTACACTAGATTGACCAAAAACAGACATTCACATTGGGTTAATTGCTCTATAAAACCCCACGCAAGCACATGGAGAACATGCAAACTAGAAAGGCCCCAATATTGAATCAGATCCACTGATGGAGAAGATTTTATCTTTATTGCCCAGCAAACCTACAAATGGATGAGTGGATTATGCTGAAGAAGTAGTTTGGATATATCTTGGTAATTTGTTTTTGACATGCAACTAGCCATTTATTGTCTACCGTAAAAAGCTGCTGTCTTTTACACTACCTTGGCCTACATGTGTTTTTTGGCGCAGTATTCCTTTCATGTTCTTGTTGACAGCAATAAGATCCACGTTACCCTTGACTCTGCATGACATTAATAAGAATTGTTTCACATAATCTCTTCCTGCTGTGCATTTATGTCTCCTTTCATTGTTAAAGGTGACGAGCTGATGAAGCTGGAGGACGAGGACGAACAGGGCTGGTGTAAAGGTCGCCTAGACAACGGGCAGCTGGGTCTTTACCCCGCCAATTATGTGGAGCCGATGTAGCTGTTCCAGCTGAGGACGCTTGCCTCGTCAGAGGGCAAACCCAGACTGAACCGTCCAGTCATAACTGCACATTGCCAGAGACTTGAAAGCAAAGCTTCCTCTTCCCGTTGGGCACAGTGAGCTGTCTTCATCTCAGCACTCATCACAGAGAAGACTTTACTGTTCAGGATCACATCATCATCCAAACACTGCAACACAAACACTGCAAACACTGAAGCAAATTATTTTAGTCTCTTATGTGTGGAGCTGTGTGTGATTCCAGATGTGACGCTAACATGCCATATAGTATGTTCTCTCATCATAATATTGATATGGTATTGTCAGTTGTGCCTGGATAGGGAGAATACGCTATGCATTGTGCATTTCATGTACATATATATTTCTTTTTTTTTACAGTTTTATTCCTCATTGACTACAGTGTTTTCTTTTCTCTTTGAAATATTTACATGTTAGCATTAAAGGAATAGTTTGCCATTTTAGGGGAAATCCACTTATTTGCTTTCTTTCTCCTGAGAATTAGATCGATACCCCTCTCATGTCTGTACAGTAAATATGAAGCTACAGCCAGGACCAGGTTAGCTTAGCTTAGCATAGCATAAAGACTGGAAACAGGGGGAAACGGCTAGCCTGGCTCTGTCTGAAGGGAACAAAATCCACCCACCAGCACCTCTAAAGCTCACTAATTAACACGTTATATCTCCTTTGTTTAATCTGGAAAGTGGGAGGCTAACAGTGTCAGACTTTGAAAAATGGGCCACTTAGTGGCATGACATGTTAATAACAAATATCATATCATATTATCATATCGAATGGACTATATGCTGCAGTTTCGGGAGTCATTGTCTCTGGCCAAGAAAGAGTTCACAAGAGCACACAACCCCCATAAAACCACACCTTGTAATGTTTTTGTACCAATTACACAAACAAGATTTAAACAAACAAGATACAATATGTAAGAGTGGTATCAATCTTCTAACTGCAAAAAAAAAAAACCTGAATAAGCAAATGTCAAACTTTTCCTTTGATGTATTTTGTTGTTTTCCTGCTGCTCTCCGTAGCATGTCACTGAATTAGCATTTTGAACCGAGATAAAAGACAGCTCACTATCAGTAAAATAAAACATTCACTTAGCAGAGCGTCTCAGTGCAAAAAATTGTTTACATTGACCTCTGCTGTCCAACCTGACACTAAGAAGGTACCTGTTATAACTATTCATTTCATTCAGTGTCTCCTCCTTTGTCTTTACGTGCAGACTGTGTTAATAATGCGGGCACCATGAACAAAACCTACCTGGAAAATAAGATTAATTTCACCACAAATGTTTAAATTGTTTATTTATTTCTGCAGTTAATGAGACTTGTTTTCTATCAGTGTATGTCAGTGACTTGGCATTATCAGCTTCCAGCTCTTATCAGCTGGTGATTATGTACATGCTGATGCTCCCACACACTGTTTACCGCTCTGATCCAGTGCATGGCCTCAATTTATTTCCACCACATTATTAACAGTTTCTTGATTAAATTAAAACTCTGATCAGGATAATGATGATGCTATTGGTTTGCAACTTAGTCCTTATTGGTTTCACTGTGTACCAAATTACAGGCTGTGATAAATATACGCATCTTTAAAGTTAAATGTTTTTGTTTGAATCATAAAATCTAAGTTTATACAATCAAAAGAATAGGAGTGCATGTGGCAGTACAGCACATTGGTGGGTTGCTCCTGTTAACCAGGGGTGTTGGTGAAAACTACACCCTTGTCGATGAGGAAGGTGGGTGTTCTCTTACTGACGCAGACAGAGAAGAGCAGTGCAACAAGCGCTGCACAAAATAGCAGAAAGAGGATCCGTCTCTGAAATATTGATGAGACATTTGCCTTTTCTGCTGCAAGAGAGTTCATTTTTAAAAGATCCAGGAGGGAAATGTCTCTTGTGCCGTGTTTGTGCTTCTGTATGCTTGTAAAACAAGTTGTTCCTTGTAAGCACTGGATTAGGAAGGGTGAAATAAATATTGCCTTGCCAGAATCTACCACCCTGCCACATCCAAGGTCTCTCAACCATCGTGTTTAACAAAGTGAAAGAGAGCTCGCTTCCACAGAATCTGACTCCTGCTTCTCCAGCTCAGTTTTCACTGGCACAACACACAGGCCCTCTGTCTTGACTGATCATATGAATTTGAAGATTTCAGTGTGTTTGAACTGTATTTGAAACAGAATTGGACTGTTAACAAGTGTACTGTTAAAGTGTGTAAAAGCTATAAATGCGGCATCCACTGTGAAACTCCTGTGATATGCTGAAGGACGGTCAATCTTTTTTCTTTTTTTTTTATACTCAAATGCTTCTTTCTCTTCTGTCTGAAAACATTGATCTGCAATGTTGAGGAAAACTCTTTATAGAGGGCTTTTTTTTAGCATAGTGCTGTCATTTCCAAACTGTAGTGCCTGTTCATCTGCATACGCTAAAATAAAAGACGTCATCAGAAAACTCAAAGGCACATATGAGACTCTGTGAGATAAAAATGCGAGGTAGAATTGTGTGTCAGCATATGATACTGTAAAAAAAAAATGAAAGATGGAGATTCAAAACATAAAATTATAACTCATATAGTTTGGGCACAGCTCTAACAGAATATAAACAAAAGATGCTACAGGCTTCAAACTTAGTTTTCTGGTTTTGGGATTTGAGTTAGTGTTAATTTTCTCAGTAGGCAGGTCTGACAGTAGGAATCACACGCCTAAATATCTACAGTGAGTGGTGCCCCCTTCAAAATAAATTTAAAGTATTTAATGGTGACAGTCTAAGCTTCTTCACCAGAAAGACTTGAATGAAGTCTTTGGCCTCCTGAGTTTAACTTTAAACTTAATATCCAAGTCTGCCACTAGAGGTCAGGAGTAACCACATTCAGCTCTTTGTCACATCAATCATCAGGTTGTCGATTCCTACACACAACAACAATCCTTCAGCAGCATCCAGTTAAATCAACACACCTACTGACAGTTCATGGACATTCATACATAAGCTGACACATTGTTTCCCAACATAGACAGGTTGATTGATTTTTATTTTTCCAAACTTTATTGATATGTAACTGAATGGACATCAATCAACTAATGCAGATTGCTGTAGGAACATTGACCTTGGGAAGACAAAAAAGCAAATTTAAAAACCTGTTGAAATATGTGAAAGAAAGAACAGTAAGTGGTGAGAATGAAAGATGAAACGCCAACAAAAGATCTGGATCAGAAAAAAGAAAATTGCATATCAATTGTTGAGTCTTCAAATAGCTGCTTTCCAAAGCATGTGGCTGAATTTACATGCACTACAAACCCTTTGTTATTTAGAGACACCACACAGATGCATATTCAGTTCAGAAATATGGTTTATTGAGTCCTATCCTCAGGCAGACATTTAGGAAGTATCCAGATGAATGTGAAGTGTGAGTGTGAAATAAGCTTCCCCAAAGCTTCAAAGTTAAATAAATAAATAAAACATGAAATAAATACTCATATGACTATTAACTTGTCAAATAATCAAATTAAAACGAAATGTTATTTATTATAATTATTATTTATATATTAAACGTTTATTGCAGGTATTTTTATTTGATTCCAGCAGTTCTTTTGCCAACAGTTATTTGATTTCAGAACAGCATTTCCCCCCCAATTACCATTTCCTTAAATGTTACTTTTAATAAACATTTGTGATGAAAGTTACATAAAATAAAACTCGTATTGGGACAATGCTGCTGTGAAATGAAAACAGACTTAGGACTATTTTGAATTACAACCCGCTGGAATAAAGAATGACCTGAAATAAACTGTGTAGTTTTTAAAAGTAGACAAATTTAAAAAAAAGTCACAATGGCTGAGCTGAGTTTTGAAATAACAAGAGTCTGCAGCCATGCTAACAGCAGTGTGTAAATAGAATTTGTACAAAATGTTCACACGTTGATGTTTAACATGCTATCATGCTTACTTTTGCTAATTAGCACAAAACACCAAAGCTGGACCCGAATATTTAACTACATCACTATTCGTTTGCTGAGTAGGTATTTTTGTTTTTTCAATTTTGGGATTTTAGATTTTTTTTCAATACTGATATACTGTACTGTATGTATAATAACAGAATCCCTAAAAATTAAGCCTTTAATTAAACCAAAAGACGTGTTACAGCACAGTGTTTCCATTTCAGCTCATGTGAGAGTCTTTACTGCAGTAGGGCCTGTAATAGGTTTTTTTCTGAGCGTCAGTGTCTTTTTGAAATCGTTTTCAACAAGAAGAGAGTGTTTACCACCTAGAGAAAAAGCGCTGCACCAAGTGTCTTTTTTCAGCGCACTCCATCTTCCTTGTTCGGCCGCTCCAATTGTTCTAGTGAAAATCTCTGAACTTTTCAGAAGGCCGCTGGTGCTGTCAAAGACAGAAAAGCCCATTTGTGGGAGTAGACCGGCCGAACACTGACTGCTGCTGGTGAGTGTTTTTCAGTGAGTGACTTTTTTCGCCGTACGTAACAACGCATTGCGCTGTTTTTTGTGCATACATGTGCGTAACAACATGTCCACAGGTAGAAGTTGGACAGTGTGTACGACTGCTTTAGTGAGACACAAATAAGACAGAAGTGCTAATCACTGTATGTTACTACAGCTTCCACAACTATTGATGCATAGGGCATCCATGTTGGATTTTGAGCTTTGGGGTACTCGGAAGTTGTCCGAGTTCCGAGCTTGGTCGGGTGGCGTTTCCGACTTTGACCCGCTTTGACCCTTGGAAAAGCCGACGTCCGAGTACAAATGGAACGCACTATAAGTTAGCAACGTAGCTAACGTAATGTTGTTGTCATAGAAACAAAACCCACGGCTAGTGCTTGGGATAAAGCGATGCCATTTTCTGCCAGAGAAAACCGCGATATGGACACAGGACCTTATCCTCTCCTCTCCTCTCCTCTCCTTACACACACACACACACACACGCAAAGAGAGGTGCAGTAACAACTCATTGGTCCGCTAACTCTCCCTACCAATATTAGCTGCTCTGTTTTACTGTAATAATGTTAAGCTGAAAAAAACATGCATGCAGGCTGAAATTCACCTTGATGTTTGGTCTGGATTAAGCTGTTAGATAAAGTTTGCTAGCCACAGGCTAATTTATGCAGCACTATACCGTCCAGCTCGGTTGAGAACGGAGAAATGTCTGGCTGAGTCGCGTTAGACGTTATAAGTGAGCAGGCTGATGTATGTAGAGGTCTGTGTGGTTATACTGTAACAGCCTGGTGTCCTTTTAAGGTGATTTAATGAAGTGAATGGCAGTGTGTAAAGTTAGTGGCACTGTGCTATGACGCATTCTCCCACCCCCTGAATATTCAAATATTCGCTGTTGATTAGTATTGAAGCTTCAAAGACAGCAAAGTATAAATGAGGCTGATTAGTTTTTGTTTAGTTTGGAAGGTGTTTGGTCATAAATCAAAGTATTAGACAAAATTAAATTTTGTCCAGATGATGGCACTAGATATAACATTAAGAGATCATTAAAGCAATTACAATTCATCCTCTGGGGACCATGAATGTCTGGACCAAATGATAATTGTCAAGACCCTAACCCGACCGAAAAACATCACTAAATTATTTTACAATATCACATATTTTGTTTATATATATTTATTGTATTTTGAACACTTTGGGTCTCCATAGAAAAACACCCACAACATAAAATGCAATGTACAGCAGTACAAACCAACGTTTACAGCACAACATATAAAGCAGGGCTGTTTACCAGGTTACACCTTCAAAAACCAATTACATGGCACAGGTGTTGAGGATCCTTTGATAACAGGTTTTCACTCTTGGATCCAGATCCATTGTGTAAACTGGCTGACTACTTGTGTATACAACAGCCAGGACCAAACCCCAAAAAGAAGCAAAACAATCATAACCACAATTTCCACGGCGGCAGGAAAACAGAGACAGTGGTCAAGATGAGCGAAACAAAAAGACAAAACAAATGCAGCTATGGACGAAACAGCAATCAGTTCTAACTATTTGCTTTATTAAGTAAAGGATAATTTAGAATCCCTTTGTGGAAAATAAACAGGCAGATTATGCAAATGACAAGGCAGTTTCTGTTTTTTAATCTGTGGTTGTTTTATTCTGCAGCAGAAAAAAAAAAAAAAGCTACAACAGCCACTTTGTTTTGTCTCTTCCTCTCATTCATGCACAAATAAGCCTTCACGCACCAGCTGCCAGCTGTTGCTTCAGTGTTGGCAGTGAAAGTGTGTACCATTGGGGTTGGTCAGTGCACGTGTTTCCTATCACCTTTTCATCTCGGGCTTAAGTGTTGAAGTGCATGGTGAGATAGTGTTTCCTTGTAGTTTTGTAGGTTTCCATCTCCTTCTCCTCTTTCTTTTGTCCTCCCACCCTGCTGCTGCCTCATACTGGGTGAACGAACTGGTACACCAGTCTCTGAGACACGTCAGGCTTGCGGATGATGCCTTTCTTGTAGTACTGACGTATGGAGCGGCTCAGCTTGTCATAGTTCATAGCAGGTCGGTTCTTTCTGAGTCCCCACAGTCTTGCAACATGAGCCGAGTCTTCGATTTTAAAAATACCTGGTGGGAATTACAAGAGATTTTACATTTGTAACAACCCGCCACAAAGTGAAAATATCAGTGGGCCACATAGAGAGCAATGTTAGTCTTCCACTCACATTTGCATTGTTGTTTTTCCTGTTCTTTCTTTCTTTCTTTCTTTCTTTCTTTCTTTCTTTCTTTCTTTCTTTCTTTCTTTCTTTCTTTTTTTCAATCAGTAGTCTAATTAAGATTAAAATCTATTTTTCTAAAGTGACCTGGTCAAGAAGGCAGCATTACATATATCTTCACAAACGAAAAGCAAAAAACTAAATGACATGTTCTCTCTCCTAAATAGCTGTTTAAATATTGGAAATATTTGAAATGTAAACAAGTTAAACTATTTTAACTATGAATTATTTGCTATGCTTGATATGTTGTATAAGTTTAAAACGAATCACGTGTCAGTTGTTGCACTGAAATCAGTTGAAGTGAAAGCATGTAAAAGAGTTTAGGTCTCAGCTGAAGTGTCAGATGAAAGCAGCTGATGTGTCAGATGAACGGTTATTCACTGAAATGAGCTGAAGTTTCAGTTGAGGTGAAAGTGTAGAAAACAGTTGAACTTTTGGTTGATGTGTAATTACTAAAAGAAGTTGAACTGTGAGATGAAAAGTAAAAATAAAAATAATAAATACCTTTTTCTTTATTGAGCCAGCGGATACAGCGTCCATAGTTGTGAGGTTTAAGTAGGAGTTCTCTGAGGAACTGCCACAGATGAATGGGCTGACCGGAACAAGAGGAATCTGCCTCAGACCAAAGATCCTCACCATCTAAACAACACAAACACAACATTTGGACTTTAAGGCCACAGTGTAGTGAGTCTCAGAGGGAAATCACACATTCCCAAGGCCCAAAAGTTGACGAGGCGAAGCCGTTAAGGTTTCCAAACTAACCAGGAGACACAAAACAGGTGCTTAATTTGCAGGAAAGCCAAAATCTTGTACAAAAGTAAGTAAACAAAAATGTCCAGTGGTCCGTATTGATGTGTAAATGTCCTTAATATTTAATTTTGCTTAATTCTGAGGGGGCAGTTCTACATTGAATTACACCCAGGGCGAGACCCCCATCGAGCAAAAACCACCACTGATTCTGAGCAAAGTTACAATGCAGTATTTAGTCATTAGACTTTAATATATTCTTTAAATGGCAGGTGAATGAGGAAACCAAACCTACTGGTAGTTTTTGTATCCCCAACTGAACACCTCTCTTTCATCCAGGCAGCTGAAGACAGAAGAGAGACAGACATTTTATTAAAAAAAGGTTGAGTTTAAATTAATTTTATGCTTATACCTGTTACTATATTACTATTGTATTGTACAGATTGTAAAGCCCTGATTTTCACTATTCCCATCCACTCATACTGTACATAATAAAACACACTCAAAATGCTAATTCAAAAGTTCCAAACATTGGACACTACAATCATCGTAGGATCTGCAGCAGGCTATGATGAACTTAATGTTAAATTCAATTTCACCCACACACACACACACACACACGCGCACACACACACACACACACACACACACACACACACACACACACACACAAACACAAACACACACGCACGCACCTGACTTCCATATGTCCAGGTGTGCATGCAGTGTGTCTCCACACTGCGGCGAGCGCTGGCGAAACTCATCCTCGCTCATGGCACACAGGTCCTTTCCTGTCTGCTCCTGGAAGGCCTTTCCTGCATGGGGCAACCTGTATAGATGTTCAGTCCACAGAAGCCACTTCTGGACGTTCCCTGTGTTCCACTCTATAGGGTCTAGGAAAACAGAGAAAGATGGGGAAAAGGTGAGAAAACTCCCTGAAGTCAGTTAAATTCCCAGTTTGAGTGTATTATGTTCTGTTCTATTTACACACAATACATTTGTATTACTGAAACCGCAAAGTAATCAAGCTGTTATGCCACTACAGTTCTAATCAATACAACATATGCCTGGAGATTACAAAGCTTTATGACAGCCAGAAGCCTTACAATATATAATGCTTCCTCTGTTTGCTTTTGGGAGCAGGAGAGACCTCGCCCTTAACACTGTGTACACTGTCTATCGGCAGGAAAGAAACCTCGCTGTCACAATCCAGGAGAACTCACGCAAAGGTCAGGATTAAACAGATCCTGGAGCAGGCAAACATGGCTGTGCGTCAGTAAGGGCATGATTGAACGGATCTGTCATCTTGTCTGAGCTATCCACACTAATATGTGTTGGTTTTGGGGGAAAGAGCCAGTAGCTTAAGTTGAATCAATATCCCTTTTCTTAAAAAATAACGGGCTTCTTTTTTTGTCATGACAAATGTGTCTTTTGTTCCTTAGTACTGTAACACCTCTCTTGAAGATGTCAAACTGCAGTAACAGGTGTGGTGGAAGGCAGCCTACCTGGGGTGATATTGAGCAGTTTGCAGGCTGTTTCAATGTCCTTCAGCACTTCTCCCACCACCATGCACTGCACCTGCTCCAGAGACCGCTCCTCCTCCTGCCCCTCCAGCCCAGGAGAGAGTCCCTGTTCCTGGCTGTCAATGACGGGGCACTGCTCTGGTTCTTCCTGGGGCTCCATGCGAGTCATGGTTGAAACCAGCGTCGGGGAGGCCTCTGAAACTTTCACCAGCCAGGTGGCGTCTTCAGTGAGGAGCATGTCAAAGCAGGACAGATAGAAGCCCGGAACACCGCGCTCCAGGGCTTCCACGCTTGGTTTGGTCTCCCCCAGGTCCCAGGGTTCTCCAGAGCCTCTGTTTCGCTCCAGGATGGCGAGGGAGTCCTCTGTCATCCCGAGCCGGGATCCATACAATGGGCCTTCCGATAAACTGCCCACTGGATTTGTCATACTGTAACTATTACCTGGAGACGAGAGAGAGATGAAGAAAAGTCACATTAAACTCTATATTTCTAACATGTTACTTACATGAACTGAGTGCCGTGTAAACGTTTGAAAGTATCCTTTCAGCATTGCAAAATCTTTGTTAAAAAGTGTCTTTGTGGCTGATTATTCTGAATAGAGTGAGATCAGAAAGAATCAACAGATCTGCCTGTAACATAAGCACTTCACAAAATGAGAAAATATGTTTTAAAGGTCAATGTATAATTTAAATCTGCAGTCGACAAGAGCTCATAAATGATAATCCTGTCTGACAAAATTTCATTCAAGCAGTTCAGCATCACTGATTAAAATCATACCTTCTCCAACAGTTCTTCTCCTGCAACTTCCTGGCTGCTAAACCAGCAATTGTTTTTGTTTAGTAATAAACTCCATCAGAGCATCTGCAGACACCCTTTTCAGAATGTGTTACGAGCAGAACTGAGGTGCAACTGTGCTGATCGATGCTCTATAAGAACCCGGAGCCTAATGGAAATACTGGGGAAATGACCCTAAGGAGAGTTAAAACACACACAGCGTTGACAGGCATGGGGCAAAATGGATTTGACTGAGTCTGTTATTTGTGGGTCAGTGGCCCAGAATGGCTGATGTGTTGGGGGTAGGTGACTTGTATTGAGACCTGAAGCAGCCCAGCCGCCTGCCTCGGCTTTCAAGGTGCCGTCTCTGCAGCCTTCTGTCTCCACTGTCAGCTGGAGTTTTTAATCAAGTTAGATAATGTGGAGAAGAGTGTCCACTAAACCGCATGTTTGAAACCAACCAAGCTGTCTGTTTTATGAACCTCGACTGATAGCTGCGACAGCTTCTTTTTAACAGGAAATTGCTATCATAAGTGTTTGTTTATGGACGTCAGCTACGGCACAAGTGTTGTAATCTCAGGGTGAACTCGTAATATGGCGCGCCCATAATGTGTACCTGCCACAGCTGGCATATGGGAAGGCACACTGCTGTCACACACCAGGTTATCAGTGGTTGTGGCTGATGCCACTGTAAAGGAAGTGTGCTCCCACAGAGCACATGTTCAAGGAGAGTCTTGGCTTTATTTGTCAAGACACAAAGAAATTAAAAGTCTCATAAAATTTGCTAAATGATAGACTACACCCGTCAGCCAAAATCATTTGTGAGGGTGAGAGTGTAAAATGAATCTAGGTAATGTTAAACTTTTCTCAAAGAAGTAAATACCCAGAAAAAAAAGAGGCCCTTAGAGGCAAAAAGAATCATTTGATTCCATGTGCAAAAGGTGAAAACAAGTGGACATTTTGATCGTAGGCCTATCATCAGCAGAACATGTCCGAAACTTTTTTTGCATATTTTTTCACATTTTGCACATGGAATGAATTGATTTCCTATTTGCATCTGAAGCGCCTCTCATTCCTTTTTTGTCTATTTAGTGGCACACACTTCTTCAATAACCTGGATTTAAGAACGCAAACCCTTTTATAATGCCGATCTCAAGCCTTTTACATGATTCTTTTTTTCTTTGTCTACCGACACGCTGATTGCATAACATATACTATATTATATAACATTTGAGAAAATACTCTTTTACCAAACTTCCCCAAAGTTAAATGAAGTTATCTTCCCCACCCCTAAAAAAGATTACCCGTCCAGACTTTGGTCCTCAACCCCCCACTGTAAAACCTCCTTCCCAGTTTTCCTTTTATCTCCAAATTTCTCGTAAACCACAACCCACACTCCCTTTCACTCCATCAGGAGTCAGATTAAAAGCCACTGGTATCCCAGCCTGGCTGCTTCGTGTCAACTCTGCTCTGTAACAGCTTGCGCTAAACCCATTAGCAAAGCAAATTTAGCCATATTACCTTCTTCCAAAAGGAAGAGGGGGCACAAGAAAAAGACACAAACACACACCCCCAGGGAGAGGGATTAAGACCCTGACTGATCTCTAAATGAGTTTGGTCAAGATGCTGATATTCATTTCAGGAGCATTAGAGCTTGCTCCATTTACTCAGCAAAGTCAGCCTTTGACACTGACAAAAAAGAACTGACTCCATGCAGGCGTCCACCCTGGGAACCATATTTCTTCCATATGCTTGGTCTCATTTAACATGAAGAGGGTGATTATTTGAGATGAGCTTTGTATGATCACTTTGGAGTTTATGTCATTATACTGTAGCTGTGCTATCAGAATGATGTGTTTTTTCTGCAAAAGAAATGAAACTGAGCCACTTGTGTTAGCCTATGTTTTCCCTGGGGGAAAAACACACAGAAAAAGTCACATAAGGATGAAAAGAATAACAGTCATGTGAATCCAACTGGGATCACAAATATTGTCCATTTAATTCAGTTTGTTAGGCTTTCACCTACATGTCATAACTACCCTCCTTAACATAAGGACCTTATAATGCCTGGAAAAACAGTTAACATTGAGTCAGAAAGATTATGATCCAACGCAAAAATGAAATCCTTCACTTCCAAACCCTCTCTTGAAATAAAGGAGGTAAAAGTTGCAGACCAATACTACCAATCTAGCTTAAAATAAACGTGTTAGCTCATTTATCAGAATTTTGTGACAGAAGTCGGCTGAAGTGTTTAGATTAAAGTTAATGAGTAGTGATTAAAACAAGCAAAAGTCTGCTCTTTCAAGTGTGTTTAACCTGAATGATTTAATCTGAGCTGGTCGTGTGTGGGATCTGAGATCTTCTATCTATTAGCGCCCAAAATATGTCCGACTCGTCACAAAAAACGGTCTGTGTTGTTTGAGTCTGGAGTTAAAAAAGTGTGTACAGCCAGGCGTGACTGTTTGCCATGCGAGTGTTAAAGGGAGACTTTTTCCACCGTTATTACTGTTTCTCATGGGAAACTTGGACCAAATAAGGAAGTCATTGTTCCCCAAGAAGAAAAATAAAACTATTACTGGAAGTCACTGGTGTGCAAGGCTGGAAGAGATTTGGATCTGTGGTTTGCTGCCTTAGACATACACATGCACATGCGCACATGCGCACGCACGCACACACACACACACACACACACACACACACACACACACACACCTTGAGATGTGCAGGTGCTTTTTTTTTATTTTTTTTATTTTGATGTGCAGGTGCTCTGTTCACATTATAAATTAGGTTCAGGTGTAACAGTAGTTCATTTTAGGTTGACTTTTTGCTTAATTGCTTATTTAATGAAACACAAACAAAGGCTGATTTTCTGTGTGTGGCTTCTGTTTTTATTGCTGTTTGCAATATTTGTAGTTTACAGATCATCACATCCTTCTATTTCCTGTCTGTAAAAAAAATAATTTAATTACATTTTGTTATACCCCCTTTTTTGCATCTGGTGGTTTGTATTAACTGCCAATATGGAATGTTGGTGCATTCGGTGATTCATTTCTGTTAGTCAGGTGCACTGGCATTCGGCCAGTAGGAAACAATACAAGCAAAAGCTTTGCTGTTGGTCCAAATACATTTTGACACAGAGCTGCATTTACATTTAGTGATGCAGATGATAAAAGTCATACTACTGAGATTGGACCTGAAGATTTGGAGGTGTAGCACGAATTGATGGAAAAATAAACCTGTTGACTATTTTTGTAGAGATAGTGAAGATATGGAGACTCTCACCATGTATGAGGCCTAAGGCATTCTGGCGCAGCTGGATTAACTGTAACATGCGGGTTGATCAGGAAATTAATATCAGTTTTAAAAGTTACACAAAACATGTAGTATAATCAGCAGTTGCTTTAGAAAGTGTCAACAGTAGTGTAACAATGTAGATGAATAGGACAGCCAAACTATACTACTTCATGTCTGGCCTTCATGAGTTAATGGTCAATTTTCATCCACATGTTTTTAGCACATTTTCAATTTGTGCATAACAGAACAAAAGCCGGTTGTCCCTCTTTTCGGCCAGATGTCCGCTACCTTCCGCTTTCTTTGTGTTGGAATTTGGTGAACTCTGGTGGATGTATGAGGACTACGGTTAACTGCTCCTCAGCTCTCTGCAGGGTAAATCCAGACAGCTAGCTAGACTATCTCTTGGAGTTTTCTGTTGCACGACTAAAACAACTTTTGAATATACACGTTCCACCAAAACAAGTTCCTTCCCGAGTCTATTTTGCAGAGGCACCATGCTCTGTCCGGCACTTAGCGCCGCCCATGACGATTGTGAGGAATGCCAATAAACCAGAGCACGTTTTTGTCCCATCCCAGAATGCTGTGTGGACTAGCCAGACCCTCCACAGCGCTTGGAGAAAGGTCTGGCAATGCAAGATCGCAATGCAAGATCGCATATATATATATATATATATATATATATATATATATATATATATATATATATATATATATATATTATTTTATTTTTTTTTTTTTTTTTTATAGCACCAATAAAGGTTTATAATATTAAGTGTTACATGAATGACATTTGACATTTCTATGGACGTCACCTTGTGTAATGTTTACAGTGCAGATCATTGACATTAGGTCTGGCAATACGGGTAAGTCCACACATGAAATATGAAAACTATATTGGTGTGACTTCTAACTTTGAATCTGATTCAAATCTTACAATATCATTATCCTAGTGATTATTTCATAGATAAACCTTACTCAACATTTGTTATCTTATTTCAGATGACTGTTATATTATTTTAAAATGTTAGTGAGGAGGGTGTAGCTGTCTTTTCCAAAAAAAATTCTAACTTTATTTTTTATTTTTTAAGAGAATCATCACAGCTTTTAGCAAACTCAATAAAAGACATCCTGTCAATCTGGCTTTCTAATTAACTGCTGCTGTAGGGTAATGATAAAGATCAGCGTGACATGATAGATTTGAGTGAGAGGGTAAAAGGCACCTTCACCTTCAGAAACAATAGAGCAGAAAGTCCAGTTCTGTTGTTTCTGTTTGTAATTTACTCTTATTATAGTGACAGACGTATTTAATTTCCACCTTTAAAAAAAAACTTTCGAGGTCTTATCACAGACAACAATGACACATTTCTTTTTAACATGTCAGCGTATTGTTGTGTTTTTGGCATCAAACTGCAAACAATGCCCCCAGCCAACTTTTTTCTGACCACATTTGTTTTATCTCCCTGTATGAAATATGCAATTAGATATAAATAGAAACAAGTAAAATCCTGTAGACGTGACAAAGATACAGAGCAAACACAAAGAAAACAAAACACAAATGATTACGTAAATTAATAAAACAACTTTTCTGTCTTTATAAAATAAGTCTCATGTTGTTTTTAAACCTGTGTTGTGAAGCCAAAGACAATTTTCCATATTGTGGGTAGTAAAAGTTAATTAATAATCATAGATTATAATGAATAACTAAAAAGTTATTTATAAATGTTGTTAATCCTGTACCAGGTAAGTTGCATAGAAGATGCCTTTTATGTTCCCTGAAAGATGAGATGATTATATCAACATCAGACAGTAAATTTTACAATAATGTTTACTCATAAAAAGCGTCATATAAAGGCTCCTCTAACAATTAATAGTAATGGTGTGAACAAGCAAATAAAACCTGTATTTTAAGACACACATCACATATTTAGGACATTATGTATAGCAGCGTCTTCTTACCAAGGCAAAGATGCTCTGATGGCCAGAGGCAATGACTTGACTGGATGATAGCAGATGCAGTGCAGCTCTGGTTCTGTTGCAGGATGAAGGATGGCCTTTTGTCCCTGTTGCAGACTAAAGCTCAGCTCAGACGGGACGTCTAGGCGCTATCTGAGGACAGAGATGCAGCGGGCACCCTTCAATCTCTTTCCCCCCCAATGAGTGTCGCAGAGCCCCCAGCCTTGAGGCCTCGAACCCTCTCAGGCTCTTTGGTGGAATTACACCTAAACTGAAAGTCACAGCCTAAAGCACAACTGCAAACAAACTTCAAGTGAAAGCACCTGCTGGGGGTGTGTGCAAAGTGAGAGCAAGTGACTCTGAGAGTGAGTGCAAAGGAATTTCAGCTCCATTGACTGCAACTTATATTTATAGGGCAGTCGTGTTTACTTTGTGTGTGTGTGTGTGTGTGTGTGTGTGTGTGTGTGTGTGTGTGTGTGTGTGTGTGTGTGTGTGTGTGTGTGTCTGAAGTGCCATGTGCCATTAGACTCAGACCTCAAACACTACTAGTTGCCCTCAGTACTTAGGTGACAGACAATTCAAAGTGATAAGACACTAAAGAATATACTTTGTAACTTGAGTCTTTCCATTTTACAACTCTATAACATTTTGGAGGGGAACATTGCACTCTTTACTCTTTTTTTAAAAATAGTTTACATTTAAAAAGGATAAGCTTATGAAATACAATACTTTTATTAAAGCTAAAACCACAACCTGATGTTCATTTTGTAAATGATGGTCCCATTTATTTTAAAATAGACGATAAAGCAGGGAATACTTTAGGGCGTAGTTTCACACTGACCTGTCAATCAGGACAGAGGCTTAGCAGTGCATATCCATGGCCCTGCATATATTAAAATACCTGAAAACTTGTTTTTGGGTGTTGTCCGTGTTTTCATCTTAAAGTTTGACCCTTTCACTGTGTGTATTCACTTTATAAAAAATAGGACTGGACACGCTCAACTCACGTAGATACATAAAAATCTTTGAAGGCTGGGTGCTGGATCCTAAAAGTGAATAATCATAAATAAAGCTACTAGGACAGCACTCCAATTTGATAGAATTTATTGCGCCACAACGGACATTTCGGCACACGCTGAGGAAGGGCAACGCCTGCTGGCAATAAATTCTATCAAATTGGAGTGCTGTCCTCGTAGCTTTATTTACATGTATTCACTTTATCAAAGTTAATTGGAACATTTGGTGGCCTAAAAGGTCTTGTTCAGCGTTATGTCCGTGTTGCCAAACCTGAGGCTTCAAAACGGCAGTCCGCAGACCAATGGGAGATGTCACGGATGCTACGTCCACTATTTTACAGTCTATGATTCTACCTCAATAACCATCTCACGACCCCTCAGATTTTTGTGGTGACACTCTAGAAGGGCCTGACCCTTAGGTTAGGGATGGGAGAAAAACCTGCTCTGGTTTATTGGCATTTCTTTAAACCAATCACAATCGTCATGGGCGGTGAAGGAACTTGTTTTGGTGGAACATGTCTTTGTTTTAATCGTGCAACAGAAAACTAAGGTTGGACAGATAGTCTAGCTAGTTGTTTGGATTTACCCTGCAGAGATCTGAGGAGCAGTTAACCATAGTCCTCAGAAATCCACGAATAATAAAATTCCAACACAAAGAAAGCAGAAGGTAACGGACATCTGGCCGAAAAGAGGGACATCCGGCGGAATTTCCTGCGGCACCAGAGCAATCCCGGAAGTGGAACGTCGTGGATATAGACTAGGAACCACATAACTGCATTAGTATTATAAATCTAATAATGTCATACATAATAATATATCAGCAATTTTTCATTGCATTGGGAGGAGGTCAGGGTGGTGGATATGTCCCAAAACACAGGACTTTCACACGAGGGACTGACGTTTGTGTCCCTGAAGTACTACTTAAGGGAACCGGTATTCATGTCCGAAGTACTTTAACCCAAACCACAAACTTTTTACTCATCTTAACCAGTTGTTTTGGTGCCGTAACTTAACTGTCACGTGACCGTAAACAGTCGCTGTTTTATAGCATTAAATGGAATGTCATATTTCGCAAACTATCATATGAATCATGCATAAGTTTTGAACCCATTGATGAGACTACGTTGTTACATGTCTGAGGCCAGATTTTTTCACCTTGATAGCTACACAACTCTGCAAGATGCAGTCACAAAACTTCACAGGTGTGTAGTTGAGACCCAAATGAATGCAGAGAGATGGGAGTGGTCCGAGCAAGGACGCCATAAAAACGGGGGTAGGAAGAACAGGAACATGCTGGACAAGGTGACTTAAATGGGCGGGGAAATTACTGCATCCGATGTTAAAAGCATCTCCAACCTCACAGAACAGTATACCCTCAATCTGGCCCTAAGGATACTGGATGATCCATTCCACCCACTTTGCTCAGAGTTTCCCCCCCTCCCCTCTGGACGTAGATTTTGAATGCCCCTTACAAAAACCAAATGTTCCATTACATCATTTGTGCCGAGGAGCATTCAGTTAATGAACAGATCAGACACAGGCACATAGACATTTTATAACGTGCACTATTGATTATTTATTTAATTATTTATTGATTTATCTTAGCTATTGGACTGATGATTGCATGTCACCACCATTGCTGCGTTGTTGTTGTTGTTGTTGTTGTTGTTGTTCTGTTTTCTGTATCTTCTACGTCTTCAATGTTGTTGGATGTTTGGTCTGGTTTTTATTGTTTATTGTTATTTACTGTTGTCTGTATTCAATGTGGCTCCCTTGAGTGCAAAACAAATTCCCCTCGGGGCAATAAAGGTGTCATTCAAGTAGGGAAGGGCCCACTGGCCCCACCACTTTTTCGCACCTGGCCCGATATGGCATCTCGGCTGCTGTGATCCCATTGCAAGACGGTCTCTAGTTACATTGTGTTATTGGTAGTTTGAATTTACATAATCTTCCAATGCTTGCCTGGATTTCATTCCAGGTGCTAGCTTCACAGTGCAGCTACAGGAAATAAATAGTTGTAAATTCTGCTCAGGCAATATTTGAAAAACTTAAATCAATCAGCAATTAAGTTATTCACATTTGGTTATAAAACCTAGAACAACAATTTTTTAAGTATGTCTTAAAACAATATTGACATGCCTATATTATGTACATAAAAGCATTATTAGTTGTTGTTATTCATCTTCCTCTCCATAATGACCACAAAGTGTTTTCTGATTAGTCTATGCATGGTGATACGGTTGGCGGGTTTAGTTCGGTAGAAAGAAAATAGTTCCTAAATGAAACTGCTCACAACCAGGTCTGTGGATTATCCTGAGTAACCGTGTCATGATTTCTGGAAGGAGACTTTTATTTGGCGCTTTGAGCACCACAAGCCGAGTGCCATCTAGTTCCATCATATTGGAGAGAAGGCAGACATCTCTACAGCTGCTATCTCCAACACTGGGCAACTTCCACCAAAAGGAAATCTAGATATATAATTAGTAGTATAGGTAAGAGTAAAAATATGTATTTTAGATTTGGGGTGAACTGTCCCTTTAAGTAGCCTAACAAATTGCTAACCTTGACTTAAGTTGTAAAATTAAGTTCATCTTGTCTAATACATGTTGAGAATCAATGTCAGACAAGTAAAGTGAAAGCAAAGACTTAATTTATACACAGACATGATTATTTCATAGAGCTGCAGCCTTAGGGTTTATTGCTAAATCTTTAAACATGTATTATGTTTCATGCTAAAAATTGTAACAATTGTAACTCAAGGCCCACATACTCACTTGTTTCAGAGCTATAACCATATCACACAGTCTTTGTCAGCAGATCAAGTTTTATTGAACTATTGATGCTAAAACTTTTAGGACCTCTCATCCATGTTGGCTTAAAACCTGAGCTTATATTAAAGGACAATTCCGGCGCAAAACGAACCTAGGGGTTAATAACAGATGTGTACCCACTCGATCACTCTCTGGGACATGTTTTCATGCTAATCGAATGTGTTTGTAGCTTGAAAAATTAAAAAGATAGTTTAGAAAAGACAGTAGCTCCCAAGACGGTGGCCGCCTGTATACGAGAACGCAACTGTCTTTATAATCTATCTTTTTAATAAACTGTCTGTACACTTACAATGTTCTCAATGCTTCGGTTAACATTTAGGGACCCTCATTATGCTACCATTGAAGTGTGGTGATATTTTGAGCCTTTTTAGTGGTATAATAAGCGATTTGTTTTTATTTTCCCTGTGCCCCAAATACTAGCGTTGTAAGCTAATCAGTGGTCCGTGCTAGCTTGTTTCAAGCTACAAACTCATTCGATTAGCATGAAAACATGTCCCAGAGAGTGACAGAGTGGGTACACATCTGTTATTAACCCCTAGGTTTGTTTTGCGCTGGAATTGTCCTTTAACATTATGTCTTAACATTGGACAGTCCAAATATGGTGTTGCCATTCCCTCATCCACTTACCACACACGTTTTGCAAACCTGCAAAGCCATAAGCACAAATGGCTGTTACATTTAAGGTTACTGTAATCATCATCTTAGCATGATATTTAGGCTATATTATACAGTGACACCACTTCAGACAATGGTATGATAAGGTCTCTGCCTCATTTGCAGTGGTTTCCCAGCAGCATTTCAGTTGCTTAGGTGATTTTATAACCAACAATAACAAGCACATATTAAGATCTCTATCACTGCACAGTACTTTTGGCAGCGCCACATCTCACCACTGAAATAGTTGATTATTTGCCTTTATTATCTTAACCACAAATGTAAAAACTGTCTGTGTAATTCTATTTGTCGACTGCAAAGTGATGCATTGTAATGAAAAACAGTTTCTTTTAGAGGAGCTCTTTGCGTAATTTAAGCCCGTTTGAACAATGTGGCTCCGTCAAAAGCATAGAAAGAACAGGTGTTTGTGAAAAGGCTTTCAAAGAAAAGCTTGTTATTAGCAAAGCTGTGGTGACCCACAACAATAAAAGTACTTTGAGACTACTGTATATCTAATCTTTCCCCTCTAATCTATCTTTTAATTCACCATGTCAGTCACTAAATGACCAGTCGTCTGATAGCAACCCACTACATCCTAAAGTTTTCTTTTCTTTTCCAGTTCCAAGACATATTTTCTATTATTTTACTTCCAATGCAGGAGCTGTGGGTTTGATATGGTTAGCCACACAGTTTGAATGGACTAATTGTGAGATACAATAAGGGTGTGTACAAACTGCGTCAAGGCTTCTTAGCAGCCTAGTGTTTGTAGACACACCAAATCAAACCGTAATGACAACATCCTTTCATTGGACAATTTAATATAATAATTGTATATGTGTATTTGTGTGTGCAAGTGCATTAATTAACACATGCAGAACAATTTGTAATTCATGACTTGTTACACAGTTTAATTACCTTGTAATTAAAACTGGCTGTACTGTAATATTTGACTCATATTAAAAGAAATAATTGCATATTTCTATGAAGAGAAAACGTCTGTTTGCTTTTGGCTTTATCCATATCCAGTCCATCAACAAAATTTGCATGGCAGTTTCTTCAACAAGTGTTTGACCTTTTCCTTGGCTCTAGAACAACAATCTCATGGTTCAAAGATGATAAGAAAAGAAGCTACAGACTGGATGTCAAATACAAAGCCATAATTTGTCAACTGTGATCTCGACATAACGCTTGTGCAGGTGTCCCTACTAGGGTAAACGTGTCAATGAACCACCTGAGTTGTATGAACTGTACTATGTACACTGTACTATGTACTGAATAAATACCTGCTGCTGATAGAATACATGTCATTAATGTATACAACTAATTACATTTCAACAGCACATTATGAGTAATGGAGCCCTATTAGATGACTTTCTCTCAAAACAGACAAAGAGGTTTATTGACAGCGATGCATTTAACAGTTTGAGATGGAGTCAAGATCCATTTCCTGATGTTCCACTTCAACAGCTGGGCAGCTTGCCAATGCATTATGCCTATAAAACAGTTAGCGCTGCAGTGACATGCCTGATCCTGCAGATGTGCAAAAAAACACAAAAGACGGAATAGTGTTACCATATGTCATATAAGGGACAGACATGACATGCAGTGGTGGAAGTGTGTGGAGGAGTTTTAATCCTTGAGATGGCTTTTTTATCTGTGCATGGATGAAGCTCTTTCTGATAAACTAATCATATACCGGTCCCTATAGTTGCAAAACACAGTCATCTATAATATGTACAGTAGATCAGAGGTAGCTTACCGATGTTTGTCAGTGTTGGGCATGTTCACAAGCTGAATGATCGGCAGGCCACCGAAAAGAAGAGCTAGACAGTTTTTTGTTCCATGTCAACTCTAATAGGCCTTTCAGACCGAACGTGATTTGCACTGCGCTTGCTGCTGGGTTCAGCACCCATCTAAACTGTGCTGCAGCGCTCAACGGTGGTGCCATCATGGACCGCCTTTAGTCTGAAAGGACCTTAAAAGGTAGCTAGCTGTGTGATGCAGGCGGTGTTTTCTAGGCCCATAAGTGTCACAAAATCTATGTAAACTCCTGCATACTTGTAATGTGATTGTGGATTCAAATAGAGCATTTAAAATGTATGTATTTGTGAGTTTTTTGACACAAAACTGTGATACACATACGGAACAATAAGCACTTTTCATCAAGCATAAAAAAGTGCCAAAGAAAGAATATAAAGAAATAGGAAGAAAGGAGGATAATTCCTTCTCCCATCAATTTCAATGCATTTCACTAAACAAAACAACTGCCATACACGCGACCCATGTATGAGCATGTCAATGGCATGCCCAATGAAAACAAGGCTTATGAGAGCGGTGAGAGTGAATAAACCAAAATAACAAGCTGAAAGACGTTATTTTGGAGCCGAGGAGAAGTGCAGAGTCGGGTGATAATTAAAATGAAATGAAATGAAATAATTTAAATAAAATGTTAACTAGAGTGGTTCATAACTTTCATATACATGTAGCCATGTGATCCACTGTTAATAGACAAATATTGATTATAGCTGCTGCTTTAATGATATTGATTAGAAAAGTAATAAAAAATTAGCCTAAAAACAAAACAAAAAAAGTTCCTAATTTATCAATTATTAGTGTCATGACATTTACATTCACTCAAGGCAGAAATGAACAATGAAGAAAGAAGTATTAAAGTTGTAGGGATGGAATTCCACCTGACAGTGCTTAATCATTTGGGTTTCATGTTATTTCATTATTGACATTTTCCCCTGCAGACCAACAATAGAAACAACTTGACAAATGCCAGTCTAGACTGATTTGTCATCTTTGTTGTTTGCACATGAGGAAAGTTACAGTTTTAAATCATGATCACATGACATCCCATTTATTATTTTAATAGACAGTAGTCAAACTTTTACCGGATGCATCTTTGCATGTCACCAGACAAAGGGCTGGGTCAGCAAAAATAAAAAAATAAGGTTAAGTTGGAACTGTTGAATGCAATAATAGATATGTCCAGAAAACCAGATAGACAATCACAATGCGTCAAGTGCTGATAACCGATACCACTGGTGCCCTTTTTGACAAGCATCAACCTGGAGATTTCACTTCTGAAAGCATCCTGCATGAGACTGACGACACACAGCATGAGACACATTTAGCTGAAGAAGGTTAAGTAATTGCTGAAATTATGAATCTCTGGAGTTAAAGGTAGAACTTCTCTCAACATAAGAAAATCCCAAAACACAGAAGTCCTCTTCAGAGAACAATGTAGTTACACAGCAACTGTATTCACCAACACTTGATGAAAATGAGGTACACGTCCTGCCTCAGGGTGAAAAGTGTATTACATGTCTGTGCAGGTGAATGACATAGGAGGCAGATTGCACAAGAGTATCCCTTCTGGAATATATTACTGCTGATGATTGTGTTCCTGAATTGAAATAGAAACTAGACAAACAAGAAGTTCAAAAGCTTCACACCTTTTTAACACCTTTTGGGGTTCTTTCAGGCAAAGAAAACTTTTGATGTATGGATCCAATCCAAAGAAACCTGAAACCACAAACAACATTACATTAAGGCATCCAACAGTTATACCCTTTAGCCACCAAAATCAGATTTTAAATGCAGGTTTTTTTAAACGCTGGTAAAACCACTAAAATAGGTTAGACTCCTTAGATTCTTTGTTATAGGCCTATGGGCTATGTTAGTAATTCAGTCTCTCTTTCAAACTTGGTGCTGACTAATTTGGAACAATGTCTGAGCGCTGCTGGGGCTGAGACGGACAGAGTTGGTGGCTGTGATGACAGAAGTTACAGACGAAGGCGACACACGTCATAGAATTGTGCCAGAAAAAAGATGAAAATTAGCATTTCCATCTGGTTTTCCTGTTTCCATCACTGCCGATCGGAGCTGGGGCCAATAAATACCTAACTACTGCAGAGTCATTTAAATTAATGAATGTCGATCGTAACCTTCCCAACTGTAGACAAAATCCAGATGTTAGTGGGTTTTTTGATCAGTTGGAAAGAGGTATTAGTAGTTACTACAAGAGGAGTACATTGTAAATGTATAGATTATTGATAGCCCAATCCCATCAAATAAATATGACATGAAACAGCTGTGACATTTGAGTCACAGTGTGCTTTACAAAACGATCACAGAAGAAGATTACAGACATTTTGCAGCAGGACTTAAGCGTGATTTATGCTTCTGCGTTAAATCTACGCCATGGGTACATATGTAGGTACGTGGGGCAATTCTCGAAAAATGTAACTACACATCGCGGCGACGCACGTCGCTTGGCCATGGCTTGGTAGCGTTGCATTTCCCCCCTACTCATTTCCTGGTTCTCCTTCTCCATAAACAACATGAAATCAAGGAGAGGGTTAAATTTTCCTGCTACAGATTTCCGACCATAGTCAGAAAGAACAGGGGAGACACTTTGTTTCTCTGACTCTAGAGTCGCTACTCGCTCCTAAGCTAATCGCCGTCACTCTCTCACTTAGAGCTGAAGATCTTTGCCCGAACCCGAGGTTAATTTCTATCATTTTACACAGGCTCGGGCCGAGCTCGGGCTTGCGCTCCGGGTTGCGCTCCGGGTTGCATGGTAAATGAGCGGTCAGGTGATGCGTTTTGATTAGTGCGAAAATGGATGCTGAGGAGGTGAAACGGAGGCTGGCCTCTGGAGGACTTATTTTATTTCTTTGTTTCAACTTCCAATACTTCTGGCCTATAGCCTATGTTAGTCATGAATAAATGATGTTAAAAAATGTAATATGACGACTCATTCTTGACAAAAGGCAAAAGAGCTGTGTGCGTGTTCACATCTGAATAATGTCGAGCTGTAAAAGAGTTCAGGCTTTTAAAAAACTGTCAATCAAAATGTACTTGTCAGGTTCGGGCCTTGTTGGGCCTAACTTTTAAGGCCCGATTACAGCTCTACTCTTACTCTCTACCACACAGTGGTGTAGTCTACGTGAGACACAGGTATACGCAGTCTACCCACTAAGAAAGATCCAGGATTTCCATATACCCACTTAAAAATGCGCAATGGCACTTCCATTATAATTTTGATATATTTTGAAATACCATGTGTTTTTCTTCTTCACATATGCTAAATAAAGGTATTTCCACCGTAAAATTGGTGCATAAAAGTGTGTCAGAATGCAGGAATTGAAGTCTTTGACGCTCAAAATTTCCCTGGGGGAGGACACCCGGACCCCCCTTCTGGCCCATATATATATAGGTCCATACATATACAGTACAGTATACCCACTACAATACATTAGACTAGACCACTGCTACCACACACTCCCCACGCTTACTTTAGTTCAGTATTTTTTGTGCAACTTTATACTTCCACTCTGCTACGTTAAAGACGGATATGCATTTTAATCAACTATAATTACCCAACAGCTGTAGTTTACCTCTGGAGATAAAGATTTTACAGGTAAAACTTGTCATGATCAAACATGTTGCCTTGCTATAGAGGCTATATATTGCTATGGGGAGTATATGATATTGTAAAACTTGGCACCTGGACCAGTTACAACATTAAAATGCTGTTAATGATTCAAGATTACTCTGAAAGAGGCCAGATTTTATACTTTGTACTTATTTTGATAATAATTCTTCTGCACATTTTGTACTAGGGAATTTTGAATGAGGAATATTACTTATGCAATATTATTTCATTGCAGTAACTCGTGTTTAACTTGAGTAAATGATCTTCTATTGTTCTTGTTCACGTTAGTCATCATTTATGATGCCCACAGCGCTCCCCACCCAGAATAATAACATCTCTAATTACATTAATACCTCCGAGGCAGTAGGAACTCTATCAACCAGATGATGTATGAAAACACACGGCTGCTTCCTGTCTCCATCCCAGACTGCACCACTTGACCCGTCAGACCCACTGTACAGTTTTTGCATTGTACTGAATGAGTCAATGTGACAGTCAAATTTTAGAATTTGATCTTAAATTGTTTATTTTGAGGAAGTAAAATCTAATATCACTGCCGTGAAGTCAAGCATGCATTTTAGTGAGTGGTGTTTGCTGTGCAATAAACAGAATATATGTTAAGTAAGCATTTAACTGCAGCAACCACTTCTTCATTAAACATTTTATTTACATTTAAATTTTAAACCTCCTGTGATCCTGAATAGGAATATGCACAAATGGATCAAAAACATACACGTTTTTATATTTAACTTTTGTTTTTTGACCCCGACATCCATTCATTTTCTCTGCACGACAATTTTCTTTTTCACTGAAGTTAATAAATTACTAAAAAGCACTAGAGTGCTTGTCCACAATGACAAAGGACCTACATATACAGTACAATGCAGACAGTATTTTATAGTTTGCTTTCCACCGTCCATCTCTTCATTCCTTCACTCTTATGCTCTCGAGGCCTCGAGCTAAAGGTCTGTTTGACTTGACATAATGATGGCCAGTTATCCATTGTTAACAAAACAAACCTATTGACTCAAATGCTATGAGAGATCACAGATATGATAAAGCTTTGGAGGATTTACGCTGAAACAAAAGTCAATATTTGTCCTCAGTTACCCTGTCACATGATGTCTACCCAAGCATCATTCAAATAATCGCCTCAGTGCTTTCCACCCGCATGCACATGGACATCACACGCACACAAGATGCACTGTCTCATAACGTAAACAAACAGTCAAGCTGTCATGTTGATTACCAAAGTGGGAATTGTTAAAGAATGATGTCCTTACTTAATATTTCATGTCCATGTAGTGGAGGATGTGCACCTAAAAGACCAACTAATGAATATTTGTGCAAAACTATTCATTTTGAGTTTCAAGGCCATAGGAGCCTGAGCGAGAAGCTTTCCACGGACTTTAGGTAACAGATACTTGCATATGGTATGTGTGCATCTTTCTTTGGAAATCTATGAATGTAGAAAGAGTCTAGTGTTACCTACTAAACAAACAGGAATTTGAATATTTGGTCATGAATTATAACACTTCCGTGGGAAGGCTGTGTATATCATTGGGTCAGTATGAGACACTGTCTGATAGCTTGTTTGGTTACCTTTTAAAGAAGTTTTTGAATAACAGCAAAAACCAAAGATTCTGTCTTTACATCTCGTCATTCCATCAGCCAAAGACTTTACTGTATATTAACATTGTTAATAATATACAGCAAAGTGTACTTTTACAATGGTTGCTCATTTAACAACCATTGTAAAAGTACACTTTGTTTTTAGATTTTAAAGCAAAGCTAGATAACTTTTTGTAACTTAAAATAATGTTTCCAAAATCGTTTCAGTGGTTCATCAACTCGTAACAGGGTGGACAGCACTTCTCCATTCGCTTTGCGGCCCTCTACCGGCTATAACCGCACTATGAAAGTTTGCCAGATCGGGTAGCGGCTCTGTAGTTCGAATGAGACATAAATGGACAATTCCGCTTCCAACCTGTAGGGGGACCGAAACGGGAAAAGTTCTCTTGTGTTGCTTTAAATAATTAGCATTGGCATTATGGGTTAGCTTAATTTTAGCTACCAACCTGGAGGCTGTTTCACCCAATTCATAACATGCTAGCTGCAATTAGTCACATTTCGCTAATCAAAACAAACCACATACTGGAGACCTATGCATAGGAGAGATACTATCGAAATAGATAAGGACGGAGTCAATAAATACATGTACACAAATCTCTTATATTTAGCATATTTGAAAGGTAAAATATAAAACCTAGAGAAGACATATGTTCATTTAAGGTTCATGTGTATTTTGGGTTTCTAAAATGCTTTAATGTTCAAAAAACACATTTTATTTCACATACGGTCATTCTAAATATACTGTACCTGTATTCGCCCTCTGTCTATAACACTGTTTAAGTCCTCTTCCCAAAAAAGCCCAGTCTGCTGTGATTGGCTTGCGAAAAAATATGGCAAACTTTTGCTAAGATAGTTCTCAAGCCTTGGGTGGAGATACTTAGATGAGGGGGGTGGGGGGCATATGAGCTTGTGACATAGGAAGAGGAGCCAAATATTAGCTTGTTGAATCCCATGTTTTCTTATCAGCATATAGAGTCAGCAAACTGACTGGGATGTCTTATTTCAGTGTGTGGGTTGGTAGGCCCTCCAGATACCCAAATGTATGCATTGAAAAGGTGACTTTTTCACGTCCCCTTTAAAACACAAACAAAGGCTGTACTTAAGGCACATCTGTGCTTTGAGCTAAATGCTAACATTAGCATGCTAACAATGACAACATGCTAATGTTTACCATGTTCAACAGATTAGTTTGTTTTGTTCTTGTTTAAGAATGCTAACATTTGCTAATCAGCACTGAACACTTAGTACAGCAGAGGCTTAGGGGATGCCATTTGTTTGAATGAATTGATAAACTGGGCACCATGAATATCTAACAAATTTCATGGAAATCCATTAGTCCATTCAATAGTTTTTTGAGACATTTCACAAAAACGACAAATATCCTCATGGTGGCACTATAGAGGAAAAGCCAGGGGATCACCAAAGTCATTAAGATTCATCCTTTAGGCACCATTAATATCTATACAAAATTAATTTCAGCAATCCATCCAAGATTTGTCAAGACATTTTACTAGGTAGCACAGGATGTACTGAAATTGCTGGCACAGCAGCTTTACAATTAGAGTATATTGGCTGAGAAGGGAGTCATTTAAAGCAGAGGAAGTAAAACATACTCATACTCATTGTTTCAGTGTTAATTTAATCATACAAATGCTTAATTATAGATACAGGGGGGAAAGCTTTATTTTGACAGTTTCTCTTCAGATAAATGTGCTATTTAAGGACTATGTAAACGTTCATCTCATCCACTCACCATACCACCCATCTCAAATCCGTACAGTCACAAACTAAAACTAGACAATGAATCCAGCAATATTCAGATTTCTTACCATCTGTCTCTCTCACACAACAAAACACACACAAGCAAGCTCACAAGAAGGAAGGAAGCACACACACACAAAAAAAAAAAGGACTGACGTGACTAAAAGAGGCAACGCAGAACAGTGTATACTGTTTGGGAGGACCATCAGTTGATTCAATACAAATACAGCAGCGCTGCAACACAGAATGCTGGTGAACTGTACAAACGGGATACACATGATCATAGAAGCAATAAACTCTAAAGATCATGATGAATAACATGTAACTGATCATAACTACAACAAGTTTGATAAATGAAAATGTCCTCCTAGAAAAAATTGTAACACCATCGTGGAGTCAACTTCTCCCATTTTCTTTTTAAGCCCAAACTACATGATGGAATGCACTGTCTGACATAATGAACATAGCAGAGCTGAAGTAAAAATTAAGGTGTGATAGAAGACAGCCTGTATAACTAATTTCCAGGTATGCAAATCCTAAATGTGTGATCAATGTAAACATCAGCCAATCTTCATTTTTAAAGTCAGAAATCACCGGTGCAGTGATGAAACTAACGTTTAAAACTTTGTGGTTAACACTTTGAAAACAAACTTTAAAGCTGTGAAGAACATAGGCCTTTAGGGGAGAGCAGATAAGCAAAACAAACCAATAGAACCTTTGGGAAAATGCTGGTATCACAATCCACAAAAAGCCAAAAATAATTTCACGTTTCTTCCTCAGAAGTGGCGGACAGTGTTGTGCAAATAGCAGTAACAGAATATCAGTGCCAATGAAGCTGATGCAAACCATTAATTTTCATATTCAAATAGTCTCAGACTACAACTTATCATTCTTTTATGTACTTAGCATGATGTGGAGTTGAAGAAATCAGATTTTTAGCACCACCTGCTGGCTATATATATGGGACTTTTTGCATCCGCAGCGCACAACAAGACATCAAATAAATAATAAGGGCAGTTAGTGAGTCACTTCATCCAAACGGTGCCGAATCACTCAACAATACTTCAAAGGTACACGGCCAGTAAAGCTCTCTCCATGTCGATCTGTATGTGAATAGACATGTCATCCTTTGCCCAAGTAGTATACACCATTTTTATGTCAGTTAAATCCAAAGAGAAACCATAACATACATGCACACTTAACAGGCGCGTGCGTGTGACACACACACACACACACACACACACACACACACACACACACAACTGCAGTCTCTCACCAGGCAAAATAGATTTAGATGGCTTTTTTTAAACCCTTCCTCACAGCTCACTTGCGTAAACTCACTTGCATCCTTTTGCGCTTCAGCATCTATTTAAAGCAAAAACCTACCCTAAAAAACCCACACATATACACACACACACACACACATCCCATACAGTCTGAAGCGGGAAACCTGCAGACAGAACAGATTAGTGTCGTGGTTCCCTGGATTTTATCTTTGGGAGAGACAGGGTTCCTACACAGGCATGGTCCATATTTTCTTTGCAAAAGTGGAAATGGAGTATATTTGCCCCATCCTTGAATATTTTTGAATGTGAACATGTGGTGTTCAATATGTGTGATTAGTGTTTGGAAACCAATACTTCTTTCAGACATGATAAACATGGGTTTGTTTTTTACTGTAATTACACAGATGGTGGACTCCTGAGAGCAATGTAATTGTGTTACTTAATTTCAAATGTGTCAAAGATGTTTTTCGGTTACCAACAGTGAGTAATGCAAGAAATGGTCCAATAAGTCTGACAATTGTTATTTATTTTTTGTTAGTCTTGTTAATGTCTTTGTGCGAGTATAAAAAAAAAAATAATAATACTTTTTTCGGAGCCACGTGTTATTTGAACTGCTTACTTTTAGCCTGAAAAGGGGAACGCTGTTTACAACAGTAACTTTTGAGTAAATGTAATACAAAAACAAATAATGGTGGTAACTTTTAGTCCTTTCAGGCATAAATCCAACTATTCTCCACAAAAATACTTGAAACAAGACAGTCCATCATATGTTCTCAGAGTATTTTTAAGCACACTTGTTTGTTTTTTTAATAGCTCACAAGCGGTTTGAAATAATACCAGATTGGACACTTTTCAAGGCCTCACGATTATCAATGATCACATTAATTTTGGACTATTCTCAGCAATTTTCCCAAATTTCCAGACCTGTGTAGGAACCCTGAAACAAAGTATTCATTTGTCCATGGGAATACTAAATTGTATGTAGGTTGTTCAGAGGTTGATTTTCCCTTTAATTAGGCGTGTTTTACAGTGGAAATAAAAATAGTTCTGTGTATCTATTTGTAAGGTTTTATAGCACTCTTCAATGAAGCATTCACACATGCGAATCCGGGTGTTGATGTCAGGTGGGATGTTTCACTGTAGCGGATGTAATCCATCCCCTCACTGTAGTTTGTGTTTCTGTGGAAAGGACCACAGGGTTGAGGAGAAGGTTGTCATGAGTCAATATAAAACAACAGTTCCTCCACCCGCCCTGTCCGACTCCTCTGCATTTAAGGACTCCCAGGGTGTTAATCTCATCATCCACCATGGTGTGATGTGGGGAGGGGCTCTTTGTCATTCTAGCTCTGTCCAAATGGATACGGTCCATGAATACCCTGGGGGGAAAAAAATGACAGAAAGGGTATTAGAGTAGTTTATACAGAATGAAAGTGAGCATATATGTGAAGATGAAAGTTACATTTTGAAGTAATTAGAAACCAGGAGGCACATGGAAACAGGAGCTACATGTGAAAAACTTTAGTGTGGTATGTACTGTATGCAGGAGCTGCACCACTGTCTGCTGTGACCATCAGTTTCAGGGCAGTAACAAAACCTGCATTACCTGTAGGAAGCAGCTCAGTTATCGGCCTTTTGAATAATTGTCTTATTTAAATGCCCAGACAGGATGACAAAGCTAAGTGGTTCTCGATACTCCAGTTTAGCCATCCAGGAAAGGCTATGAGCTGAAACTCTGAATACAGTCTCAGCGATGACAGGCATGAGGTGATACTACTACATGCAATAATGTGGCCTGAGAGATTCAGTTGAGCTCTTACACTTACAGGTAGATGGAGTGTTGATGGACTTTTCCTCAACGGAAACCATAAACTTGGTTTAAAGAAGCTATAGATTTTCCTGACACACGTCACGTGTCACAATGTGTCACACGTGTCACAATGAATTTGCAAGGTAAGCACTTCACAAACTAATAATAGCAATACTCACGTGAGGGCAGTAAAATACTTCATCATCGCACCCTTAGTCACAGTTCATCTTTGACATTAACATCCTCTTTGATAGCAATTTTAACAAAACTGAAAGCCACGGTGGCCACCTCAGTAGGCTGTAATGATCATTATACACCAGAAAACAGTTGGATGAATGAGACCCTTTGCTAAGGTACCACCAGTGGGCCAAAGAATGTTAAATTTGGCCTGAGCGTGGAGTTTAAGGAAAGGCTATATTAATATAGAGGCTTTATATTAATCTCAAAGTGCAGCTGGGGCTCCCTGGAATTTGAACATTAGTTTTTGAGGTAGATCATCTAAAACGAATGCTGTGTTCACACTATGACACAACAATGCAACAGGATACAAGTCATTTTCAATGGAAGTCAGTGACATGAAGTTAGACCTGAGCAATATGGAGAAAATCAAATATCACGATATTTATGACCAAACACATCAATGTCGATGTTGTGGCAATATTGTAGGGTTGACTATTGGTGCTTTCACAAAATATTAACACAATGAGAGTTTTGATAAATAATCACCAATAATGATAAGATACAATGACTTAAGTGGGTAAAGGCAAACAATAAAAACAGCTAGTAAGTCTAGTAAGTTCAGAAAAGTACATCACTTTACTGTAAGGCAGCCTTTAAAACCAGGAAAAGACAACACTTGTGTCCTATCACGATATCCAAAATTTAAGACGATGTCCAGCCTCATAATCGATGTCGATATATTGCCCAGCCCTACATGAAGCTACATACTGACGCCCAACACTTGTCACTGTGTGATGGGCATGACGCACTACATATCAATGTTGAGCTGTCCCCAACTTTCTTCAGCGCTCCAATGATGTGGTGAAGTGCCAACCACTGATGTGTTGTTTTTTTTTTTAAACACACAGGGCTAGCTGTGTTATTTAACTAAATTAGCTGACGCTATGCTAGCTTTCTGTGTATTGCGGTGCACACGGGGATGCAGTAGAGCCGCGAAATGTGAAACGAAATGAGCGCTTGAAGAACACTTCAACAGTGACTCTGCGACAGTGTAGCTGGCCACGCTTGGCCGTTTTGTAGCTTTTGACGTCATGTTTAGTGTGAACATAGCATACGTTGTTAGAAAAATAGAAATGTTGACCTTTTTTGGTGGCCCTGGATAACAAGTCAGCAGAGGTGGAAGACTGTACATAAGTCAAAGTACTGCTACTTTAACGAAATTATACTCAAGTACTTGAGTATAAATTTACTTGAATAACAAGTAAAAAGTAGGTCAGTTAAAATGTACTCTGAGTAAATGTAAAAGTCAGTTGTGTGCACCATCGTTGCTCACCCTTCCCGGCCGACGGTCAGCCGGGAAGGGTTTTTTGATGAAAAAATTGTGTTTTCATCAAATTTGACTAAATTAACATATTGATCCAAAAGATTTCTAAATGTAGAAACATGAACAAAATATTTCTTAACACTAGGGCTGGGTATCGTTCAAAATGTTTCGATACCGGTACCGATATACCAATATACTCATTTTCATGAGCATAGTGTAAAGGCATTTTGATAGTTTCCTCTACAATAGAGATGATTCGCCTGTAGTTTTGCACCGGACATCACAAAACGTGGTGACGTCGTCACAAGCGTACAAAGTGATGATGGGAACGCCTTAGCTTTGTGCTGAAAAAAAGGAATGAATGCTCTAGCTGTTAGGGTTTTAATTTTACATTGTTTTATACACGATCATGTTAACAATGATCTCCCGCGGCCATTACGGGGAAATACTCTGTTGCCATTGCTAGTTGTCAGCCTGTTTTGAATCGGACGTCACGTAACGTGCAGCGTAATGGCGCGACAGACAGAAGCCTGTGCTTTCTGCTGCAAGAACAATGAATGCTCTAGCTGTAGTGGTTTTTATTTTAGACCGATTTAAACAGGATCATGTTAACGACGACTATACGAGTTAAAGAAGCACTTAACATACCACACCAGTGGAGCAACTGAATACTGTAGATGGAAGCGTGTCCCACTGACATGATGTAGGTTTCATGAACACTGCACATGCACACACACAATAAATCTGAAAGGCTCCTTATATGAGCTAACCTCATGAATGTAGTGATGCAGGTTTGTAAGTGGTACTAGCTTTGTGAAATGTGAAACCCTAAATTTGATTCATACATACCTGACCATAAGTCACCACAGAAAGATTGGTTTGGAGACCATTTGACGCCCTATTTACAGCATTATGAGACTGTCCATTTTGATCTTGCTGGATTGGCTCTTGCGTGCGTTCCCACGCCCCGCCAGGATCTGTGAAGCTGCTGTCAGTGGCGTCGTGCTTGTTCTTCTGTGGCGAGGCAAAGGGGTTGAAGTCTCCCTGCACATTGCGCTGGGGTTGGGTATTGAATTCTGTCTCAAAGGAGGACAGCTGCTGGGTCACGCCGAGGAGACCTCCAACTTCTACACTAAGAATTACCCAGATTACATCTGTGGAGAAAACAAGCATTCACAAACATGGGCTGACTATGTGACTGAGCCAACCAACCAATTTGCTGATTTCCTCTTTGTTTCAGTGTTATCAGTGTTAATAGAATGTTTTGGTGTGGTTGGTCAGACAAAACCAGCAATTTAAAGACTTGGGCTCAGATACATTTGATGAAATTGTAACTAACAGAAGTTGACATTAATAGAAAAATAAAATAAATGTTAGTTGCAGCCCCAATATTTTGTCTCATTAGAAACAAATAATAGAAATAGAAACGTCTTAAAATCAATTTCGTACCGCCATAGAATAATCCGGTGGCTGTACACATCCTCCACTGGCCCTGGTACATGCCTGGCGCTGTGGGACTTCGCATCTGCACACTCACATCTGATATTTCCTGGGGGTCTAGTGACTTTACCATAACTGTGTTTACATGTCCAAACTGATCCCCACCAATGTATTTGAGACAAACCCCAGGTGGCCACGACTCTGCACCTATTGTCCACAAAAGGTGAGTGCAGTCAAATCACAGTTCAAAACCACAATGTTGTCACTGACATTTGCTCTGGTGCATAGTACATACAGATTTGTAAACTTATACTGTGTAAGATGAACATGTGAATGCAGTGACGTGCTCCACACCTGTGTTTTGTATTCTCCAGGTCTTTGTGAACGGTGTATCTGGAGGAACAGACTCTCCTTCCCCAATTGTCACATCTTCAACAAAGGACATGGATGGCGTGTTGATGTTGGGACTTTCAAAGTCATAATATGCACCAATAGCAGCCTGCAGGTTCCTGTTACACACGAGGAAGGGCATGGTATTAACAGAGGTCTGCATCACACATGTGACGCTGGCCACAAGGTTATGTACTTTATGAATATAAGATGACATCAACAAAACCGACAAGGTATTCTTTGTGCGAAAATTGTAGTTTCTTTAGAATACTTGTTCTGAATACACAATCATATATACATATTTTTTTTTATTAAAAACTTGCTGAGTCAAGGAGTCCAGGTGACGGACAGTCTTCCTAATCTGCTGCCTCACAAACTATATCATTAAATGTGAGAGTCCACCAATCTGACAATTACAAAGACAATCAATCCTAAAACAGGATTCACATAGATTAGATAGCTCAATTACAATTCATTAGTCTCTTTCAACGCAAAACATCTAAAGAAAAAACAAAAAAAATAACAACTGTTAACAACAGAGCAATTCCTGGGACACTGAATACTTCTCCTCTCTGTTATTCACATTTTTTCTATTTGAGAAAAAACATGTGCTTTATACTAAAGCTTAAGTGACTGAGCGATTGATCAACACAAAATTAGTGGCAAGACGCAATAATTGTTCAGATGGAGACCTGTGGGTCAATCTCTACTCATAGGCACTGTATGCACAAAAGTCACACGTAGTTGTGTAAAAAATAAAAATACAATTTGAGAGAGAGGTGCAGGTTCACATCTGGCCAATTGCTGTGAAAAGTAGGCATACTTGCCGGATAGACGGTTTTGGAAAGCTTTTTGGTTTAAAACATACTTACATAGTACGGGTCATGCAAAAAAATGGAATCATAATGCAACTCAATAACGTCGTTCATTGGACCCGTCCTGCTTGGTTAACATCAATGTCTGTCAAACTCCACACCTCTGGTTTGTAATGCAGACTGTCTGATATACATTTGTCATCTCCAAGCCCAAATTGAGGTATGCTTGATGACATCACTGACATCATCGGGGGATATTTTCTCAGACTTGACAAAGTTCCTCCAGAGCCACAGAAGACATAACGTACAATTGTTTCTACAGGCTGAATGGTACGTACCATGATTATTAAACTGATATGTGCATGTAAAATGTGTGGAAAACCTGTAATGAAAGTGACTATTGTGTCATCTGCTAACTAACTGATCATGAGACATATGCATCAGGACCTAGGTGATTTCCCAACTTAAAATGTCTTGGGGGAAACCCTGATCCTGTTCAAATAAAAAAAAACATGAAAAAAAAAAAAAAAATCTAAAAAAATATTCCTAGGACAATTGCTAATGTATTGCTGCTCTGGATTAAAATAAAATATACACAGCACTATTAAACTAGTCATTTGGTAAGGATGCCCCCTGTGAGCCTCCCTAGGGAGGTGTTCCAGGCACGTCCAGCTGGGAGGAACCTGGCCTGGGAACGCCTCGGGATCCCCCAGTCGGAGCTGGTTAATGTGGCTCGGGAAAGGGAAGTTTGGGGTCCCCTGTTGGAGCTGCTACCCCCGCGACCCGATACCGGATAAGCGGACGAAGATGGATGGATGGATATTAAACTAGTTTCAGTAGTATCACAAATGGAGATGGCCCGATACAATTGTTTGCTTCCCGATACCGATTCCGATACCTGAACTTGCGTATCGGCCGATACCGAGTACCGATCCGATACCAGTGTGTCTATATTTTATTATGTTTTAACAACTGTATACTACTATCCCTGTATGGATGTGATATTATTTCTATATCTTTGTTGTCGGTCTGGCTCAGGTTAAAGTCTTTGTGAAACATGAACAAACACAAACAATGAACGCTCCAGAACTTTCTTTTATTCTGCAGTTTGACAGTCAGTTATAACGGGAAAAGAACATAAATAAACTACTTTAACGTAGATTTTCTTTAGGGCTTTATTACGTGGTATCGGATCGGTGCATAAACTCCAGTACTTCCCGATACCGATACCAGCATTTTAGGCAGTATCATCTCTAATCACAAATACCCAACAACTGTCACGTGATGATGTCATCATTCCACACTCCAAAATGAACCTGAACAAAACAATACACTTCCTGTACATTTTGTAAACAGAATATTGAAACAATTTCTGACCTATTTTTTTTTTTTAGATGTTTTTTTTCTAAGATTTTGAACAGGTTGGAGTCTTGCTTTTTTTTAACCCACTAACTCTGTCTACTCGTTTAACCTTAGAGATATCATCGGTTTCTATGATAATCCAAATAATGGTGCTCTTGAATACCTGAGTTCATTATTCTATATGCCAAATGTATTATTCAAAAACAGAAATTTTCTAATTCATTACCTAATTGTTTACCTTTTCCCATAGAACTGAATTATTTGGTCATGTCACTCAGTTTGTTAAACAACAAAAAGTGTAAAGCTTTTGGAAACTTTAGAACTTCTTCCCCTGAATCCTCTGACTGAATATGATTTTATTTGTGTATACATGTACTCCTGCTGTTTTATTTATTTGTTATGTAATTTGTCCTTAATATTCTCACTTATGTTCATCATTTTGAACTGTGTGCTAATGTTGTAAAAAAAAAAAAAATGTGTTTTGGGTGGGTCCTCCCTTGTAACAAACAAGACGTGATCAAGGCCATCGACCACTGATGAACTAAAAGCTTGGTATCATTTGATCAAAGACCACTTGTTGTCAACCGTTCAGATCACGACTGGTTACGTCATCAGACGTGAAGTGGCTGGCTCTGCCTCGAGTTGTAGCTTCCCGAAGAGCCTGATTTAACTGGCTCTGGGCACTATTATGTAATAGGGCAGATAATGTACACTGAGAGTTCCCTGTACTTACATTAGCCAGTTAGTCAGCCAGCTTGCCTTTTGCTTTTCCAGTTATTTCACCTAGCTAATAACTCACAGTTGGGGCAAACTTTACCGTTTCGCTTCCGCTTGTCCCCGAAACGATCGTTAGTAGTTAACTACAACTTAACTGCCCGTTTTCCATTTCCCGTGAAGGAATGATAAAATGATCTTCTCGGGTTTGAACAACATTAACATAGCAGCGTGTGTGTCTACCTCCATTTTTATAGCATTTTTACGTAAGCTAACTAGCTAATTATACTGCTAGGTTAGCGTCATGTTGCTGTCCGAGATCAGGCCCTCGTATCCCCGTACTCACCAGTTGGTCATGTCCAGGAAGAAGGCGCAGCCGGCTGGGTTGAGCTGAAAGCCTAGCAGCCTCTGAAACTCCGAAATGAGGACGTCCTTGTCCGTGGTGCCCATGCAGCTGAACTTCTGCATGAGCTCCGCGTCCACGTCCATGTCCGTGCCCTCCATGGGGTGGCGGGTGTCCCGTAGCGGAGACGGGGTGGTGCGAGGGGGGGTACCTCTTTCAGTTTAGTCCGAGGCCTTGTCCAGCCATAACAACCAGCTCAACAATAACAACCGTCACTGCGCATGGCACAACTAGGGGGACGATGTTTGACGTTGCAACAGCCCGCGCGTCACCTTCGCCAATCACGTAGTGGGCGTCGACGTCATCTGTTGCTATTTGCAGCCACCTTTTCATTGGTTTATCAATCAGAATCCGAATAGGATTTATGTAACACTTAAATGAATTTAACTTGGTGATTGGTGCATACATACAAATATTAAAAATGAAATAAACAATAAATCAAAGTGCTGCAACAGACAACATATTTATACAATTGAAATATTACGTCAACAAAAATGTCAAATTCAATTCAACTTTATTTCAGACACAGGCACACAGGTCCATATCAGTATAAACATATGTACAACACAACAACAGAGACAAAACAAAAAAGTATGTAAATTCACTCTGTGTGGGGTCAGTTAAAGCCATTATAATTACATTTTTGGAAAAAGTTTAGCGACACATTTGCACATACAATTTCTCAACAAAGCATGAAAGGTGGGAACATACTAGTCACAAACATATGACTCGCTCTAGTCCATTTTGGCAGTTTGAGAAAGATTCTGAATGCACCATTAAAGGGTAACTACCATTTTTTTCAACCTGGAAACCCTGGACCCTATTTTCCTATGTTTTGTGTCTAAGTGACTGATGGGAACAACAATCTTTGACATTGGTCCAGTATTAAGCGAGATCACTGCAGTCGGCAGCGGCGAAACAAGCTACAATGTACGTTAATAGGGCAATGGTCCAGCTGGTATTTACCTTCACAAAAGTGCTTGTTTTGCCACTGACAGGCTTCGATTAATATTCTAAGTGTCTGACAACATTATGGAAATGATTTCTAAGTTGACCTTTCTGTTGAAGAGTAAGATCCTTTTTTTAAACATAAAAACATCCGCGAAATTGTGTTCACTAAACCCAACAGACTCCATGTAAATAAACTGTAAAATACACTTCATTCAAAGTCGACAGAAACAAAATAGAACTATGAAAAGCCATTTTGGGTCGTCTTTCCACTTTTCCAACCATCACAACTCATTTCAACAAAGTTGTGGTTGAAATAAACTTATAGTTATATATGTTGGCTCTATACACGCTAAAAGTATTGCTTTTTTAAATGGAGTCTGGTGGGTTTTGCGCCAGCGACTTCAAAGCTGTTTCTGGTTAAAGGAACACGCCACCATTTGTTGATAAAGGGTAATTCACCGTCTCCCCTAGATGTAGATAGGTGGGCAAACACATTTTTGTCTCAGTGCATGCATTGTCTTAGTCTGGCAGCGCCGCCGCTAGCTTAGCTTAGCATAGTGAATGGAATCCTTTGTTGCCAGTTAGCATGTCGTAAGTAAAAGTAAGCCAACAACAACAAAAAACAACCTAATTACTTCTTGTGGCCTGCGTATTCACAACGAGTACAAATAGCAATGCCGATTAAGACTAGACGATTTCCTAGGCAGATATTGACTTGGGACTATATTGAGTGGAAGTACAGCCGAAGCACTGCTACTTGGGCGCAGAGATATCACGCAGCAACTGAAACCCCCCAACTTCCGTCAACATACCAGCGTGAATATTAGCTGGCTATTTTTCCTACAGTAGACAGTGAATGGCGATGAACATGGCAGATTTTGTGAGAGACAAAGAGGAAGACTTCTCAGACAGTCAAGATGCAGAACCATACCTCTACGAACCAGAGTTTTCAGAAGAGGAGCTGGGTGCTTTGAAAATGGAATGACAGGAGGAGGAGGTTGCAATCGCTCAACAGCCCAAGGACGTGAGGATGAGAGCCAACACGAACTGGTGGTGTGAGTGTGGGGGAATATGCCAACCTATGCCGACTGAAATAGAGTGTCTGTGCTGTGGCGAGTGGGACAAGTTACTGCCATCGATGACCAGGCTCAACGTGTCAGATCAAGATGAGCGTGCCCACAGTTGTGGTACAGCTACTGAGGATTTCTCGGCGTTGATCCATCCTGCAGTCCTCAACTTTTTTTTCAGTTCGATAAAGTCAACTGAGAAAAAACGCCCAATGGACCCAATAAACAGCTGTCCACAGAGTAAGTGATTATTGTAAACATGACGCATGGTTATTTTACGGGATAGATCGACCCATATTAGACCTGTACTCACACGGAGTTGCTGCGTGATATCTCTGCGCCCAAGTAGCAGTGCTTCGGCTGTACTTCTACCCAATATAGTCCCAGGTCAATATCTGCCTAGGAAATCGTCTAGTCTTAATCGGCATTGCTATTTGTACTCGTTGTGAATACGCAGGCCACAAGAAGTAATTAGGTTGTTTTTTGTTGTTGTTGGCTCACTTTTACTCATGACATGCTAACCGGCAACATAGGATTCCATTTACTACGCTAAGCTAAGCTAGCGGCGGCACTGCCGGACTAAGACAATGCATGCACTGAGACAAAAATGCATTTGTCCACCTATATAAATACAGAGGAGACGGTGAATTACCCTATTTCAACAAACGGTGGCGTGTTCCTTTAACCAGAAAGGTCTCAAAGAGGAGTTAAAGGTCTATCTCTGAAGGGATCCTTTCCTGCAGAAACTCTGTAGAGAAAACATGATGAAGTGTCCTTCCAGTGTAGAAAACGAGATGCAGTGCTGGGGGGCTGCGCTACATGGAAAACGTACTGTGCACTGGTGCCCCACCGCATGCAGCTGATGCCCTTTTTATTTTTTTCCACCCCTGCCCCTCAGACAGCCTCAGTCCGCCACTGTACTCCATTACTTTTTAAGGGGGGATATTGTACTTTGTACACCACTACATTTATTTGACATAGTTACTCTGAACGGTGGATGAGTTTTATGATGATCTTACAAAATATTTTCAAACAGTTGGTAAAGTCATGAATTAAAATAACTTCACCTTGATTAGCTACAACATTTAAATGCTGCTTACATAGCAATACAATAACTCTAAGTGATATAGCATGGGGCCATTATGATGCCTACTTTATTACTTTTTTTTACTTTGAGTAGCTACATTTAGCAGATAATACTTCTGTACGTGTACTTAAGTAAAATGATGGATGCATGAGTTTGACTTGTAATAGGCCTAAAGATTTTTATATTGAGGCTACTTTTACAAATTATATAATACTTATTCTAAGATACTTGCTATGCTTTGCTTCACTCGTATTTAGAAATAGGTACGTTTTGGCCTGTTAAACCGCTAAAAAATAATCATAAAAAGGTAGGGTATACTTAGAGCGGGCAAGATCTTTAATTTTAATCTAAACAGACTGACTAGGATCATTGTAATTTTTTATTTACTGACACTAAATTGTTTAAGCAAAATGTTCTCAATTTAACAATTAGTGCTTTGCTGTTAAAATGTGAATTTGGGTCCACTGGGGGGACAAAAATAACAAAGTATTTTATTTACAGATACCTTTTTTTAAACATAAAAACATCCGCGAAATTGGTTTTGAAGGGTTTTGCGCTAGCGACTTCAGAGATACTTCAGCGATAACTTATATTGTAGCTTGTTTCGCCGCTGCCGACTGCAGCGATCTTGCTTAATGGACCAGTGTCAAAGATTGTTGTTCCCATCAGTCACTTAGACACAAAAACATAGGAAAATAGAGTGCAGGTTGAAAAAAAACGGTAGTTACCCTTTAGTTATTACAGTATTTTATTTACAGGTATGTTTTCGTGCAGTGGTAACTCATAATTTCAGGTGGAACTAACTGTCGGTAGGTCTTATATCTGGTAGGAACACTTTTTGGGAACACCGGAGTCGCGCTCTCGAAGGAGATTGCCGGGGAACATGCCTAAGTACATATTTGAATTGTCTTATATGTTTAGTCTATGATTTCCACGTTTCAACGAACTTAATTATTGTTTGTGTTCGTATTAAGTAACGAACGACGGTAAAATATACTTAGAAAATTAATGAAACAGACCTGTTTGTTCCCAGTGAACGATGTGAGCTTTGTTTGGGCTGTGTCTATTTGCTGGACTCACTCAACCTCGATGTTACCAGCTAAGAAGGTTGATAGAATTAAGAGCATGACACTAAACCAAATCAATGTTCTTTTTAAATTTTTTATGAATTTGATGGTTACCTAAACCCGGGTTTCATCTGGCTATATGGTGAACATAGATACAATCATTTTAAATCTAAAGATATCCTGCAGCGCAGACTTGCATAACGTAAAGATGACCTGCTAAACAGGAAACTAAAGTGTTAAACATCTCAACATTTCGTGTAGGATATTGAATTGCCTTGCAGGACAACATTTGCACAATATGCATACTATAATTCCCACGGGACTCCACAACTAAAATATATTTCTGTAGGACGGTTTTGTAAAGGAATCACTTGTAATGTGAACATGATGGCGAAAAACACGCTTTACAGACCAAACAAAAAGGTTTACAAAATAGTATTTCTAGATTGCATCTTTTAAAACCGAAAAAGGTTGTATCATGTGTCAGTGTAAATGAGTTTTTTGGCTATTCAGTTTTACAGTTCATTAACAATTGGGATTTTTATATATATATATATATATATATATATAAAACACACACAGTTTTGGGATAAGTCATGTCTGCTGGATTTTTTTGTTTTAACTTCAAACCTCTCCCTCAACAGGTTTTACTGTGATTACTGTGATACCTACCTTACACATGATTCGGTAAGTTGTGCTTGTGTGTGTATCAGTTCAAATTACTGAAAAGCATTAAATAATCTCTTTGTTGTATTTTGCTCCTGTAAAATTCCACAAACCTGTTCTTTGTTCCAGCCATCAGTAAGGAAGACCCACTGCAGTGGCCGAAAACACAAAGAAAATGTGAAGGACTACTACCAGAAATGGATGGAGGAGCAGGCTCAGAGCCTGATCGATAAAACAAGTAAGCTAATTATTGGCTCAATTATCTGAAAAACATGGCTGAGGGAACCTAGAAGTACTAAACAACTGCTATGCCTCTTTAGTCGCTTTTCCATTACATGGTACCTGCTCGACTCGCCTCGACTCTACTCGCCTTTTTTGGTTTTCCATTACGAAAAAAGTACCTGGTACCTGCTAACAGGTACTTTTTTAGTACACCCTCAGTCGAGGTTCCAAGCGAGCTGAGGCGAGCCAAAAAGGTGACGTGAAAGCGACAGACGGGGGTGTCCTGAACAAACCCGCTATTTTTAAATAGTTTAGCCAGATGTTGCTGCCTCCAGCTTCATTTGAAACAAAATGTGTCTTCTGGCTGTGGCAACAACACACCTTCGATGTTCTGTGTGTGTGTCGCGTTAGGTCACGGCAGTTTACTACAAACCACTAATCCACATCAGAGATGCTAGTGTAGTATTGTCCACTCCGAAGGATCATGTTGTTTTACAGACTAAATTCTCCTTTTGCAACCCCAAAAGAGGGCAGGCTAAACATCCTTTGAACATATAAAGAATGCAAAGTTACAGTTTTTGTTTAAAGTAGACTGCTTTATTGATAGTGGTGTTTTATCTGTATTTTTTTATTTGGAGCCCTACCCCAAACACTTAATGTTGCAGTGGACAGCAACATTATAGCATAAACTTTAGACCATGTAGTGTATTTTAGTATATTCAGAAATAAAAAAAAATAAAAGACCCCATGCGGTTTAATTTGTGGTGTTTGCATTCCATATGAACCATATGAAACTGGTTTAAATGAATTCTTTACAAACCCAAAAATGTGTGTTAATGTTTTAGTCTTTTCTCCCAACAGCGGCTGCCTTTCAACAAGGAAAGATTCCTCCCACACCGTTCCCTGGTGGCCCTCCCCCAGGTGAGCCTATCGTCTTTCAGCTCTGCAGTAATTTGATTAACTCTGATTAGTTAGTTTACTCAGAAGTCAATGCAAATGAAGCTGTCAAAATATAATGTAATTCACTGTGATGCATGTGAATCTGATCTAATAAATGTGCATAGTATTGCTGGTACACTAACTTTTGCTGTTTGTAATACAGGCGGTCCTCCTCGCCCAGGCATGCTACCAACCCCCCCTATGGGCGGTCCACCTATGATGCCCATGATGGGGCCTCCACCACATGGAATGATGCCCGGTGGACCCGGTAATTAATATGTTTATTATTGCGATCACGGAAGGCTTGTATCATATGGACGCGCCGACAGTTTTGTTGTCATTACTTAGAATTCCTCGTGGGGGAGACAGAAACTACGCACTATAGCTTTAAGACTCTGAGTTTGCACAGAATCAGAAAAGCAAAAGAGAAGAGATTTCCACACCACAGTGGCCCATTTAATATGTGATTATTAAAGAGTACAATCTTGACCAGGTTATTCTAAATGAGTTGTGAAGTTTTAGATGCATGGACGCGACTCCTTTTTATATAAAGCTGCTGTCATAAATCAATACCTAAAGCTGTGACTCCCTTCACTGTCCCATTTAGGAGGCATGAGGCCGCCGATGGGAGGACCCATGCAGATGATGCCAGGACCACCACACATGATGCGTCATCCTCGGCCCATGATGATGCCGGTCAGGCCGGGCATGATGCGACCAGACAGATAAGACCGGGTGGATTTTCTGTGCTTTTTGTTGCCATGAACAGATACGGTCTAGTGAGGACGCTTGGGTTAACACTTGGATTTTTCGACTTTTTAAATTTTCAGATGTCCAAACTCTTCAACCTCAAACCTGACGTCCCTGATGTAATTATGTCATTTTTTGTATAATTACTTTAGTTTCTTGTGCCAGAATTGTGGTATTTATTACTATTCACCTCCATTAGAATTGATTTCAGAGCCCCGTTTTTAAAGACCCTTTTTATTTGTTTTATTAAACGTTCTTCTTGTTAGTATCAAGTTTGAAATATCTCGTCTCGCTTTGACAAACTGTTCACCAAGCACATTTAAAGAGCGCGTTTGATATGACTATTTGTTACTATATTTTTACTTTTGTTTTAGGTTTTACATGTTTTTGTTATTTCATTTCATTGCTTGGAGAAATAAAACAGTGATTTCAAACCTGTTTCTTAAAAATTTCAGATAATTGCAAATATTTAATGTTTTAAAGTTGCGTTTTCAATTATTCCAGCTGATTCAAAGTCATGTTGGAGCTCTGCTTAGGAAAACAGCTTTAATGTAATCCTTCACATATTTGTGAGTGATTGCCTTGCCATTACTAAAAAAAAATTTATTATTAAAAAAAAAGAAATTCAGAACAGGATTAGAATCTAAAATGTCAGTAAATAAAATAATATTGCTGACATCACAATACTGACTGAAATTTAGAAAGAATGAAGAACACTCTGACATCAGTCAGTGTGAGTCTTCATCCTGTTCTCTGTCCTCCCTCTGCTGCTGCTGTGATTCTCTGCTTGCAGTGGTAGAGAGAGAGGGGCGCTGCTGACTCAGCCAGCAGCTAAGTTTACAAGAATTTGCAAAATTTTAAGAGTTGTGTAAAAACGCGTGTGCGTGCTGAGCCGAGCCATCGGTCAAACGGGCAAAGGGGGGGGGGGAGACAGAGAAACTGGGGCAACCATAAATAACAGCAAAATGTGGTAGATAACTCAAAGCACTTTTTTTTTTTTTTATTTGGCTAAGGTGCTGTTAAAGACTCAGGTGCTCAGCTGTCTCAATTTCCCATGCAGAGATCTGAGGAGTCAACAATATACCTCATAAATCCACCGAATTGAAAATTCCAACACAAACAAAGCGTAAGGAAACGAAAAATACATGCATCCGGCGGAATTTCCTGCAGCACCGCAGCAATCCCAGAAGTGGAACGCCAAAAGAGGAGGAAATAGAACTTCCATTCGTAGCGTGGCCAGAAACACAACTCCAAATGAATGCTAATGTTCCTTGATGTGTGGGGCAATTGTTTTCTTACAGCTTTGGAGCATCAACTTTATTAGGTAATATAGTATATCAGTGTATCTGCTGACACATTGATTTGTGAACGATGTTAAAATTAAACAGCTGAGGCTTAGAAATGAAAGCTTTTAGGTAGGGCAGCACAGTACATATTAGATATATTAAACAAACTGTTCTTTCCTGGAGGCCAGGTCTGTATGTGATGATGAAATTAGGTGGCTAACCCTAACCCATGAATTTATATGAATGACATCTTTTATTTAACTACTACAGTCACAGTAATATATTGAGCACTGACCAAGCCTGGTGTAAACATTCATATGAAAGTCAGAAACAAGTCACACAAACTAAAGGTGCAGACACACCAAAAAGACGGCCGACCGTCGGCAGAAAAGGCAGTCGGACTGATCAGTCGGGTCCCCGAGGTCCAAAAAGTGCCGCAGAACACACCGAAGAGACGCCGACTTGAGCATGCGCGAAACATAATACGTCTCCATAGCTGTCAGGTGGCGCTGCTCTGTATTGCGGCGCTGCTCTGTATTGTTTCCATTAACAGTCTGTTTCCCAGAAAATGAAAACCGGCAGCTGGTTGGACAAACGCGTCACGTGGTTCTTTTTTCTCCGGAAATTCACAGCCAGACTGTCATGGCGGCTTGTTCAGAATACGATCTCATATTGTACTAAAATAGTTCACCGAAACGTGTTTCTGAAAACATTTTAAGCGAGAAATAGGCCGTGCAGTTTCTGAATCTGTCTTCATTTCAGATTGACAAAGGTCAGTTTAAAAGATTTTCGTCAGATTTTGAGCGGCTCATCGGCTCGCCATTTTCGGGCGAGTCCCGACTGCCCTGTCTCCAGACTGAACATGTCGGGTCGGCCCAAATGAAGGCCGACGGCTCCTCCGACGGACGAAGGCACGGGACACACCGAACAGACTCGAGTCACCGACCTCGCCAGACGGTCCGACGGCCGATTATCGGCTTGGTGTGTCTCCTCTATAAAGTGCAGATTGCAGAAATATAAAAACAAATGTGGCTTTACCACACTTAGTAGTATTTATATTTAATTATCATTTACTGTAATAAACATATGTAAACGTGGATTGCACTTTTTAAACACTGTCTTTGAACTTTACTAGACAGTTAAATAAGTAAAAATATAGTATATACAACGGTGTATTGTTTTTACATTTGATCTTTATAACGGAGCTAGCTAACTGGAGCTAACCGCTAATCAGAGCTAATCGTTGCTAACCGAGCCTTCAGTTCTGCGTGCCTGTATCCATTAACTGCATGTATGGACTCGAGTCCAAATAAAACCCTTCATTTTATTAAAATGGCTGTAAAAGTTTTAAACTACAACTCAGAGTTGTTTGAATGACAGAAATCTGCTCAAGGTACGGCGTAGCGTTAGCGTGCTAAGTTGATGCTTTCTCTGCGGGTGCAGACTGATTTGCTCTTGGGAGTCACGTGACCAAATCGCAGCCTTTGCGATTAGGAAATCGCATCTTAACAGATCGCGATATTATCGCAAATGCAATTAATCGTTCAGCCCTACTTTTAGGTGGCAACTTAATGCAATGACAACAAAATGACAAGGTGTGGAACGTGTGTTCAAAAGAGGGATGTGATTGACGATTCTTTTCATCAGCGATTGATCTGCTGATTATTTTCTCCATTCAACACAGTAGTGAAAGATATGCCACAGCCTAAGGTTACACACAATGTTCCCCCAAATCATTTTCACTTTAAACTTGCCAAAACATCACTCAAAAGAAAGAAACGTTTGCCTATGCTGCAAGAGAAAACAAACTTAATCATTCTAAAAACAAGGCCCATTATTTGTCAAACCTAAATTAGGTAATTAAGGTCAGCACTGTCGCTGGGCAGCAGAGGTCCCTGATTTAAACCCAACCCTGGCACCTCAGGTTTTCCAGAGTGACTTTGACATGTTAACTCTGCCTGCAGGCGTGAATCTGTTCAAGTGTGTTAGCTTTGTGACAGACTGGTGACCTGTTCAGGGTGAACTCTGCGCCCTGCCTACTGCATCCTGGAATGAGCATCACCCTCTCAAGACCCTAAATATTACAAGTAGATGTAGAAAACAGACGATGTTTTAAAATACTGTTTCACTAGACGAATGAGAATGTTGACCCAGCCCTCATTAGTTTATTCAGTCAAGCATGTTTGAAGAATTACATCTCTTACATAAGAATCTGTGGCTGCTAGTGAATCATTATCTCAGCTGACGTTTGTGACTACAATGCCTTGCAAGAATTCAGCACTCTCCTCTAGCTGGATTGTAAATTCTGTATCCATAATCCCAGTGTATAATTATGAAAATGTCTCAACAGATGGAGCTAGAGAGTCGTCATGTTTTGCAATTAGAACCAAGACACTGAAATGATGTGTGATGACTGATTATGTGCTTCTATGGACTGTCAAATTTCTTTGTATCTCACATTCCCAGAGGACACTTTTGTGGCTTTATGGTTTAGGAAATTTCTAGGCCACGTATAAAAAAGAAACAAATTTGTTGGGGGCAGTAGCCATGTGCTTCACGCTGTGTTTGCCAATTTATATACTTGCAGACCGGAGGGAAAGCACTGCAAAGACAATCCAAACTGCTTTACTGCTTTGCACCACATCAAATAATTTTTGGTAGCTGTCGGTCATGCATGTTGTAAATTGTGATCTTCAAAGAGACTTTGGTAGATTACATGCAATCTGATGGCCACTCTAAAGGATGGATTCCATTAAAAGTCCTATAAACATCCACTCTCCACATCAGTGATACAGGAATAAAACCATGTTAATGCACATTTTATGCATATGTCGAGCATATGCGGATGCCTGTGTGTCATCTGAAATCAGAAGAGTCTTTATGAATATTCAATCTAGCCATGAAGTGGAGCAATGCCCTGAAGGGAATGAAGTGGAGTGGGGAAAAGTGTTTATGACTAGAGCTCAGGACTTGTGGAAATAAGCCTTGATCATGAGAAGTATGTATAGTAAGTATATATTATAATAAATTTAACAGCAGGGAGACCATTCATGAACAGGCGCTGTAGGTCTCGTTTAGATATTGTAAATGTTACAGTAGACGTGCAAAATGTCATTCATATTATTTCAACAATCGTAGGAGAAGTGACCTTTGGGAGAAAACAGCATTTCCTATTTGCTGCACTGTAAAAACTCAGACTGATTTTTATTTTGGTATAAATAAGGATTACAAGCTGTTAGGACTTATAAAATATAAAATGTCGTGATGATTTGCAGTCTAGCTGGAATTCTTTACAAAGTCAACTCAGTTAACTCATCAGCTTCAGCTGTCTATACCAGATTCATCTACACTGTAAAATATAATCAACTAGAAAGGCACTCAGTGAGTGCATACCTCCACTAAGACATGCTATATCTCTCAATTTTAAAGAGGAATTTACATAATTGTTTAACCTGGGCCCTATTTTCCTATGCATTTGTGTTTAAGTGACTAATATGAACTAACATCTTTCTAATTGGTCCAGTATTGAGCTGGAGCCTTGCTGCAATGTAATCCTATAAGGTACTGTCAGTACGTCCACTAAAAGTGCTTGTTTTTGCCACTGACCGGCTCAGATTGTTATTATTAATGTCTGACTACATCATAGAAAGAAGTCCTGTTCTGAAATCTTGCGAGGTGACTTGCCGAAAGACAGCGCTGTAGAACGTGAATGGGGAGAAAGGAGTTCCGGGGGGTTTGTTGTTTTTGAGTACAGGAAGTGTAGCGTTGAGTTTTTTTGATTTTCAATTGTGCATTTTTGAATTATGCCAACAAAATGTTGAGCTACACTTCGTGCAGCTTTCGTAGACATCCCCTTTGGATACTTACTGGCTGAAGTTGTGGCTAATTGTGCTACAGGTACAAATGGATCCTCCAGAACACTCCAGTCCATATACTGCTACTTGCAGACCATCAGGAATTTGACTGGGAATGACTACTGCCAGCCAAAAAAGGGGAATAAATCCAATACCAATGCACCTTTTCCTAAAGAAAAATGCTATTCCAAGAGTGGAGAGCTGCAGACAGAGCAGAGGTAAGCTAATGCTGTTAGCTAAAGTTACTGTGTTGACCTTGCATCACTTATACAACATGTTTCCAATGTAAGTGATCGGGGGCAAAATCCCCAGTGGGGACAGACCAGTTCTTGGCCCTGGCCGATTATCTGCCCGTTTTTTGGCAGTTTGCAGATTATCTGTATCAGCGTTTTATTTGCCTGATAACCGATAAAGTTAATTAAAGTGCACTACTTTGGCTCGGCTACAACTCTGTGTCTGTCCCTCTGCTTCGGTTTCACTCACCACTGAGTCTGACGTAATGTCCCGCCCACAACACTATCTGACTATCTGTTACTGTGTATTACAATTACATAATTGCTTAAAGCATCTAAACAAAGTTTTGTGTTGTATTTTGTAACATTCAGAAAATCTTAATTTTGACACTGTATATGCATATCGATTCCAAATCCGTTATTGGTTTTATTAAATACTAATAATCGGTATCGATATCCCCAGACCTTGGTCTGTACAAAAACATATTCCAAAGTATATTGGAGGTTGATTTGAGGCTTGTGCAACTTGAGTTGGACAAATGAATCCAAAGTAGGGCTGGTCGATTAATCGAAAATGTATCGACATCGAAGTTCTGAAGCTGTTATAAATGTATTTTTCCCATGACGATAATTTTGATTATTTATTCCTGTTGCTACTTTCTCCTTAAAAACATTCTATCGCGTGTGTAGTCACATGACTTCGCCCGGACCAGTCAGCCGCATGGAAAGCATAATGGAGGATAACTCAAACATCGAGTCCGAGTCAACTGAGCAACTTGTGCCCAAAAAAAACACAGTTTCCGTCATCTGGAAACTTTTGGCTTCAGAAAAGATGATTTAGAACAACATGATTAATTATCGTTTATTTATCGTTATCGAGGTAAAATGTGCAATTAATCGTGATTTTAGGTCATATGATGCAGCCCTAATCCAAAGTCTTCCAAAGTTACTGTTTTTTTCTTACAACATTCCCTCTTTGTGTAACTATCTCCTTCCATTTGATTTGATTAACTCAGACTGCCCATAATATTATCTTAAGCTAGACTTTAGAAAGCTCACTGAAAAAAATGCGAACCTGTCCTTTAATAGATCAGCAGCCACCTACTTGCAACGGAGTATCACATCATTAATGTTTACGTGGCTTTCACAGTCTTTCAGTGCGTTTTTATCCAGGAAGTCCTCACTTGCTTTCAGTGACCAGTGAGAGGAGCTCCACTTCTAAAAGCTACAGACTCAGTGACAAAGATGAGTCAGTATAGTCGGTTCAGTTTAAAGGATACGAGTTTTAAGATTTGTTAGTGCATGTACTGAAGACTTGGGAGAAATTATTCAAAGTTGGATTAATTTAAAGACAGAACTTATGATGTTATTGTATTTTGTTGCCTGTAGGTTGACTTAACTTTCTCTTTTTTTTTTTTTTTTTTTACAGTTCAGTTCACACTCACCTCTTTGATATTCCTGGCATACAAGTGAGCACATTAATGTCCCGAATATCAACTCTCAGGGCTCAAAGGACAGGCACTCAGACAGCTATTCTCTGCATCTCCCCGACCCATCAGCAAGGCCATGAACAAGAGGGTCTTGAGAGCTGATTGACTAACTATTTATAGTTTTTTTTTTTACAGGTTTGACTGCAACCGCAGGCTGGCCACATCCGTCCAGATTAACTTGTTCTGTATTCATAATGATGCATCTTCTTTTGCTCCCAGCATGCAGTTGGCATTCTTACCACTTAACAGCCTTGGTTGAATGGAAATGATAATCCCCCCGACTGTTGATTCCTCTAAAGCCAATTGACTCAAAAACTGCACAATGACCAGGATGATGCTGGGGAGTATGGCATGAAGTACGCAGGGCTGCTGGGTGGGCTATTGATGAAAAGACTCAGAGAGAAAGACAAATACTTTGGAAGACTTTTTCAATACCCCCTGCTTCTCCTTTTCCTCCTCCCTTTTGTCTCTACCTCCACCTCTAGTCTACCTCCTCCTCCCTCTCATAGCGTTCTCTCTGCTGCCGTGCTACCAACACTAGCCTGTAATTTAATCCATTTAGTCATGGCTCCAGATCAATATCCATTTTCCTTGGCCTTAGGGAGAGACTCTTGAATCCTCTTGTTTCAAACAGTGGTTGTGTTGGCCAGCAGGGGCTCCCACGGGCCTGCGGGCTAATTCAGACGTAGTACACCACAGTATCTGACAAAACAAAGCAAAGCTCACACCTAATTTCTCACTAACCTGCTGGAACAAAAACACAGCTGTAGATGTTGAAGCTTTATATGCATTTTCACTTTTCTTTTTTTACTTTTTTATTGTACTTTGCATCACCTAAAATCCCAAAAGGCTCTCTTCTTGATCACAGATGAATTATTCTCTTCCACTGAGATGTTGAAATGCAACGCCCGGTCGGTAAGCAAATGAATGACATCAAAATAGATTCAATTAAGGCTAATTTGATTAGTGGGCCTTGTAAGTGACCAGGAAGAAAGATGGAATTATTATTCCCTCCAGGATTGGATTTACTGTTGGCACAATGTAACATACTGGGATGGCAGATAAAGCTTTACTACACTGCAATAAAAAAGGTTCAATTACCACAAACAGCTTGCTAACGTGTCCCCTAACAAGATAACAACATGCCATCGGCTAAAAGTCTAAATGTGACTGTAAGAATTAGTCACTCGCTGCCATTGGGTGAACATTTTCAGTGCACATAACATTGTTGGCTGCCCTACATCAGTATGAACTGTCTTTAGCCCACCCCGTGGCAGCCTGCCACCGACCAGCTGTACGCTGTGTAGACACTGACAGTGATTCTCCTTCACCTGCTCCACTGCGTTGTGCATCGCCATGTTTTATAAATAACCGTGTTAAATATTCATCTGCCAGCATTTGCATGCAAAGTATTTTGTACTTTACAGCTGAGTTTCATAAAGTCAAAAGGAGAGCCAAACAATTTACACAACCATTTATTGACACGATTGTAACTGGTGTGACATAAGACATTAAAAACTGGTTAAACATATGTCAGAATGTTTTAATGGATTTTACTAAACTAAAATTTACCCACCCACCGTACCTGTATTTCATTCACACGTCAGTATTATATGCAGCCCCAAAAGAAACATTTATTCATCAGTCAAAATTTATGATTTATGGCTGTTTAAGAGTAAGATTATCTGCCTGAGGCTTTACTCCAGAAAAAGATAATTCTTCTTTTCCCAAAGTGTTATTGAGCGGTCTACTCCTTTATCAAACAGTTGAAAGTGATGTGCAACAAAGATCCACACAAAGTTATTTCTTTTCAGATTATTTTTTGGGCTTTTCCACCTTTAATTTGACAGGACAGCTAGGTGAGAAAGGGGGAAGACACGCAGGAAATCATCACAGGTCGGATTCGAACCCTGTACTTCTGCGTCGAGGTATAAACCTCGACAGTATATTACCCCGCGCTACCCACTGAACCAACCCAGCCACGACACATAGTTATTTCTTGACCTCGAAAACCGTCCGTAGTTGTTTGGGGCTTTTGATTATATCCCATGATCTTCATTAGTGGATTTCTGTGGTCAAGAATGAACTATGATGCTCAACTTTTAAGTAATGCTCAGAGCTACAATTTGGCAGGACATGCATAACGTTATAAAAAGTGTACTTGATATTAATATTCCGTTTAGGTTTGATGTACTATACCTATAGGCCAACCACCTGCAAACATGACTTTACTAAGACATCATTATTTATTATATAGTTTAAAATAATTTTGGCTGCAAGTATGAAAACTATAACAAGAAAATGGTTACAGCCTGAACCGCCTACATTACAAAACTTTGTTGAAATTATGAGGGATATCTGTGTAATGGAGAAATTGACATTTTCCTTAAAGCTGCAAGTAAGCAGATTTCAGTTATATTGGGTTAAATGGATGCTTTAGTGCCATTTATCCTGGTTATTTTATTTTATGTTTAAATAACCAATAAATATTATATTATATTATATTATTATTTATTATTATTATAATTATAATAATGTCCCTACCATTGTAATCTAAAGGGAATAAATGAATGTGATGTTTTATGTGCTGTAAACAAGTTGTCTTTATTCCATTCTGTTCCCAACATCTCCTTACCTTTTGTTTTGTGTGCTTTGCTTGCTTCTTTTTCTTTTTATAGTTTGTGCTTATATATTTGCAAAAACATAATGAATAATGGTGGTCTATAATGTAAAAACAGAATGTATTTTGAAATACTCTGAATAAAAAACTATAAGTGATTAAAAAAGTGCTCAGATCTGTAATTTCTTTATGATTCATGATTCATTTTGATGAATATCGTGTGATAGCTCCAGAACAGCTACTAAATTGAGCTTCAAATTGTGAGTTGGTTTTGTCCACTAAATATTTGCTTTACAGAATTATTAACATCTAAACATGAAAATGTCACCCTGGCCTGGGTACTGATTGAAGTCCATTGTAATTATTTTTGACTCCTTTTTTAAGCAACTTTCTTGGTTTTGTTTTTAAAAAAAGAAGCTGTATGTGGTCACACATTTACATACAGACAGGAAAAGGTCATTTTTAGAAGCTGAAGTGGATGAAAAACTCAAGTACACATACACTGTTATCCCGAATTAGTTGACTTTACTAGAAATTTCCTTTAAGTTTTTACACAAGGTGAAAGCCATTAGTAAACATAAATTATTTTTTTCTCGAGTGTTGTTTAAAATAAGCAAGGATTAATTTGATTATATTAACAGTTATATCTACTTTTAAGATCAATGTATTCAACACATTTGTTCCAAAGCATGGTGACATCAGTTCGCATATAAGAATTGTATTTCTCAATGTATTGTAATGCGTGATTAGTTTCACACTCTGCCACTGCCCAGACCCCATCAGTCCCCACCCGGGTGTCAGTCAGGGTACAACAATAAATGTAGCTAAACATGAACACTAAATCAACCATACAAAACTAAAACCCAGGTGACATAAATGCACACCCAAAACATTAACAGAACATTATTAAAACACACTTAACTAGAACAGAAACCATTACAACATATATTTTACCCATGAGCCTTTGCACCAACCATTCTTTGTCTGGCCCCTCACCTGAGACCACATTGCCTTGGGAGACCCTACCAGGAGCACAAAGCTCCAGACAACACAGCCCTCAGGTTCATAGGGACACACAAACCTCTCCACCACGATAAGGTGATGGTCCCCGGAGAGGGAAGAATGGTTCAAAAACCCTATGAGTGACCGAGGTAGAGATATAGTGACCCTGCCGGAGGAAGCCCGGGGCCCCCGTCTGGAGCCAGGCCCAGATGGAGGGCTCGTCAGCGAGCGTCTGGTGGCCGGGTTTGCCACGGAGCCCGGTCGGGCACAGCCTGAAAAAGCTACGTGGCACCTATCTCTCCATCCCATGAGCCCACCACCTGTGGGAGGAACCGCTGGGGTCGGGTGCGCTGCCATATGGGTGGCAGTGAAGGTCAGGGGCCTCGACGGACCAGACCTGGGCAGCAGACGCTGGCTCTGGGGACGTGGAATGTCACCTCTCTGTGGGGGAAGGAGCCGGAACTTGTGCGGGAGGTGGAGCGCTACCGGTTAGATCTGGTGGGGCTTACCTCTACGCACAGTCTCGGTTCTGGAACCATACTCCTGGATAGGGGTTGGACTCTTTTCTTCTCCGGAGTTGCACAGGGTGTGAGGCGCCGGGCGGGTGTGGGGATACTCACAAGCCCCCAGCTGAGCGCCGCTACGTTGGAGTTTAACCCGGTGGACGAGAGGGTCGCCTCCCTACGCCTGCAGGTTGTGGGGAGGAAAACTCTGACTTTTGTTTGTGCATATGCACCAAACAAGAGTTCGGAGTATTCGGCCTTCTTGGAGACCTTGAGTGGAGTCCTGCATGGGGCTCCAGTCGGGGGACTCCATAGTTCTGCTGGGGGGACTTCAACGCGCACGTGGGCAATGATGGAGACACATGGAGAGGCGTGATTGGGAGGAACGGCCTCCCTGATCTAAACCAGAGTGGTTGTTGTTGGACTTCTGTGCTAGTCATGGATTGTCTATAACGAACACCATGTTCGAACATAGGGATGCTCATAAGTGTACTTGGTACCAGAGCACCCTAGGCCAAAGGTCAATGATCGATTTTATAATCGTTTCATCTGATCTGAGGCCGTATGTTTTGGACACTCGGGTGAAGAGAGGGGCGGAGCTGTCAACCGATCACCATCTGTTGGTGAGTTGGGTCAAGGGGTGGGGGAAGACTCTGGACAGACCTGGTAAGCCTAAACGGGTAGTGCGGGTAAATTGGGAATGTCTGGAGGAGGCCCCTGTCCGACAGACTTTCAACTCACACCTCCGGCGGAGCTTTTCGTGCATCCCTGTGGAGGCTGGGGGCATTGAACCCGAGTGGACAATGTTCAAAGTTTCCATTGCTGAAGCTGCGTGAGGAGCTGTGGTCTTAGGGTCTTAGGTGCCTCAAGGGGCGGTAACCCACGAACACCGTGGTGGACACCGGTGGTCAGGGAAGCCGTCCGACTGAAGAAGGAGTCTTTCCGGGATATGTTATCCCAGAGGACTCCGGAGGCAGTTGCAATGTACCGAAGGGCCCGAAGGGCTGCAGCCTCTACCGTGAAAGAGGCAAAGCAGCGGGTGTGGGAGAAGTTCGGAGAAGACATGGAGAAGGACTTTCGGTTGGCACCAAGGTGCTTCTGGAAAACCGTTCGCCGCCTCAGGAGGGGGAAGCGGGGAACCATCCAAGCTGTGTACAGTAAGGATGGGACGCTGTTGACCTCAACTGAGGAGGTAATAGGGCGGTGGAAGGAGCACTTTGAGGAACTCCTAAATCCGACTAATATGCCCTCTATGGTAGAGGCAGAGCTGGAGGATAGTGGGGGATTGTCGTCAATTTCCCTGGTGGAGATTGCTGAGGTAGTTAAACAACTCCACAGTGGCAAAGCCCCAGGAATTGATGAGATCGCTCCAGAAATGCTTAAGGCTCTGGGTGGGGAGGGGTTGTCTTGGTTGACACACCTCTTCAACATTGCGTGGAAGTCTGGGACGGTGCCTAAGGAGTGGCAGACCGGGGTGATGGTTCCCCTTTTTAAAAAGGGGGACCAGAGGGTGTGTGCTAATTACAGGGGTATCACACTTCTCAGCCTCCCCGGTAAAGTCTACTCCAAGGTGCTGGAAAGGAGGGTTCGGTCGATAGTCGAATCTCAGGTTGAAGAGGAACAATGCGGATTCTGTCCTGGTCGTGGAACAACGGACCAGATCTTTACTCTCGCAAGGATCCTGGAGGGAGCCTGGGAGTATGCCCAACCGGTCTACATGTGTTTTGTGGATCTGGAGAAGGCATATGACCGGGTGCCCCGGGAGATACTGTGGGAGGTGCTGCAGGAGTACGGGGTGAGGGGGTCCCTTCTCAGGGCCATCCAATCTCTGTACGACCAAAGCGAGAGCTGTGTCCGGGTTCTCGGCAGTAAGTCAGACTCGTTTCAGGTGAGAGTTGGCCTCCGCCAGGGCTGCGCTTTGTCACCAATCCTGTTTGTAGTATTTATGGACAGGATATCGAGGCGTAGTCGGGGTGGAGAGGGGTTGCAGTTCGGTGGGCTGGGGATCTCATCGCTGCTTTTTGCAGATGATGTGGTCCTGATGGCATCATCGGCCTGTGACCTTCAGCACTTCAGTACTTCGCGAGTGAGGGGACAATGGAGCGGGAGATTGGTCGGAGAATCGACATTCAATTTACCGCACCGTTGTGACGAAAAGAGAGCTGAGCCAGAAGGCAAAGCTCTCAATCTACCGGTCTGTTTTTGTTCCTACCCTCATCTATGGTCATGAAGGCTGGGTCATGACCGAAAGAATAAGATCCAGGGTACAAGCGGCCGAAATGGGTTTCCTCAGGAGGGTAGCTGGCGTCTCCCTTAGAGATAGGGTGAGAAGCTCAGTTATCCGTGAGGAGCTCGGAGTAGAGCCGCTGCTCCTTCACGTCGAAAGGAGCCAGTTGAGGTGGTTCGGGCATCTGGTAAGGATGCCCCCTGGGCGCCTCCCTAGGGAGGTGTTCCAGGCACATCCAGCTGGGAGGAGGCCCCGGGGAAGACCCAGGACTAGGTGGAGGGATTACATCTCCAACCTGGCCTGGGAACGCCTCAGGATCCCCCAGTCGGAGCTGGTTAATGTGGCTCGGGAAAGGGAAGTTTGGGGTCCCCTGCTGGAGCTGCTACCCCCGTGACCCGACCCTGGATAAGCGGACGAAGATGGATGGATGGATGAGCCTTTGCATCGCTTCAGCGCAGAACAGTTCAAATGACCCCGCCCCTCCCTTACAGAAACTTAGAATCCTTAGTTATCTCGGCTTAATATGATCTGTGCACTGCATACCTAAGCCTATTATTACAAACAACTAATGTGATTTAGTAATGAATATGTTTTATAACAAAACATTAAATAATAAGTAGTGACCAGTAAAAACTTTAATTACAACTAAATCTGGATTTACAGTGTAAGGTGATCCTATTATTATAGTCTCCTTTGGAGTGTTTTGTTTTCCACAATTCTGAAAGTCTGAATTTGGAATAACTTGACTTGATAAATATGTCATATAAGCTCACCTCCAGCTAAAGGATATTTTTATCAGTGTCCTCATCACCTCAAACATATGGTTCTTATCCATACATGCATATAAAAGTAGTTGCAAATGTCTGCCTTTAGCGAGTGTCCCTGGCCCATAACTGATGTGCCATCATAAAGATTATTTTTTGCCTTTCTTATCACTTTGTTGCAAGAAAATCTTTTAGTCTAAAACTTATTTTGCCCCCGTGTTCATGAAATGTTCTTCCAGAACCATTGTAAGTGGTTTAATTTACCTTCCCTTGATTTGTTCCACTGACTGCCCCATTTATTTTATTTTATTTTATTTCTATTCTAAAAAGACATACACACATATACTCGTTTCCTCCAAGCAGTCTGGTTCGGTTCAGTTCAGAATTAGAACGGTTATTTTTGTGTTTTCATTGAAAAGTTGTGGATGGTACCAAGAGAACTGCTCTATTCCGTTCAGTTTTTTCATTACCACTTTGTTGAGTTACCTAGCACACTGATCTGATACTAAAGGTGAAGCTAGAAACACTGCAGTCCGTGATTGGTGCAGACGTTCCTCTGCATCGTCACTGACGAGGAAATACAGCGAGAGCTGGATGGAATAAAAAGGGTTTTCTGCTCGTTTCTCACCGCATGGCTGTCATCGCCTATTTCCATCCTACAACCCTGCCTACATTTAAGAGTACTGTCGGCGGTGGAAACGCAGAACAGATTAAATGTTTTGGTACATGTCCATACGGGTTACATTATGTAAGGTTCTAAAGGTAGCCTAATACCGAAAGTGTTTGACGGAAACGCAACTTAACATTCAGTTATTATTTCAGTAAATTAAGGACTACTCTTAAAAGCTACCGAGCCCCTACTCTTAGAACCATGCTTTTTATTAAATCTGGTTTAATATGTATTACATTAATATTATATATTATTGTATATTCCATTATATTTGTTAAAAAATGAGCTAAGACAGGAACCTGACTTTGTGACATCTGTTTTACTATATACAAAACATTATTCCATGGAAATGTATAATTTCTGTAAAAACACCATGAAAAGTTGCAGTGACTACAAAAGTTAAACGCTAAACCAAAGCTAATGCTAAAAACCAAGCTAACCGCAGTAACTACACTACAACTAAATCAAATGAAAGCTATAGCCTTAGCTATAACTGTTGTTTATTTTTGATGAACTGTTTGTTGTTATACATTCTGATGAACTGACATGTTGGTTATTCAGTGTTTTATTCCACATAATAAATTGAAGCAGTAGCTAAATCCAATCATGATATAGGGAAAAAACGTTACAGCTTAAGCTAACGTAACTAGCTTACCCCAACCCTAACCCTTAGCCGCGCAACAACTAACTGTCATCTCATCTCGTGTGTGACTTTGCATGGGGGAATTCATGCTATTTGGTGTGGTAAGCCACATTTAAATAACCCATTTAAGTGTATTAAATTGTAGATGATAGAAAGATATTGATTTAAATACAAATAATAATATAGATTCACATGCAAAAAAAAAGATACTGTAACATGCAAAATAACAGTAAAGGAATTGTTAAATGAAAGCTAAATGGACATTTTGGTGTTGGATACTTGCATTTGTGAATATTACCCAAAGACAGAGTTCAGTATCTAAATTACTTTAGTATAATAATTAGCCTAAAAAAAGCATAAAATGAAGGCTTACAACCTCTGTATCTGTTATGCAGTTTGCCAGCCTGAAATTCTCAAACATTTTTTTTCAACTTTGCTGCTTCTAAAGTTACTGCTTCTCTGCCAAAAGGCAGGTTTCTACAGTCAGGCATGTGTGCCGTGCTGTGCAGGCATAAAATAAATGTGGATGCAGCCTCTCACTCCTGCTCCCACTCTCTCTGTCTGTCTTCTCATTAGGAGCAGCATGAACAATCTTAAAACCCTTCAGTTCAGCACTTGTACACCAACACACAACATGATGAATCCAAAATGAAGGTGCAGTTTTATCCATAATGATTGTGGAAGATTACCAGCAAGTAGAGATGAGAGAAGTTTCACAAAGTAGTTCTTTTCCAGCCTCAGAGGCATACTTAAAAACTGCCTCATGTATCCTAAATTGTTTCTATTGGGAAGCTGTCTCTCTGGTTATCTCCCCTACAGAAATTTCTTTTGTTCCCTTCTGCCAGTCAATATGCGCCCAAGGTGGCATTGAAAAACCCATCATCGGTTACCAGCTCATTCATGCATGTAATGGTTTTTAATAAAAGGACTCAGCTCTTGTTAGAAATAAGCAAAACTCGTCTTTATCAAAGTATGCGAGAGACTGCTTTCCACTGTTGGGTATTGTTATTTCTGTGCTTACTTGCCAAAGATTTGAGGTAGTCATCTTTTTCACATTTTTTTCTTCCTTTTCTGACAATTCACTGACTTTCTTCTTTTAGTGCCATGTTGTACTACAACTTCTCTGACGAGTTGTTCATTTTTTTACATTTGTAGTTATGAGTGACTTTTTTCCTAGATAAAGAATGACATATTTCTTGTGCACAAAACAGCAAGAACGTTTTCTCTTTCTAAAAAAAAAGAACGAGCAGGTAAATCGAGGTTAAAACAAAAATCTACTGTGAAGTCACATTTTCATCCATGACAGAAAGCTAGGACTGAATACGAGATTGCTATCTTGTCTTTTAATCCAGCAACAAGTGAAATTGCTTCTAAAAATGTGCTCAATATAGAGACAAGGGCAGAGTCTATTTTTAAGGAAGGAGAGGATTCTTACTCTCTCTAAAATTACTTGATGTTCAGAAGTTAAAAAGGCTAAAAGCCTTTGGCTAAGCGCTGTGTATATAAGGATGAAGGCAGATTTAACCAAAGCAATACACTTGTGCACATAAAAGAATGACTTATTAAAGAGATTTGAGACAGTAGGCATGGTTTGTGCAACAAAGAGTGCAACGTAATAATCAAAAGATGTTCCTATAGTATTTTGCACCTTGACGACATGCAAACTCTTCTTTTATAAATGGATTTTCCCTCAACTATGAACATTGATTAATGTCTTTATTCTCAATGGGTGTTCCTAATCTTAAAGTGCTGTGTGAGCCGTGTAATAATGGAAGTGGATTGTCTTACAGTATCACTTTCTTGACTCTCAGCTGAATATATCAAGCATGTCTGATTGATTCATGACTGCCAGTATCTTTATCATTACCACATACATCACCAGTACTCTCTGGATATAGAGCTTGTCAAGGGCAGCTATAATGGTGGTGTTACACTGAAAGTGACCTGCCTGTGAACTGTCAACATTATCTGTGGATTACTAAAATGGCCAGTGTGCTTCATGAGAACAGCTTGCTCTACCTGTTCTCCTCTGTGGCATCTCTTGCTCACTCATTCCTTTTGTCCCATTTCTTCCCTCTGAATTTGAATGTGTCCCTCCTTCATTTTCTCCCCATGTACCTTTGATAAGACACACTGGATTGTTATTAGATTCAATTGAAAAATGCTGGAGTTTCATAAAACAGGGAATCTGTCAGTGGCCATTGTCATTATCATGCCCCTGATGGGAAATTCAGAAACATGGAGCTGTGCCCAGCGTTTTCACTGAGAGCAACAACAAGAGCAATAACCCAACTCAGGAAGCACTGCGTGCCTTTGTCTTCAACACAAACATTTACCCATCCGTACACACATACATGTGCACACATACGTGCATGTATGCATACATGAATACACTGCAAGTGAGCACACAACTGCATGCACACGCATCCCTCTATCATGCCATCGTTTCTCATCTTACATACAAATGAAGGAACTACAGCTGGATTCCACGGTGATTCTTATCTTTCCAGCAAACTGAATTTATCTGTTAAATTTTATTCTTATGTGGCCGGCAGTGGTTGTTGTGGCACATAATGCAATGCAGCGTGATAGAAAAGAATGAGCAATCCCTTATCACACCAGACCAAAAAAAATGTTTTCCATTTGAAAAGGATACACTATAAATGCTGTAATAACATCACTGATAACCCGTTTTTGAAGGTGTGAATTCATGGCAACAATGCTGAAATTCCCCACTCAGGATTGATTGCTCTCTATTTTACAGTGTCACAACAATGGATCTTGTTTAAAGGCATCTGCAGGCTATCAACACTTCTTCGAGCCTTCAGATTTATATTTCTATGCCTCCATGCATGGGACAAGAGTCTACAGCCATGCCATCCTAATCCTAACATCAGAATGCTAACATGCTCGCAATGATGATGTATATTAGATTGGTCAATGTGTAAAAATATTCCGTCATAGACCAAAGTACTGGACACCTTTACATTTTGACCTGATGATAGTGCTAGATTAAAAGTCACTGAAGTTGTCTGTATGAAATTTCATGGCAATCCCTTGTAATAGTAAGTCATAATATTTGTCAAGAATATTTCCCTTAAAACCACAGATATGAACCTCATGGTTTAGTCACAGTCATTAGGTTTCATTGTCGCAGGACCATGACTGTTTGTACAAAAGATTCTGTGCCAATCCATCTTGAAAATGCTAAGATAATTGACAAAATAAGTGAAAACTTTGACCGATTTATTGTCTGAAAACCATGAATGTCTGTACCAAATTTCACAGCAATACATCCAATAATTGTTGCGACTGACTAAAAAAACACTGATAAACATTGAGATCCATAGAGCAGTGCCGCGAGGGTGGCTAAAATGTCCCCTGTAAACCAGTAGAGATTTGTCAGATCCCTTTTCTGTGGGGAACCTCATGCCGATTTTCCCACAACCTAAAGATTTTGAAGATGTGATAAGAGAGTATTTGAGGAAATTCACAGACTAACCCAATAAGATTATTACCTACACCCAGTTAGACGCTGAGAAAAGATTGTATCTCCACCCTCCAGTCTCTCTGTCTCTATCACACTCTCACTGATGGATGTGCAGCGCTGCATCTTCACTCAGCCATGCATGCTTGCCCTCCCATGTCGCTGCTGAGAGGTCGGCTCTGTTCGTCTGTTGGAAAGCTTTCACAGTAGCCGCACCTTTAGCCATTCTGAGCTAGTAGATTTTCTGTTGCCTCTATTGAAGTGATTTATTTCATCCCTCAACTTTGAAGTTACTTTACAACAAAGTCATATTTGATGATGTTGTTTCAAAGTGAGACATCTGTGTTTGATATCTCCAAAATAATGCATCACCACATCAACATCACTGTTTTACTTATTTCAAAATGCATTTGCTGTTTATGTTGTTGGCCTGTGAAATTACCTCTTTATTTACAGTGTTGTATAAGCATAACTTGATCTAGCACATTATTATTTCTAGGATTTCTCTGCTTGTTCAGTGACTGACAGTACAAATTCCCACATTTCGGGGCTCTGAAAATGAAAGCTTGGAAGAATGACGTCCCTGCCGCCTCGGGGAACAGATGACTTAAAGGGTTAGCATTAGAACATTCTTGTCAGTGACTCTCGGGTTAACGTCCACTCAAACTCTCCAAGGAGAAAAACACAAGCCAAACAACGCACTATGGTATTTCAGAGAGTGAAGCATAGGTCTATAACTGTCATTTAGGTCTGTAGATTCCCAGGCATACAGGGAATCGTACAGCACATTTTATGGCGTTCATGAGAGGCTGATTTGGAGTTTTGTTGCCACTTCCAGATTTGTTTTGAAGCCAAGCAGCCTATCTGAAGGTAATAGCTTCCAAGGTTGATTAGCTTTATTAGATCTTTTACCCAGTGGCCTCATTCTCCTTCTCCATAATGTCGGCTGATCAGGTGGAAACTGCAGAGCGCCAAAATTGCAGAGAAGGATTATGATTTATAAGGCTGGTGAGCTGGTAAGTGGTGAGAAAAGTGGTTTTAGAACTTGTGCATTGTTATTAAAAAAGTCAGTTGTGGACGTGGGGCCACATGGTACAATTACAAACACGCACAAGAATCCTGAAAAGGCATCCGTGTGTCAGGGAGCACAAACTATTAAGGTGCACACAGCCCACAAACACAGACACCATGCACATGAAACACTGCACTCCAGTGTGTGTGTGTGTGTGTGTGTGTGTGTATGTGTGTGTGTGTGTGTGTGTGTGTGTGTGTGTGTGTTTACTGTACGTGCTGTCTCTCTGTGACTTGCACAGTGTGCATGTCTTTGTTGGAGAACAGCGTTCATGAGTCACCACTGTCTTTAGCCCGAGGCTCAGCAGCCAGCCAGCTGAGGGAGGGGATGCATGTTTTATTTTAGACGCTCTAATATGCCGTGAAGACATCATTATCTTGAAACATGTTGTATTCCAGAGCCTCTATTGTTTAAAATGACACAGAATATGTGGATAACCTAAACTGTTTCATCCTCATCACAGTCATAGAGATCAAAATGTGCAATTCAACTTGCTTCATTAGATGTGGCTTTTGTTATTGCCAGCTAAGCTGTGTGTGGCTGTGTGAGCCATCCTTGGCGAGCGAAGGATGTTATCTTTTCTGTCATGCACATACCAGCGCTGCCCATAGGGAAGAGGTGAGCATGCAAGGGACTTGGCTGATTGAGGGCACAGGGCACAGGGCGCAGAGGCACGCTGTGCACGGCTACGGTTGCCTGTGAATTTTAAGGATGCTTCACAAGAGACTCTTTTGTCAGCATCAACTCCCTTTGAGAAGACTCAAATGAATGAATAGCACTGAGTGTGTGAGATCTTTTCTACATTCCTCCCATATCATCAACATTTCCTATCTTGATGTTTCTTTCTTCTCCTCTGCAGATCCCAAGAGTTAATGTTTCCCTTATACATCCAAGTCACAATAAATGCATTTATGGTTTGGTAAATTATATCAGTAAGATATTTTTCTTCAAATACATCACAGAGAAGTAGAGAAAATCTATGTAATCTAATGATTTTGGCATCAAAATTTGTGTTTCGACACTGTTAAGTGTCCTGGACTGGATTTGTGACTGTAAAATATGTGCATGAAAGTATATCAGAGCTGAAGCTCCTGGTCAGGTAGAGTGACAAATAGGATACACATCTAGAGGAGCACCCAAAATATTCTGCTTCACTGGGCAAAGAAGTATAGATAGATAGATAGATAGATAGATAGATAGATAGATAGATAGATAGATAGATAGATAGATAGATAGATAGATAGATAGATAAACAGTCTCTTGCAGACACACACAGACAGAAAAGGAGGAATTCCGACTCTCCCTCCTTTGAAATGGAGCAGCCACCCAGTGCGTCAGTAACCTGATTACCCCAGCTGTCAGTCTGAATAAGGCGAGGCTTTGGGATCCTCCCGTCCTCTGATCTTCAGTACGGGACAGAGCTGGTCCTCCTGGAGAGTTTGGAAACAACCTCAGAACAGGACAGACACCAAAACACGGAGCAGGGAAAGCACCAGGGCTACAAAAGTCAGCAGGTAAGACGATGTAGAAATGAGGACATCTTTTATTTCAGCTGATAGTGAGGCGTTTACCTTTTTAACCATCAGACATCAGGCTTTATAATGCTGGTTTTCTATTACTTCTTAAGATGACCACATTACTGTAACTACATGGCCTAAAACAGCCTAAGTGGATAGGGGAGAGTGTATCAAAAAAGGAGGGGGACTCTTTGACTCAGCCAGTCCCTAAGGGGAGGGCAACAGGATACAACTGTGGGTGGACCGTTATCATTGTTTCTGTGCACAACAAGTCTCTCACTCACATGCTTCCTTTCCCTCCAAACAGGAGCACTTTGTATGAGTTAAAGGCAGATTACTCAAGTATACGATACTTATATAGTTTATTAATCTGTGTCTTTCAGTATTACAATTGACTGGCTTTCTAGAAGTTTAAAAGCTCCACAAAGATCTTGGATCACTCTCTTGGACTGACTAAACAAGTCAGAATACTGCAGGAAACTGTGGACCCTGAGCTGCACTTGGCAGCTCCAAAACAATGGCAGAGTGCACGCAGGATGCCAACCCCGCCAAGGTGATCCAGAATCCAAAAGCTGACATTAAGGATTCGAGAGAAGTGTCCGCTGATTCTGCATCGGTGGTAGTGCTCAGACCTGCAGACCAGGGATTGATTCGAAGTTTGTCCAAGTCGGACTCTGACTTGTTGGCGTCACCACTCGGAGAGGAGGATGGCGGTCTTTCTGGCCGCAGTGGGTCCGTGTCTAACTGCATCTCTGGGCAGCTGTCCACGGAGCGCATGCCTTCTTTTGCCTCTGAGTGGGATGAGGTAATACTCGAACTCTGGGGATGGGAAACCAGTGGGAGTGTGTATATGACAGAGGGCGTGGCAGTGTCATTGTTAAGGCTCAGGCTTTTAAGTAGAGTGGTTTAATGTCCTTAGGAGAGAGTGTGTTAGCAAGTGTGAATGGGTGTGAAAAAAGAGAGGCCAATGAGAGATGCAACTGAGGATTAGTGAGGAAAAAAAGGCGGAAATGGGAACGGGGGAAGCAGCATGTTTCAGGAGAGAGAAAGGAAGGAAGGAGGGAAGGAAGGAAGGAAGGAAAGCAGAGGCAGCAGTATGAGAGTGACCAGGAGTCCAGCAGAAGCAGTGATAGACTGTAGTAACTCTACCCAGGCTGTTGGCGTAGAGTGCCAGTGGGTGAGTGCTTGAATGCATGAATGGCTTGATCACTTGCACCGACCTCCCTGTAGCAGCTCGGCATCCAAAACTAATTGGGCTTGTGCTGTCATTCCACATCCACTCAGTACATGTCTCAGGGGCCGACCCACGCTTCCACTGTCTCCTCCTGCACTCCTCTGGACACAGTCTTTGCATGTAACAACCAAGCATCCTCATGTTAGATGTGTAGTTTTATGCACAAAGGTGTGGAAAGATTATTATATTTTCAAAGTTGTCATAGGCATTGTTTTCACTGCCATATATATAAGTCATTCGTGAGTCGTTTTTCAGTTGTAATCGTGATTTTAGCAAATAATGCAACTTTTAGGCAAATGTATGTTGTAGAAAAAACAAGTGAGGAAGCACTACTTACAGCAATGTAATGCAAAGCAGGTGCTGCGGATGCATGGATAGATAGATGCATGATGCATGAAAAAAGGAATTGACTTAGTCTGTAGGTCTTTAATATGTTTATGTAGGCTCTGCACCAACAACCAAGGCAAATTCCTCATAAGTGCTACTTACTTAGCAATAAATAATTTTCTGATTGTGATTCCATTCCTTATTTGGATTTTAATCAACCTTGAAAATGCTCAAACTTGGACTGGGGCTTGTCTTGGACTCGACCTAAGCGGTCTTGACAACACCCATGCCTAAGTAATGGTCACATACAGTAAAATGGGTCTGTCTTTTACAGTATGTTGGAGCATGCACCTTTTTCATCCTTACAACAAGTGCAGTTGCAGAGTTCTTAGACATCTTGAACTTTTACTTGGCTTTGTTTATCCCTCTCTTTGTCATCCAACCCTGTCCCGTGCATGCGGCGTGCTCCACCCCTCTGCTCTCTTAAAAAAGCTGTTTATTCAGGCTATGTTGGGTGGGGTGTCCTGTTCTCAAGGGCATCCTGTTTTTCAGCTGCTCCTGAGTGTCTAGGACTATGTGTGTGTGTGTGTGTGTGTGTGTGTGTGTGTGTGTGTGTGTGTGTGTGTGTGTGTGTGGGCAAAAATTGACTCTGGCTTGTGAGTATATCTCATGAAGCGATCAGCCACCATCAAATATTGAAGCGACACGAGAGGCTGGGCTTTAGATCAGATATATAAACGCACACACATAGCCTATGCCAGTACACGCACACACATAAAACAAAAATACTGAATACAAATGCTGGTATTCAGATTTTGTTATCATGAAAAGGAAGTTATGAGATAAAGTATACCACATTGACATTTTCAGTGGAATATATACATTTTGAATTGTATTATGTCTGGCAGCTTGTGTAACTGCTGACCATTTTTCCTTTTTTTGGCTCGTTTTGTAGTGAAAGCACTTGGTATTTCAATTTAGACTTTTTTAAACAAAGAGAAGAACAGTATTTGTCGATTTCTTTCTGACAGCTTACTTTCTGAACAACTGACAGAGCTACAATGGTCAGGTGTCCTATTTGTACAGTGCTGAATATTTAAGTGTGTGTGGGTACATTTATACTCATGTTTAGCCTTCTGGATGTGTCATTAGTCTAATTAAATAGCACTTTAATTAAGGAAATACTCAATGGATAACCTCAAAGATATACAGTACACCACATTCACTCTCACTCACTCTCACCCCTGTGTTATGGTTCAGATTCATGATACCCTCTACCTGTCCTGTCAGCGTTTGTTGGATTAGTAAACCATTGTTTTGACATTTGACTGGGGGCATCTGTATGGATGCTCACTCTTTATCATTGTTTAATGTATGATCACATCTCATAGCCTACTCGTAAAAAAAATAAAATGTGAGTCATTTATTGTAGGAAAAATAGTTCAAGGCTGTCATATTATTATATTTGGACGATGTGACATAATCAACACTGACAGCCACACTACCTTTACTATGTTTTTATGTGTTTATGTATTTTAAGATGGGTTTCTCCTTTTCCTTTAAGATAATAACCTTGCTGTACTAATTAATAGAAATAGCATATATGATTAGGTTGATTGACGTCTTCACCACATCTGTTCAATACTCAAATCAAAGGTTAACACAAGCACATGTTACAGATGCTTGAGTGGCTTCATTCGTGTGTGTACTCTAAATTTCCCAGCAGTACTCCTGAGGTTATTACCATGCAAGCTTTTAAAGTACATGCAGTTTGTGTGTGTTTATATGCTGCTATACCTACTACTGTAATGGCTTTGGTCTTACATAACACAAGTAGATGAAAATAAAAACATATTCTTATGTTACTTTTGGTTTATTACAATCTTTTTTAATGTATATGATTTATGCACTTTTTTAATAAGTTTGAAATTGAATGTGTGAAACCAGAAATAAAAAACTCTTACTGTATAAATCAAAATTAGTTTTCAAAATCTATAAATTTGAATTGGCCAAAATGAAATAGAATGAATTTACAAAAAACATCTTCATGTTGGTTAATCCAGTTGATATAGAGGGAATATTTTCAAAGTACATGTAAGCTGGTTTATAATTCATATAGAGAGCCACGGCAGAGTGAACACATCCCAAGATCTGGTTAGACAGATGTGGTACATGAATATGAGAGTAGTGGTGTGGGTGTTGGTGGGGGCTGGGTGGGAGAAGGCACAGTCCTGTTTCACCTGCCACATTGCCCGTAAGATTTCTCACCATTTCATTTCTGTTTTAAAAATGTGACCCTAACATGTGACTGCGGCGGAAATTTTATTCATGTGACCGTTCTATTTAACATAATGGTCGCAGTTTTAACGCATAGGTAAAGTTGTCCTTTAGTTAAGGTTAGTAAAACATCAGGGATTGGCTTAAAACAGTGGTTCCCAACCTGGGGTCCGGGCACCCCTCAGTGGGGCGGCAAAGATCACAGGGGGGCGCAAGTATTTATCTTGTTTGAGGTTGAGGTAAAACAAAAATATTTGCACGTTAAACAAATTATGATAATACACTAGAATATATAATGTATACAAAAGTCTGTATGAAAACTATATATTTTTGTTCTCGCTTAAAATTGTAGGCAGGCTACTTAGGAAAAAAGGTTGGGAACCACTGGCTTAAAACAAGTCACATAAAACTACTAAAATGAGGATATTATGCGATGTGACGGACAACATTGTGTCACAGAGTAAACTCCGTCCGTAACACTCCGGTAATTTCAAAAAGTAACAGTTGACTTGGTTGTTTTCACACAGGACACAAACCCCAGCCTCCTGATTGAAAGTCCTGTGTTTGTTTGACCCATCCACCACCCCGTTACCACCAACCTGCCTCCTTACACAGAATTCAGCGCTCTTTGTCACCTTGCTTACTCGTTTGCTGTCGCGATAATTACTACAGCCAAGAGAGGTCGCCGCCTAACAAGAAACTTAACTATGGGGTGTTATGAGCTGCTTGCACAATCAACCTATTTGGTTGTTCTCTAGGTGGGGACGGTCTGATACAATCATAAGGCCGAATTACTTTTCCTAAAAACATAGTTGCTTATCAATAATAGCGTAATATTAAGTTATTTGTAGGAGTTGCAAAGAGACATAGCCCAAGTACTGTATGTATAGAATGTTGTAAAAGAAAGTTCATTTAATAATGATTCAAGCCCTTGACATTTTGCTGAAACAAGTAGTCGATTCATCAATTATTTGATCTACAGCAAAATAATTGTCAGTTATTGTGATAATTGGTTAATTGTTTCAATAATTTTTCAAAAATGATTTGATCATTCAAGTTTGCCATTTGTGAGGTTTTGCTGCTTTTCTTCCTCTCATGTGATAATTAATCAGATATCTGTAGGGACTATCTTTTGGACTATTGGTCAAACATTTGAAGACTTCACTTTAGGCTTCCCGAAATTGTCATGGCACTTTATAGGCCAAACGTTTAATAAAAAAAAATAAACAGCAGAATAATTGTTAATAAAACAAAACCCTACCTCTCATCCATCAGTCAAGTTTAGAGTTGATTTTTGTACAGGTGAAAAAAATACACACTAAGCAATATAATTTGTGATAATCTGGCATTACCTAACATTAAGTCTCAATTCCAGCACTACCTGACAAGCTGGATGCAGGATAACTACATGGTAAAATCTCTAAATGAAGTAACATTATACTCTATCATACAGCTGAGGTGGTACTGCAGAATCTTACACTTATGTTCATGTAGTGGTTGATAAAAAAGTAGGTAATGTATGAAGACCCAAGCTGGTGTTCAACCACTCTCTGACTAAAGTCAGTCAGTTAGTCAGGAAGTAAAATCAATACCAAAAAAAAGCTATTTTCGATCCGTGTAACGCTTATCAGTTCAATTTTCTAAGAACAAACGGACATTTGGAAAAATAGAAAAATGGGTTCAAATATCCAATTTTTCATTTTTTTCCACCTTGACAAATTAAAAAATTGGATCTTTAAACTGTTTTTCCAATTTTCAGTTTTTTATTCAAAGGATCAGAAATTGAGATTGAGATTACAAAATTGCTTCTGGGCTCCAATTATTCAATACTGCAATGGTATTCTCTTCCTCTACTTTGTGGAATATGCAGGTCATTAACTGCATATGGACCAAAAAAAACAAAACTGATAGACTTTGGGGTCAGAGGTGCTTGCAACTGATGGTTTCGAGTGAGGGGGGGCGTAGCTAGGCGGAACGAGGGAGCGAATACCATTGCAGTATTGAATAATTGGATTTTGTAATTTTCTAAATTTCTGATCCTCTGAATAAAAACAGAAAATTGGAAAAACAGTTTAAAGATCCAATTTTTGAATTTGTCAAGGCGGAAAAAAACTTTGGATATTTGAACCCATTTTTCTGTTTTTCCAAATGTCCGTTTGTGCTTAGAAAATTGAACTGATAAGCGTTACACGGACCATTTTCCTTTACAATTAATATGACTACAATTTGTTTGACACTTAGAATGATGAAAAAGGCAAGGCAAGAAAGATGGTAGGAAGATCACAGATCCCAAGCTGAATTAAAAACACATGACAACATGAATTGAGAGTATATCACCTCTCTGTTACTGCTGCACTCAAATATGCTGAATGCTTATACTGAATTTGCTAAATTTTTCAAATGAGCACAAATGAAATAGAGAAGCAGCTCGAAACTTAAATTGTGGATGGTGAGGCAACTTCAGGAGCATGCTGTAAAACAAAAAATGGGAGTAAACAGTTGGCTTTCCTCTTTTGAAGTTTAATTGGCAGTGGTGTTCACAGTATGATGGACAGCTCAAGTCTCATACAGTTGGTACAAAATAATAAAGTATAGCCATTTCTTGTATTCTGACTGCAAGTATAATATCAAGAGTCACGCACTGTATTAGAATAAGTGTTTAATGTTCAATTGGGACACAACTATGGTTCCTAAATAGGCTTCTATTGTATTTGCTGATTTATTGATCTGGTTTATGATTGTGTTCTTCAAAGCCCATAGCTGACAGTGATTAATAATAATAGAGGTGGCATTGAGGTTAATGTACTGTAACTCAGTTTTGTTGATACTGGCTGCTGGAATTGATCATCTTAATAACTGTCTTGTGCAATTATTGTATTAGTTGATTTTATGTGCACCATTTTCACCATTTCTTCTGTTCTCTGTGCCCTTTGCCATTTCCAAAAAAGGGTTAAAACAGTGCACTATAAAAACTTGGGCCAAAATGACAAACGGGAAACATTTTATAGATAATTGGGAACATTTCCAATTCATTCTAATTACATTAGAATATTCAATTTCCTGGTATATTTTATTATTTTGGGGCTAATGGAACAGCGCCACATTTGTATATACTGTATATATATGTATAATTCAGGTGCAGTGGAGCACGTAATGAATGTAGGTATAATAAGGCCTAGAGGAACTCACTGAGGCTGGCTGACTCAGGATAAAACTAGTCGACCCCTGGCCGATATGGAACTCTCTTGAAAGTAACAAGCACAGTCTCTAACATGTTGAAGCCACGTTGATTTAAGTCAGCAATCTGTTGTATTTTGATTGCCTGAAAAATAAAATGCATCTGATCTTTCTTGGGTCCAATCAAAATCACAAACCCAAGATCTGTAGCAGTTTGGCCAGTTGGCCAGTGAAGTTCTTCTAAAGATTTATGTACCCTAGAGTATAATTATCTTACCGCCAAGGGCTTGTGCTCTAATTGTAATCTCTTAAATTAAATCAAGACCATTCTTCAGAGGAGCTGGTATCAGGCTCTTGGACGTAAAAGAGAACATGTTTCCTATACATTTTCACCTGTTTTAAGTTTGAGAAAAACAAGTCATAATATCCAGAGGTAATGCAGAATAAGGATAAAAATTTATCACAAAACTTCTGTCAACCACTTGACTTGTATTGAAAATAAGCAAAAATAGTTTCACTTGCATAAACAATGTTCACTTTTAAAACTTAAGTATGAAAAGGTGACATAAAATGGATAATTTGTGCAGCAGCGCACTGAATAGCAGATCAACCTGTATTAAAATGTAAATGACTTGAGGATGTGGAGGGTAACTGCACCTTTCCCGTTGGTAGCACTGTGGCGTTGGCATGTGGTGTGAATGTGAGCGTGAATGGTTGTCTGTACTGTGATTGACTGTCGACCCCGTCCAGCGTGTACCCCACCTTTCACCTAATGCCAGCTGGGATTGGCTGGAAGGATAAGCGGGTATAGCTAATGGATGGATGGAAAAACTAACGACCAATTGACCTGAGTTTGCTTTCAACTCTATTTCATGAAAAGTGTAATATTTGGTTGATGTATTTGACCACAATTTTCTGTTATTATTATTTCTTTTGAATAACAAAAATGTATTCAACATATGTCTACCCTATCCCAGTGCCAAACATCTAGCTATTCACACAGTGAATGAGGCTGCATGTGCATGATGTTATGAAATATTTCAGCACTTCAACTATGATGACGCTGGTTTCCCTAGAGACAGCATTTTGGTGACGGGTTTATTAAAGGTGCACTTAAGCTCAGATGTGATGTAGTACTGATGTGTGTGTATGATATAGAATGTAACTGGGTTAATTCAAAGAGTAATGTGAGGTCTGTATTGCTGGAGGCATATGCCACGCATCCCACGTGCCTCACTTCCAAATGAATCAAGGCTTTTCCACAGTGTTGATGCCACTAGCAAAGTACATAGGGCTTTTTCAAACACTAAATATTACATCAAATAAGCCTGGCTGTGTTTCTGGTGTCACTTGTGTGAGCAGAATCAGCTTTTCATTGCTGATTGTGAATAGACTGCGCTAGTGATTCTACATTTAGTCCCCATCCTGATTTGCAATAGTTTGCATACAGCATTTTAGGTGACCCCAACCTGTGTTGGTGATGTTTTAAATCAATAAAGCATGTACTTGCAGCTATCCTCTTTTCCATTCTACAATAGTCAAATAATAATAATATCGAATGCTATTAATATGTATAAACATGTTCTTTTGGTGCATTTGTTCTGTGCATGACATCCTGTTGTCCTTGAAGCATGTCAGTAAGTGTCAGTAAGTAGTGTGGTGCTCTGTAGACAAACTGAGGAATTGGAATTAATAATTCCAATGTGTTATTTCCATGGCCTTGGAAAGTTTGATCAGTATTTGTGAACATGAGCTACCTTCTCTGAAAGCTAGAAACCAGAGAAATCGCAAACTAGTGATGTTATCAAGTATAAAGTCTAGAGCTGCTCCGTAGACAATGAATGGGAGACTGATGTTTTCTGTTTTATACCCAAATGTGCTTTATTCTATTGTAGTGTTCTCAGTTCAGACACAGAACATATACCCATATATTCAGAACATCCCCCTGGGTGCTCTGTGTCATCTGTAACATCTTTCCCAATTCATTGTCTATAGAGCAATTCCAGACTTTATAATTAATGACATTACACATTTGAGTTTTGGCACACTAGTTTTTAGAGAGAGTTTTTCATGTTTACATACATTACATTTTTTTCTTATACCTTAGGAATAACATGTATGAATTTTGAAAATGGGCATAGCTCCCCTTTAACCAGTGATGAGTTATTATTTTTAATCAAATACGATGTAAAAATGATGAATTCCAGACTTTTTGTTTTAGTCGGAATATCATGACATATATGATATAGATGTGGAAGAAATATGACATTAGGTACTTCAAAATGATTCCAATTGAGGTTAGTGAAATCAGTGAAATACGATCCTTGTATTTGAATGTTTAATAAGAGAGAACAGAGACGGGACATTGGGATAACAAGTCATCTTACACCTGCTGTAAGTGGTCCCACTTTATTCATGTTTTTATGCTGTTGTATTTAAAGGAATAGTTCAACATTTTGGGAATTATATGTAGGCCTATTCACTTTGTTGTTGAGAGTTAGATTGATCGAGAGAGAAGATTGATACCACTCACTATTCAATATGAGTCTCTGTCTGACGGTAATTCAATTCCAACAAGTCCTCCAAACCATACGACCACATGAGTCGTTTGTCCTTACGTAACGGTCGCTACTGCTTTATTTATTACTTACTTAAGTTTAGAAAAAGATTGTGGTTTGGGTTAAGATCAGTACTTTTTTTTTTAACGTTATTTCGCTTACGTGCCTACGTACATGACATAATTACACACGGACGAAGAATATCACTTAGTTTTGCTTTCTATATAAAGTTAAAATGAATCGTTGTTTACTTTTATTTTCTATTTTCATATGGGACACGAACAACTCACAAGTTTCCTTGTTGAAAGTACGCCTCCCCGCACAGTGACTTCCTGTCATCACCGTGAATTTGACAATCAGCCCAACCCCCCTAAAACCACAAATGGTTATGCTTATATTTTTAACAGCACTCGACACCATACTGCATCTATCTTTACATGTCTATATTTGTTGGAATTCGAGTCCCTGTTCAGTTATCCAGCAAATAAACAGCAAACAAGCTGGAAATGTATTTTGACTCTCCTGGAAAGCCAGAGACTACTTAAATAAACATTTTTCGCTCTAAGCCCCTAAACAACTCTTCTCTGAGTTGCTCTGTAATCTCCTGCATGCAGCATTGTGCTCACTTAACCTTGCAGTAAGCTGTTGCCTTCTTCTCTGAAGCTTAAATAATACAGGTCTGAGAGCGCAATCAAATACTCACAAAAAAAAACCAGTCCGCAACAGATTTGAATCTCTGGTGGGTTAATTTGTGCAGCTTGGACTTGCTTGACTGTATATGCCTCAATAATTTAGTTTCAAAAGCTTCTAGATTGTAATTCACCTTATGACCCTGATATGTTTTGCTGAGTAGCAGGTTAGTCATTGAATTGCTGTCCACGTTGGACTTTTGCTTGTAATCCATCATTGCAAAAAGCAGCCTGCCTCCTCCCCAATACTCCCAGCACCAGCAGCTCTCTGTCCTAACTCCTCACACAGTGTCGCTCCTTCAGTGGTCCTGTTTTGTAATTGGTTTGGTTGTGGTGGGATGGAGGACTGTTAGTCAGGAGTTTAATGCATGTTTTGAAGAATTTCGACATCCCCCACGTTCTGTATTGATTTGTTTTTCGTTAGCAGTTGTTGACATTTTCTCGTGTTTCATGCCTATTCTCTTTAACAGATTGAGAAGATCATGAATTTGATTGGAGCAGGCATTGAAACGTCCCAAAAGAAACAGCCCACGCCAAGTTCAGGTAATGCCTCACCACCTATAACGTTTCCATGATGATAGCATTTTTTATTTAATTTTTTCAAATTTTCAGAGATATGACTGTGGTGTATAATTTATTGGTTGGTTAATGCAAAATGACAACTGGGTCTGGGGAATTAAAGTGTAACTCTCGCCAAAATTCAACCTAGGGTCTTTTTGTGAATGTACCCGAGTCAAACTTTCGTTTAAAAGCATATTTAGGACGGAAGCGCCACTTTTAAGATGGACCGTATTTTCGTTTTTCGGTCAAATGTCCTTTTGAATGGGAGTAATAGGGGCACTTTTATGCTAGCCTCAAAATAGCTATTTTTAAAACACTAAGAAGGCTCGACACAACATGAAACCTTGCTCTAAGTATCACCAGGGACTCTACACGTTAATGAGAGCATTGACAACATTGATTGTGTATCCAGAGTTTACTAAAAAGAGAGGTTTTGAACAACTCACCATAGCTGTTGTTGTTTCCGGCCGCTACCACCTCGGCAGTCAAAACGAGTCAATATCAAAACAAGTAGCCACAGATTTAGTATATCCCTTGTGCACCGGTGTAGTTAAGGTGTAGAGTCCCTGGTGATACTTCGAGCAAAGTTTCATGTTGTGTCGAGCCTTCTTAGTGTTTTAAAAATAGCTATTTTGAGGCTAGCATAAAAGTGCCCCTATTACTCCCATTCAAAAGCCATTTGAACAAAACAAAAATACGGTACATCTTAAAAGTGGCGCATCCATCCTAAATATGCTTTTAAATGAAAGTTTGACTCGGGTACATTCACAGAAAGACCCTAGGTTGCATTTTGCTCTTAATTGCCCTTGGTGCTGCATCCATGATAGCCCTGTAATGTTATGTTAGCAGCAATCAAACTTTTTACACCCTGTAACTGCTTTCATTTGTGAGCAGCTTTTCTAAAAGATGCTATTCAGTATTAAATCACACCTTCAGAGAGGACGGATGGGAATTTTGTGTCCTTATAAGTCACAGAGATTCAAGCTGACATTTCTTTGGCACCTTATTGTTATTTCTTACACACAATGTTTCCACTTTCTGGGAAATCTAATTCTAAATTCCCCTCACTGCCATATATTTGTTTTCTGGAGTTATACTGTAGATCTCAGTAAGGCTTGAATTGATAGTACGCTTCATCATGTGTCCTTAAGGCAGTGCAGAGGGAGAAGCCAGCTGGCATCTGCTCAGTTTGTTTAGATAACACTCCTGACTGTAAACCTACCTCTATTAGAGACTCTGCCATACGGTGGTTTCATCATACATACTTGTGTAACAGCTCATCTAGGTATGCACATGACTGCCTTTGAGAAGTCTTATATTTTTTAAGATAAATGTTCATTAGCTATGCACAATATGTTTCATGGATTAACAATCTGCTGACCACAGCAATGTGGAATACCACCCAAGCTGAAAGACCGAAACGGTAAAATATGTGGTTGTGATAAAAAGGATATAAAGTAAGGACGCATACAAGTGGAAAAGAATTGACATTGGAATTGGAATTGGAAAGAAGACTTAACTGCTGCACCACTATTAAAGGTCCCATATCATGCTCATTTTCAGGTTCATTCTTGTTTTGGGTTTCTACTATAATATGGTTACATGGTTTAATCATCAAAAAACGCATTGTTCTCATACTGCCTGTCTAAATATACCTGTATTCATTCTCTGTCTCAGATCCTTTGTTTTAGCACCTGTCTCTTTACTAACTTCACTCAAGTTTCTGCGTGGGAAAGTCACGCCACAATATTCTGAACGCCATACTCAGAAATATAGAGAGAGTTGTGTGGAGCTGATAGTCTTAATTAGCAACTCATTTGGCAATGGCTTAATGTAACGGACCTTTATTAATATCAAAAAGTTACACATTAAAGCTTTAATCAAAACTCTTTGTGAGTTCATATGTTAAATTTCACTTTCAGTCATAAAAGGTAACTATAGATGAGGACGACCAGAATTTCCTGGAAGAAGAGATCTCTATGGGACCTTGCTGGCTAAATAAAGGATAAATACAAATGGGGGTTGATTTCTTTAAGCCTTGGGGCAACTAAAAGCTATATTGTGAAATTAAATGAATATTCTCCAATTCATGTATATAATAATAATTCATTTAGCCTATTTTTTAAATTGATAAGTGATTTTTTTCTTATACGACAGTCTTAAAGTGTTTTGTCATACCTTGACAGTTTTGACTGCTGACTCTGCAGTCATCTTCAGAAACTAAATATATCACACCCACAGTAGACGTCACAGCAACATCACGTGACGCTTCTGAAGATGACTGCAGAGTCAGAAGTTGAAACTGTCAAGGTATGACAAAAAACTTTAAGACTGTCGTATAACAAAAAATCACTTATCAATTAAGAAAATAGGCTAAATGAACTTGTTTGGATTAATAATAATAATAATAATAATCATAATAATCATAATAATCATAATAAAAGTAAACTCTCAGAAATGAAATGCAGCTCAGAGTGCCGTATACAGTACATGATAAAAAATAAATGGGCAGACAATATAAACAAAAGTTAGAATATTGAAATACATGTTAAAAAGAGAAGGGATGAACAATTAATTAAACATCATAAAATAGAACATCAAATAAATACAACTTAAGAACAATTGCAATACAAATATATATAACGCTAATTAGCATTACAATAACCACTTCCATCACTTTATCTTAATATTCTCTAATGTGTTTATGTAGTTCCTTCCAGGCTGCTTTTAACAATTGCACAATATTCATATCCGTTAATATTATTTTAAGCCAAAAGGAGATGCATATTAGCAGATTAAAGTGAAGCTGTTTTCCATGATTTTACGTTATTGTAGTTTGACTTCCACCCAAGCATTCTTAGATTAATTGCTATCCTAACAATTAAGACCTGAGGTTATTCTACATTACATAAGAGGAAATATGTTGTTGTTTTTTTGTTCTACACATATAGGTGTGTGCTATTTATAGAACAGCATGTAGAAAGTGTCCCAGATTCAGCTGAGTCATGCAGTTACTGCTCTGATTTTAATCGGAGATTGTGCACAAGTAGTTCTGAAAGGTTGCAAAGATGCTTTTGTTGCTATTTTTGTACGTGTCGCTTAGTAAAGAGGTCATATTTCTTTTTCCACAATGTAATGAAAGGGAACAAACAGGTACTCTTCAGAGTCATCAACAGAAGAGTGAGGGAGGAAGAGAGAGAGAAAGAGAGAGAAGAGGAGAGGACTGGAAAAGGGAAGAAGATAAGGGAGATTACCCAAAGATTAAACCTAAATTATGACTCTTCATTCCACTTTTATCTTTTTATTGTGACAGGACTGTCATGCATTTTCATTTCATCCTTTTCCTTGTGTACTGTCTCTCTCATATCAGGAAACAAGAATGGCCAATTCACCCTTAGATTTCTGAAAATCCGATTTTTGTGGCTACAAAAACACTGCAATTTTGCAGCATTCTGCATGCTCAAGGATAAAGTTGTTTTTGTTGTGTGCCCATCACGAGTGCCTCGATTGTGTGCTAAGAGAGCACTGAGTAAGTGAGCTTAAAAAGAGAGAGGGAGTGGTGAGAGAGCTCAGCTAACAGCACACAGGAGGAATCGGCTCAATTTGTGTACAGGAAACTCTGACGTTCAAAGGAAAAGAGTCCGCCTTCAGTTTCCCTGAATTAATTCAGCTTTGCAGCTCCTTTTCTCCAGTGCTTGGTTGTGTTGACAAGGAGCTAGTGCTTTTCTCCTGCTCTGATTAAGAGGAGGCACGGTTTTATCTAGGCACAACCTCTACCTCTTCCTCAATAATAGGTCTTTTTGGGTTCAAACAGTTCAAACAGTACAGAAGCCCACTTGGACATATTTGACAGCGTGGCCTGTTTAACAGGGGATAAGTTAATGACCCAGTCCCCCCGCCCTCACGGAGGAGCATTGGATACTCTGTCTATCTGTCAGTAATTAGGCCCTACTACCGTGGGAGGTGTTGCTGTCCCAAATGAATGGAAGTAATTGGATGGGGTGGCGGGTATTTTTAACTGTCTTTTTTTAATTGTCTGGATATTGTGGTGTAAGAGCTGACTTTGGTATGAAGCTCAGGAAGAAAGCGTAAAGAAGGAGGAGGAGTTATGGGATCTCGTAGTGAATCATAATTAGTCCACTTCAATCCTTCTTACGCCCTATTACCATCTTATCTTGCCCATATGTTTCCTCGCCTACTCCTTTATAAGTCTTTCTCTGTCTCTTATCTGTCTCCTGCTCATTCTCTCCCTCTCCCTTTATCTCTCACTTCCTCCTTCCATCATCTTTCTCCTCAGTCAGGGCAAATCTGACAGCAGCTTCTCTACCTGATAACGAAAGATGAGCATTGGTCCTTGTGGAGGACTAATGGGTTACGGAGACCTGACTTGGCCTTTCACCTGATCGCCAGAGTAACAGGGATACAGATGGCCACTTACGGAGGAGGTTCAATCAATAGCCCTGGCCCTTCACTTTGCTTGTGTCTGTTGGCACCGCTTCTCCTCACCCTGACTGCCTTACTGGCTGGCTGACTACCCATCTGGGAATGTGTGAGGTGATTGCAAGCAGCTTGAAAGCCTGCATAATTACTCTCTGCCTACAGCTGTACCCAGATACTACCAGTGATAGACGCAGTGAGCAGCCCAGCATAGGTGGGTGCAAAAGTCTACCACTGCCTGTGTAGACTGTGGCAAAGTGAAATGGCAAATCTATCTTAATTATATATTATCTCACGTGTTTATCCAGGCTTTTTTCTGTAAGTAGACTCTATTGTGCTCCAAAAATTCTTGATATGACATGAGCATCTCAAAGTACATGGAGTTTTCTGTCATGACCTGGCGAGATGGAGAAGGGACAGGACTTGAACTGGGTCTCTTCTTCTCTTGTCTTGTCTTGAGACTTCTGCTGACTTGAATCAATGCTGCCCTCCCTTGTCTTATCATCAAAGTAACATGTAAATGAATTAAAGCCGTCTGCTAATAAGCAGCGGCTTGATGAGGCTCTTGTTTCAGTATCCCATGTTAGCCTTAAAATAAATTGGCATTACTCCTGCAGAAGAGGATCAGGTCTACGTCATCCCTTTGCATTCTAGTCATTCTTGGCCGAGACGTAGCCTACTGTAATTTTTGGGCTCTCGGTGCTTGTTCCTTGCCTCTGATGGTGGTGTCCTTTCTGCAAGATCAGAGTGTCTCTGCAATTCTAATCAGTGCGGGGGGGGACAGACAGACAGAGAAGAACGAGTAAGTGTGCATTTGTATGAAAGGGGTAGAGAGACAGACGAAGAGAGAGAAAGAGTGTGTGTGTGTGTGTGTGTGTGTGTGTGTGTGTGTGTGTGTGTGTTTGCATCTGTGTTTGAGGATGAAAGGCAGGACGCGAGACAGAGCAAGGGAGAGTGCAAGCCAGGGAGGGAGAGAGAGAGAGGCAGAAGGAGGGGAATTGATATAGTGGGAGAGTGAGGGAGAGGTGGTTACGTAGAGCAGCACCCCACTTCATCAGGCAGCATACGGCAGCCCTGCAGTGCGATCACACATGGTATGGGAATGGGGCTATGAGATTGAGAGCAAGAGAAAGAAAGCACAGAGAGACGAGAGCGAGGAGGGAGGGGAGTTAAAAAAGAAGTGCTTGAGGGATTTGCTCGGATGAGAAGGGGGGATGATCTGAGTCTGTTGCCTGTCGTGGATGTGGGAAGGACGTGGCAGCAGTGGCTGAGGTTGAGGCAGATCTTTGGTTCTCCTGTGTAGAAGTAGCCAGCGTCAGGACGTTATGCCCTGTGAGCAGTGAGGGGTAGCGTGTGTGAGCCAGGAGCAGCTGCTGTGACTGCATCTGCGCTGCCTGCATGTCTCAGACAGGCAGGGGATGCAGCAAACCTCTGCCCTGAGCACAGAGGCTGCTAGCTGTACCCAGCGAGGAGAAGAACCAGGTGGGCTGGGGTGGGAGTTGGGGGGGCGCCTGCCTCAGGAAGGAGCTAGCTTAACCTGTACTGTGGTCCTGTAGTGATCCTCGCTTCAGAGTCAAAAGGCTCACCTGCCGTCTTTTGGATCTGGACCTGGATTTACAGCTGTGAGAGATGAGAAGCACGTTCTCTGGCAGAGCCGCACAGCCAGCAGCCTGCTGAAGAGTGTGCATGCTGGGCAGCACTGGCACCACCAAGGACACCAAGCCTTTTTCCACTAGCAGGCAGCTTACCAGGAGCTTTATCAAGGAATCTATATTTGGATTTGATTATGAATTGAGGAGTTTGGAATCAGCACACTGTGGAAATCGCAAGCCAGCTTTCTTTTTTTTTGATGTAGGATTTACAATATGTCTACCTGACCGTACTCCTTTTTGGCTCTGGAGTGAAAACGAAAGATGATTTAAGCAAATGTGTTTTCCTTGATCAAAAATAACATTAGTACCTCAACAGCACTTTAGAATGCTGCTACCTTCATTGTATGAGCCGTGTCCTAGCTCTCAAAGAGATTGACCAATGAAGCCATGGGACTCAGCCAGAGCTTTACAAGTATGTGGGGAAAACAGTGACAAATTTATTTTGGGGGAACTGAATATTTCTGTGTTACACCCTGATGGAGTAATTTCTGATTTTAGAAAAAATGATGGGGATAGTTTTAGCAGAGTATATAATGTGTGATGTATGAAAATGTTTGATTTTGTGATAGATATTCCATTTTCCCTCAGCTTGAAAATGATTTAGTCTCTTGACTTGTAGCATTCAGAATTGTTATGTTTTTGGACTAGCTAAGCACTTGTTCTTACACTCGCTCATCTGCTCACTAAAGGAATGTTTAGTGAACCCTGTTTGTTGGAAGATGCCGTAGTGGCTCAGTCCAACCATAACTAACAATACCAAGCTTCAGATGGGCTTCCTTCCCTGCACTACCTCCACCCTCGCCTGACATTTTCAGTCAGTCACACTAACACCAGTGGGTGTATATTAGCTTAGTCAGTCCCCTGCAGGGCCTGAGTTGGGCCTGCAGCACTTCCTACCCTCCTCCTGTGTTTGAGTTAGCTGGGCCCCCACCCGTACCTTGGGAGCCCCTCACCCCCGGCCTGGACCCTGTCTCCCCCCCACCCTGCCTGGTGCTGCTGCACTCGGCTCTGCCTCTGCTGGCCGAGGATGATGTGGCAATGCCATGTGTCGTCCTCTGAGTGCCGCTGCTACCGGCTGAACGGCTTCTCCCTGCTCAAGCGCTTCCCTCTCTCGGCAGATGGGGCCTGTGGTAAAGCCCTGGACCAGCCGGTCGGAGAGTGGCTGGAGCACGTGGGGCTGCCGCAGTACGAGAGCAAGTTCCTGCTCAATGGCTTCGACGACCTACGATTCATGGTGAGTCACCTGCAGCACATCGTCTCACGGGTCGCTTCCACTTTGCATCACTCTGTCTCAGCCTGTGTCAACCTAGCTGCATTTGTCTTTTTATGTCACCACTCTGCTCTCTCACCCTCTGCTTGTCCGTCAGTAGCTCTACTCCCCACCCCCTCCTACCCACTTTCCTTTTCTCTTTCTCACTAACCCCTGCACCGTTTCTCGTCCTTACCCTTTTCCACTCTCCCCTTCATCTCCTGTGCAATGCATGACCCTGCTAAGATTTATGGCACCACACTGAAGCCCTTTAAAGAATATGGGCTGTCACCAATGGAAAGACAAATGACAACCAAAACCCATTAACTTTGCCAAGCATTTCCAATCATGCTATCTCATTTACTGTACAATTCTAAATACACCTCCTCCCCCTACTATATTGAATCTTTTGATTTAAAGTCACTGGACTTGGCCTCTGTGTGGATACAGTCGGATAAAATGGAAAAACAATCCTCAATCTAAACACAGTGTACAGTAGTTGCATGGTTGCTTGGCAAATTTCACTAAATCTTCTCCACATTGTGCTTTGCTTGTGGTGCTTATGAGACGGTCTTGCAATAATTACACATTATATGATTAGACTGCAGCAGCATGATAATGTTGTATTTATATACTGTGTACTCCGGGTTTTTAGAGTTTAATTACACATTTCTGCATGCAGACATTTATTTTGGTAACAAGTTTGATATTGATATATTTAAGTAAATGATCAAAAGCCACATGATTCGACCACTGTGATAACATGATCACACAGTTTCTGGACAGCATTGACTATTTTTGGATGAATGTTTTGCATTTTTTAACGCCTCCATAACATTACATATTGATAAATTCATTCAACTGCAGCTCAGAGGACATCCACATGCTGACTAAAAGCATTATCATGTTACCCATAGAAAACTTTGTCAGGAAACTTGATATTGCATTGGGTGATGATTGTAGAAAACACCATTGCGTTTTCAATCCCCCGGTCATGTTAACTCTGAAAAACATGGCTGTACACTGTAAATAACTAGGCCCAAAGGGCTATATGTTACATCAGTTTGTCACAGCTGAGCTAATTTAAGTGAGACTAGTAGGCTCAGTGAGAGGGTAAAGTGGTTGTATTCACATAGCGTTCCAGTTCAGGACTTTTGCTCTCTGATCTGTTTTTCTTACTGGTAAGGCATGAGATCACAACATAATGGGAGTCCCTATGAACACGTGATCACTCCTACTATGAGGTGCTGTAGAGATACAAGCTTTAGTCTCAGATTTGTTCATGAGGTGACAACAAGCCTAAAGGAGTATGTGTAGTCATAACATATAGTCAGAGCAAAAGGAATACAGTAGGCGTGTGTGATATTACAGATTACAGCCAGACCGATAAATCATCCAGGCTGATATATCAGATGTTCGCTTATTGCAGATATATTGGCATTCTAATTAAGGGGGGGTTAGGATATCGCATGAAAACTTATGCACAACAATTCGTATTATATCTTACGAAATTATGACGACCGGTCGTATGACACTTACATCAATATACTATGGTAGAACAGTGACAAGTTTATTTTTTAACTGTAAAATGTCCTGCTAGGTACATTTCGTGATCACAGTGTGTTATTCCACTATGTATTTTTGGGGTATTGTAATGCCTTTTTTCATAAGCAGACATAAGAGAAGTGACAGGAATTGAGGGGAGATAGATATACGGGACATGGCATGCAGCAAAGGAATTGAACTGATGTTGTGTCCATAATACTGTAAATGGTACGCATCCTAACCACCAGACCACCTAGACGAGTTTGCCCTTAATATGGATACAATCTTTTATCACTGTATATGTGATATTATTGTATGTAATAATATTATTATATTATTAAACACCATGACATAGTAGTATACTCTCTGGAACTCAAATTGAGAAATAATATAAATAAAATTCAAATGCTTGTCACTAATCTAGTAAATTAAATACCTGACAAATAAAGTTGCTTCAATAAATTGATGGAAAAATCCTGTAAATCTAATATTGTCATAAATCAGTCCTGCTTATTGAATTGCAACATTGCCCACAATAGCCTAATACAACTAGAGATATATAACAAATAGCTAGCAGAGTATTGAATGTATTGTAAAATCTGTACTGGCTGACACACATTTGTCATCATCTCACTGTGTATATCGTTATATTGCCTGACACAGCTATTTATGGTAGACAGTTAGAAAGAAAACAATTCAACATGGTCTTATTGGGTTGGACGATTGCATGTTGATCAAGATTTCCAGGACATTATGTTATGCGGATGGTGGATCATTAAGTGTTTTCATTTCCATGCTACAACTAATGTGTGTGCTGGACTTAATGCATCAAGGAGATAAATCATTAATTTCACAAGGCAAATTACCCATGGGTATTTACAAGGATGTGGAGGTTACAAACAAGGGAAAGGTCAGAGTAGTCAGACAGACACAGTGAATGTTTAATATTGTGCCCTTTTAGATTCTGCCAGACTTGCTTCAGATGTGATCAATCTAACTGAACTTAAACATCAGGATTTGTTTGTGGGATTCATTTTCAGTCAAAAAAATCCATATTATTTCTTTCTTTTTATGCTTTGTTGTTCTGATGTCCAAACTAATGTGGCAATGAGGCAAATAGTCTAGTTCGAGCATCTTACAAGTTACCCATCATGCATTTACATTGCATCTTCCCTGCATTAATATTGCATCAGATGTTCCGCAGCCCCCTCTTTCTCAAATGTAATAATGGAGAACTGAACATACATATCGTAACACATCAATTAAGTCTTTTTTCTTTGCCATATTATTGTAATGACTCTTGAAAAAGTAGCAAAATTAGATTTTTCAAAACAATTCCCCTGTGGTGCAGTGCAATAGAGCAATTCTAATCCACTGTTGCATTAACTGAGTGCATTTAGTGAGATGAAGGACCACTTCCATGGCTACATCTGCAAGTCGTATCAGATTAACTCAAACTACCATTGCTCATAAGCTATGTAAGAACTGAACCATACATTCCCGTCACATGTTTCAAATGCAGCATGAAATAATAAGTTTGCAGAGTCTCCTGAGGCATTATCAAACTTCAAACTGTGTTAATAAAAGTGGAGGATCTATTTTGGGCCTCCCTTACATCAGACCTAGCTTCATTTTGACCTTTATTCTAGCGATCAGTGAGTAATCTCTAAACTGCACCCTGATAGAGGCCTGTGAATATACTGCAGCATTGTGCTCTGAAACCAATCCAGTAAGAGCATATTGAATGTTGAAAGACTACAGAACATTTTAACATTCTTGGCCAGGAAGAATCAATCTGCAGCAGTCCATAGGGAAAAACGCTGAGCTCCACATTTTCAAGGTTCTCCTTGCATCGTTATTCCTGCCTATAAACTGGAATAAGATGACAAAGCAGCAGAGCTGCGAATATGAACAGCTACATGATATAGACAAGAATCTGCTTGTCAGTCAAAATTTGACGAGGTGGGAAATTATTATTGTTCATTGTTTTTATGGCCTGCAGGAATTGTTACAAACTGTAGTGAATATTCTCATTTCCTCTCAATGAAACACAGGGATCCTGTAGATGCTGCTGCAGTAATGAAGGCTTTGTTCCCTCTGAGTCGCACCAGATCAGATTGATTACTCTTGGCATGCACAATTTATTTGACTTCATTGTCCTCCCACTCTGCTGTTACTGCTTGTGTCAGAGATGTGCATATTCTGTGTGTGTGTGTGTGTTATTATGAGCAAGTTTGCACAGCTACACTGTTGCCCTGGTAGTTACAGTGTAAAAGAGTTGCGATACTTTTATTGGCCATATGTTATGTCATATGTCAGTATAGTGTCTTTTATCAGTCCTTCCAGGATTTTGTAGCCTTGTTTTGGGATTGTTGCAGCCCAAAATATCAGATTTTGCGGCAGCTTTTGTAAAAAAAAAAAAAATGCAATAAAAGTTTTTTTCTATAATTCTACTCTGGGCTAAGCGTTCCAAGTAACCTTACCAAAAAGGCTCAGGATTCTGCAAATGCTGGTATAATATGAAAATGGATGGGGGATTTAAGATACAAAATAATTTTTTAGTTTTGAATGAATCAAATTTGAACATATCTGTCAGTGGCTGGTTCAAGTTCACATTGTAAAAAGTTAATTTACCATCCTGGACACGCACTCACATTGGCTTTTACTTTGATAAAGTACTTCATGTGTAAATACTGTATGCCAGTGTGAAAATTACTGCACTGATATACTGATTTCTTTTCATTGATTGTATTATTGTATGTCCATACTGTGCATCGTCTCTGTGCATGTGTATGTGCTTGTGTGTATGTGTTTATTTGTTTGCATGCATGTGTGTATGAGTATGGCTGTGTGTGTGTGTGTGTGTGTGTGTGTGTGTGTGTGTGTGTGTGTGTGTGTGTGTGTGTGTGTGTGTGTGTGTGTGTGTGTGTGTGCGTGCGCGCCTGTGTGTGAATGTGTTTATTTCTGCGTGTCTCTTGCATTTGTGCACATGTAGGGAAGTAACGTGATGGAGGACCAGGATCTCAGGGACATTGGGATCACTGACCCAGGACACAGAAAGAAAATACTCCATGCAGCACGCAGCTTGCCCAAGGTACTTAACATCATCACTTAACCTCGGCGCTGATGGAGGACAGTGACTGACAGTGTCTCAGAAAAAAGGTCAAAATGTCAGTACGTTTATAAAAATAGCAGATATGCAAAACAATAGATAATACAGCAAAGAGGAAAATGGTTTTATACTTGTGGATAAATACAGTGGTTCATCAGAGTTAAATTAATAACCCTCCAATAAAAAACAGTACATGGAAAAAAAAATGTTCTTGACCACAGATACTATAGATTTAACAAGTATTAAGTATTTTAATGTTATGACATTAACTTGTTAGTATGCATTGCATTTTATTGCTAACTATAATTTTAAGTAGTGTCCTGAAATTGTTACAATTTTAAAGGAAAATGTGTACCTTTGTACTGGAGAATGGGATAATAAGGATTGGTTTACATTATGCTGTATGATGCAGGCTGAACATGGGTTGTAGGTGAAAAAGGTATAAGGAAAACATTTAAAAGCTGTCCTCAGGCACAGCAACTGATAACATCAGCATGCTAACATACTCACAATGACAATGCTAACATGCTAATAACATCTTATGTTAGCCTGTTAGCATGCTAACAATTTCTACACACTGCCATTAGTTCCTGCAGGTATTTGGTCATAAACTGAAATATATAACTAAAATAGATATAATATTGGACAAAATAAAATGATTATCTGATGATGACTGTAGATGAAAAGTCAAGGGATGATCAAAATTATTAGAATTTAACCTAAGTCTTTAAATATTTGAAGCAGATTTTCCAGTAATCCACCCAATCGTATATTTAACTTAGAACCAAAAATATCAACCACCTGGTGGCAGTGTTGTAGTCAAGTCAACAACTTTCGAGTCCAAGTCCAAGTCAGAGTCACCAAAAAGAGTCTGAGTCGAATCCGAGTCGAGTCACCATTACCTGAGTTTGAGTCTGAGTTGAGTCCAGAAAATAGCGACTCGTTTCCGACTTGAGTCCGAGTCCAGAACTGGAGTACTCCATCACTGCCTATTACACAAAGAAGTAGTCAGAAACTGCATCCGACTTCCACACCAAAGCGACGAGACGTAATATGTCTCCATAACAGCAGGCGGCGCTAATCTGTATTGTCGCCCAAAAATGAAAACCGGCAGCTGATTGGACAAACGCGTCACGTGGGTCTGGTTTCTCCGGAAATTCAAAGACAGACTGTCATGGCGGCTTGTTCAGAATAAAATCTCATATTGTACTAAAATGTGTTTCTGAAAACATTTTAAGCGAGAAATAGGCCAAGCTGTTGCTGAATCTGTCTTCATTTCAGATCAACAAAGGTCAGTTTAAAAGATTTTCGTCAGATTTTGAGAGACTCTAGTCACACTCATTCCGCTCCCCATTTCCGGGTTAGCACTCTACCAATCAGATGGGTCATTTGAGTCCGACTGCCGGCAGTGCCCGCCCCGCCGATTATACACGTCAAAATGGCCAAAATGTTTGCCGACGGCCCCTCTGACGGATGACGGCATGGAAAACACCAAACAGACTCGAGTCACTGACCTCGCCAGACTGTCCGACAGCCGATTATCGGCTCGGTGTGTCTGGACCTTTCGGATGTCTTAGGATCCCGAGGTTGGCTAAAAACAGCAGCAGCAGTGTCCAGCTTTAGTGAAGTGGAAGTATAACCATACAGTAATTTGAAAACAATATTGTACATTCCTATTTTAGGTCCCTTTCTCAGTATAAAAAGTAACAGTACTTCTTCCCTTATGTGTCTTTCTTTTCACTCAAGGTGAAAGCACTGGGCTGTGATGGCAGCACATCGCTTGTCTCCTGGCTGGACAGCCTCGGCCTGCATGAATATCTGCCCAACTTTCTTTCAAGTGGCTACCGCACACTGGAGTGTGTAAAGAACCTGTGGGAGCTGGAGATTGTCAATGTAAGAAGCCATCTTTTACATTTATTCAGCACAATTTGGGTCTCTTTCAGGTGATGGGTTAGCAGAAAAAGACAAAGATGAATATTGATGGTCTCATGTCTTTAGACATTCTGGACTAGTTCTCACAGAAAGGTCTCCTTAATCACAAGACTACCTTAATTTATGGATCATGTTTGAGGTTAAGAAGCACTTTGAAATGCAATGCTGAAATAACACAGATGATTGAAGCATTTGCATAAAACTACAGCAGAAACATTTTCAATATCACTGAGTAATTAGTAGATAACTAACCGAGCAATATGGTGACTGGTGATAGGGAAGTATATAATTGGGTTTAATCTTTATGGAAATCGTGTAACATGTTATTATAATTTGTAATTACAAAGGAGGACAAATTTCTTAGGGCTAAAAGAGGTGGAGGTTGTAGAGAAACACATGCAACAATTTGGTTGAACATCTGTGCAGGTGTCGATTTGTCTCTGTTTGTGCGTGTGTGTGTGTGTGTGTGTGTGTGTGTGTGTGTGTGTGTGTGTGTGTGTGTGTGTGTGTGTGTGTGTGTGTGTGTGTGTGTTTAGACTACAGCAGTGGTTTGCTCATGGGCTCCCCAAATAAATCTCAGGGTTTCCACGGACATTAACGGGATAGGAAAAGAAAACAACATCATTCTCTACAGCTTTAATTTAATTTAATCTTTAATTTATTGTGAAATACAGGAATGTTTGGCTCTTTCTGGTTTCTAAAAATGATTATGAACTAGAGCTGCACGATATGAGGAAAACATACGATAACATTGTTGAATGTCACGATAATGATATTACTTGCGATAAATAAACATATTAAAATGTACTGAGTTCTGGTGCTTTCATTATTCTGCTAAAATACAGAAAATTGCTTGTTAGATTTTTAAAAAACGAAACGAATCATTTCCAACATTCTTTTATTGAACAAATTGAATTAAACATAAAATTTAAGAAAAAAAGAATGAGTTACATTTTAAAGTGTAGTTTTCTACTGATATTTACTTTCAACTAACACAAAAAATCTCCAAGTGTCTTTTGCGATATGTCGCAGTCTTTCGCGATATGAACCCACCTAACACGGAAAAATGCCTCTTTGGCTGACCTTTCACAGCCTGTGATGAGGGGTTGCATGTAGCCTTTGTCTTGTTTGCAGGAGTCAAAAGCCAAAATGGTTGGCAACCACCGAGTTACAGGAACTTTAGACATCCTTCTTTTAGGGATCAACCATGTGTTTTTTCGGGCCAATACCGATTATTAATAATATATGAGGCCAATAATATCAATCGATATACAGTAAAAAAAAAATTGCAGTAAAAAATCTAAATCGCAGTTGCACAGCGCTGCTGTTATATGTGATTTATTGTCAAAAATGTTGAACAAAACAGACTCCAACAAAAATGCCTTGAAGCATATGTTTAATTAAATGCTGCGAAGAGAGCTTTTACTGCACTTTTATACATTTTGTTAAGTGCATCCATCGAGAGAGAGAGAGCGAGAGAGAGAGCGAGAGAGAGAGAGAGAGAGAGAGAGAGAGAGATCATCTCTTGTCCACTTCCAGGCGCCGTCTCACTCCCTCTTCCCCACCTTGCAGTTCTCGTATTCATTGAACTGAACATCCAGTAATCCTGTTTTACTTTTTTTTGCTGTACGGGCAGAAGTTTACCAGTGGAAGCACTGGGTGTATTTGCAACTTCAGCAATATCTGCTTATGTTCGAAACACAGCTCAGCTCGCTCACCAGAGCAGCTTTGACAGTCAGAGACCCACCATCCTTCAGTGATGTTGATAGGTTATCACTCGTTACGTGTAACCAATCAGATAGTGCTGTGGGTGGTACATTGAGTGAGACTACAGAGTGGTGACTGCTGACCAGCTACAGACAGAGACAGGTGGCTTCTTCCGAGCCACAGTAGCATGTTTTAATTTATTTATTTTATCGGATAAAAAACAAATAGTGATTCCAATAATCGTAAAAATGCTGAATATTGCAGCTGATAATCGGCCATCTCCTTACTTTTGATGTTTTGGTTACAAATAATAGGTTTCTTCGCAATGTAGCTGAACCTTAAACTATTTGTGGATGTTGACTGACTGCAGAGCTCATCAGACTTGGGTGGAATAGTTCCAACTGAATTTGCCAATACATTACTTAACACCACAGTGCTAACATGTAATGTTAGCAATGCTAACAGTTTGTCTCCTTGTCAGATGCCATCACAAGGCAGTTTGATATAATAGTCATAACCAATCACGTAGACATTAGCATTGTTTATGGTTTTTTTCTCATGGCAACCAGACACTCCACACCGATGAACTGATACGGTTGATAAGCATTCATAGAAGGCTGGAGTGGATGAGCTTGTTTACAGCGATCATCATTTTCATCAAAAAACAATCAAAACTTTTCTGCAACTGCATTTCTATGTGTGTTATGATACAAAGACAGTGGTGGCAAAATGGCAGAAACCAGCAACAGCTGCAGCGGCAGCAGGAACGCAGCCACCAAGCAAACTGTATAATTATGCAGTGTGTGAGGGATAGAGTCCAGCAGACTGCGATGCAGTACAGAAAGATGAGTGTTAGAGCAGGGCACATTACTTTCAGTGTGCAGAACTGCCAGTGAGCATGTTGGCAGGACTCACTTTGCCCATTACATTTCCTACATCCTCTTCAACATCTTAGTAGTTTGTCAATTTGATCTACGAGCTGGTTTACGTTCCCAGATTATCCCAAGGCTCTTTAGCACTTTTTAAATGTTCTCTTATTTTGCACACCTATGCATACTGGTTTTACATGGGAATAGGGAAAACAGCACCAGAAATCCAGACTACAGACCAGTTGCCTCATGCTTCCTTGGCTCTCACTGAATAAATAATTGAAGCCTTCAGACAAAGAGCCATACAAGCCAGTTATGGAATATTTTGTACCAGCAACATAATTGGGAATGTAACATGAATCATTAGACATCCACCTTTAATGGATGAGCATGAATGTTAATAGCCGATTATGCAAATACACAGTATTAAGATAATGAGTTTTGACTACGTAAAATAAACCTATGGTTCCTCCACTGAGGGTCTTAGCCACACAAGGAGGATATGGCATTTGTAAAAGAACAGATACTGTGGATAGACGTGTGTCAGGTGAACTTGCAGTGTTCAAATACTGTACATTTTAAAACATACTGTATTTAAATTGTGACAAATGAGGTGGATCTTTGTAATGCAGTCATTTGAAAACCACTTGGTTATTTGCATATTACCTGTTATGTTCCCATAAATCTCCAAATTCTTCTCTGTTATTTTAGCACTATATCCAAAAATGGATCGTGAATTATAGAGTGTCCCAGGAAAGAGACAGTGCTGTACTTTAAGCTTACGGCAAAACAGATTGAGGCTGAATTATTGACGAGGGTCCTCTGTGTTTGCCTGTGGATGCCTGCCAGCGAGGGGGGCATGCCACCAACTCTGTGTCAGTGTATCTCTATTGGCTTAGTCTAAATAAATTCTTGTGTTTGTGACATTGATGTGACAATGCACTGAGAAGTGTGACTTATCTTGTGCCCTGATGCTGTCCTCTCTCTAGGTGATTAAGATTGGCGCCCTGGGCCACAGGAAGAGGATCATTGCTTCTATAGCAGAGAGACCCTACGAAGAGGCGCCGACCAAATCCCGTCGTCTGTCCCCAATTATGGTAAGACTGCCTGGTGATGTAGAAATGGATACAGTTTGGGGCGACCTCTAGCTCACTTGGAGTGTGCGCCCCATGTAGGCTAAGACCTTGTCAGCTTTTTCCTGTCTATCTACTCATTGTCTAATAAAATAAAAAGGCCCAACAATATAAAAAGAAAAAAAGAAATGGATACAGTTCACAGTCACAGTATTATTAGGTCTTCATTGTTAGCTCTTCATTAGGTGGCACTGACTTGTGTACTCTGCTCAACAATCCTCAAAAATGCAGCACAGTCCAAGATTATTACTTTTTACTCCAAAGCATCGTACAGCATCAAGAGTGTAAATCAGACTGCAGCATTGTTAGTGCTGCTATTTAACCATCAGAGTGCACAAACACACTGTCAGCTAATTTAGTTAAAAGATTGGGTGTGCTCAATATGCCCAATTAGAAGAGCTGTTATACTCCATATTTAGTGTTCAATGATGTCTATAAAAGATACAGAATGTCTTTTTTAGTTTGAAATGAGTTCACGTTTGTTTAGATTTGTTGTTATAGTGCTCAATATTCCAATAGAGATCGATGATTACACCCTGTTACTTTCCTTATGAACAGCTATCAAAACAGAGTTTAGGATGGAAGTTGAACAACCTTGCATGACAAGCTTTATTTCTTTGCCAAAATCATTTTGTGAGAAAATGGATTCTTTTTTTCTTCCAGCAGCCGATATAGCTAATTTTGGAATGAGATTCTTCAATATCATTATGTTCACACCAGTTAAATACTCAGGGCTGATTTCCCAGGCAGATTAAACCGGGCTAAAAAGAATTGAGAATCTCCATGGAAGAGGCTCTTTTGTCGAGGATTACGCTTGGATGTAGATCAGTAAAACCAGCCCATGCAGACAGTGCTGTCAAATCATTAATCCGTTCTGTGTGTGTGTGTGTGTGTGTGTGTGTGTGTGTGTGTGTGTGTCAGTTCCATGACCTCCTGTCCCAGACCACATCCCCCCTCAGTCAGATGGACCCCTACACCAGTCGCTCCATGGACATGCTCCTGCCCTTGACTGAGCCGGACCGGAGGCGGAGAGGAGTTGACCAAGACTGTAGTGTTTCTCTGCGTTCATATAGTGAGAGGCCGCGCTCTGTAGTGAGTTCCACCTTCTTTCACTTTTATCGTCTTCTGGGAAACCACAAAACGTCCTTTCAGTGAGCAACTGGCTGAATAACAGAGCAGGATGCTGTACAAAGTTAGATGTGTCAGGGTGACTACATGTTGCTGGAGCTGTAGTCGCACTTCACAGACGCAGAGCCGTTCTGCAAAACTAAACCTACTGGTTGAGTTAAATCTTAGTGGGCAGAGCCAAAGAAACACAATTAGACTGTAAGCAGAGAAAAGAGCAAAGGGGTAATTAGGGTTGAGCGTTGTGACAATATATATACAGCACAGTGAGATAAAATGAATGAGCTCTCCGGTTCATACTGTGATAGCTATCTCTTTAATATATCTGAATGGACTACGCCATCGGGGACAGTGTTGGAAAAGCAATGAGCAGGACTGCTTCATGAAAATATTGGATTTTAAACATATTTACATTCATTCATTTAATAAAGCCCAGCACTGCTGCTTCTGGATGAAAAACTGCAATCTATTACATATCTTTTAGAGGTTTTCAAGTTCAACTAGTTAGCTTAGCTAACCCTCCATTAGGGCTGGTTGACATGGATGAATTCATAAGATGATAGTTCCAAAATTGATACCTACCACAATACGGAAAATGTGTTAAAATCACATATAAAATGAAACTAATGATCAATTCAATGAACTGACAAATATGTAAAACAAAAACGTAAATGATTAATTCATGTCTTGTTAGTTTTTGATTAAAGTTAGCATATAATCATTAATTTGGAAGAATATTATTTCACTGAAACTTAAAACATGACAGTGCTGAATTATTGCACCTGCCCTACCTTCCATTTTGTCTAAGATATCTATTCACGTAATCATTTAAGTTACTGTCGGACAATAAATCTACATCATGATCATTTTTTCTAGAGGCACGGTGGTCTTTAGTATAGTGTATATGTATTTTAATATTGTATATATGTATTTATTTCACCATTTAAGATCATTTGTCTCATGCCTCGTTTCTGACTCACTGAGGTCAAAGAGAAAACACAGAGAAGCTTCCACGGACAATTGCACCACCTAGGATCCATTATATTTAAAATCAATAGTTTTATTTCATTTTAGCTTAGTGGATTATTTTCAGTAGTATATTTAACTCTGACAGGTGATTTATGAAAGGGCTGAGCACAGCCCCACATTGACCTAAAGGCCCAATGTGTGCATGAATATTTATGAGTACCAGCAGATCAAAAGGGATTTATATTAGTGTGCTGCTGACCAAGCAAACTTCAGTTTCCTTTACACTAATATTCCAATAATCAGAAGTCTAATATGCACAAAATTCTGTAACTTATCACTCTTGATTGACTGAGGTGTGCATATGTAAAGAAAAATATCCCGGCAGTAAAAACTCAAGAGGATTTCCTTTTTGTCGCGTTCACCAACCAAGGATTTTGCTTCTCTGCAGGACAGACAGAGTGAACGACACAAAGACTCTCGTTTAAACCTCCGCCCGCCGAACCAGTCTGCTACCTACGCCACGGTGTCCACCTGGCATCACCAGCCTGAGAAGCTCATCCTGGACTCCTGCGGGTACGAGGCAACCGTAAGTCACTTTTTATTGTTTTCAGCATAAAAGCAGACATTTACTGTTTTAAAATATAGATGTCAGGATTTACCGTTCCATAAAATAGGTTGACTGGATATTATATGTACGTAATTTACGGTATTTTGTGTCTTCATCCTGTACTGTAGTTGAAATGTTGTATGTGTTTCAATTCTGTCTCCAAGTACCTAGGATCAATGATAATCAGGGATCTACGAGGGATTGAGTCCACACAAGATGCCTGTGCAAAAATTAGGGTAAGTAATACTGAAAATATGTTTTTATGCCTCCGCGCCGGCGACAGCCGAAGGCACTGTGTTTTTGGGTTGTCTGTCTGTCTGTCCCATTCTTGTGAACGCAATATCTCAGGACCCCCTGGAGGGAATGTCTTCAGATGTGGCAGGCATCTATTTGGACTGGGGACTCGAGACTGGACTCGGACTCGACAGTTGGTGAATCGACTACAACACTGACTCAAGATTCCCTACATTAATTATGGCATTTCACACAAATGTCTACTAGGATGTAATTATGAAGGGATACGATTTTATATCCAAAAGGTCAACTTTACTGTGACATCATAATGTTCTGCAAAAACGCTTTTCTGGCCATTATTCAATGCCATAACTCAGGAACAGAAGGGGAGACATACTGAATTGGTGACACTAATCTTGGAACTGTGGTGTTGTATAGTGTATTGTGTTGAAGATGTGTGTGTAGCATCCCTGTTTCACCAAAAAATATACTTAATACCTTTTATTATGAAGTTGTCTACAGTCTCCACTATACATTAGGGCTGTCAAAATAACGCAGATTAATCAATTCCATATTGACGTTTGACCCGGAGCCGTTCTAGCCACCATTCGACTGCAAAATGAAGGAGGGAGACGAGAATGCGCTGCCTGGATCATTAATTGGAACATTTACTTATAAAAATCTTCCTGAATAGAGTTGGGTACCGAAATCCAGTGCTAATACGGCACCGGTGCCTTCACAACCTGTATCTACCAGACCGAATAGCAACGCGGATTTCGGCGCCTCATTTCGGTGCCACTGATATGTCTGCACTTCTCTCTGATGCTCTGAAACAGACGTTACAGGTAACAGAAACATCGCCGCACGTGACGCTAGTTAACACTATACTCGACAGCAGCTAACGTTAGCCTACCGCTAGCTAGTAGCTGGATTAAACACGGTTAAAATGCTGACAGCTAACGCTAAACGGTGTAAAGTTTGACTGTATTTTACTGTAGAGGATTCAACACCGGGATGTAACAATCTGCAGCTGCCGGTGGAAAAACACAGACGGTGCATTCAATGAAACTGGTAACCTACACTCTCGTGGTGCATTCAAAGTTGTTGTTACATACCCTTTTCCAATCTGGTGGTTGTTTTTCTCATTCAACAGCAATTTACTAGTGAAATAAGTTATTGTTATAGTTATTACATTATTATTAAATCATTTAATTTTGACCATATGGCCCTAGCAATAAACAAGCTGTTCTTGATGTTGCAGACTGTTGTTTAGTGCCCTTTTTTTTTTTTTTACTTTCTTAAAAAGTATCGGTTAAGGCACCGGGCAAAAATTATGTATGTGATTAATTAATCACAGAGTATGTAATTAATTAGATTCATTTTTTTAATCGATTACCAGCCCTAATATATATGAGTCTGGACAGACATAGATGTGAACTGCAACTTGACCCATTGGTGGAGGCATACAACCGCAAGGCGGTAATTCTAGTTTTCTTCTAATTTTATTCGCTCTGACGGTTTGGAAAACTGCTCAAAAGTGTTTAATTGATTAAAAAATGAATAAATGAATTTCAGCAACAATAAAAATGTCAGACATGAAATGACCAGGTTACTGAAGAAAAATACAAATGGCACTGTTTTTATTGGGTCCATTGCAGAAATCAAAGGATTCAAGAAAGGGTCCAGTTGTCATACTGTCCATTACCTATAGAGGGGTCAAGTTCATCGATGCAGCCACAAAGGTAATGGGAAAGTATGTCTGTGTGTCTCTGTGTACACACACTCTCAGCCTCCATTAGTGGTTCATTCACAGTAAGTACTCACTTCCTTCCTTTCTCCATTAGACTATAGTTGCGGAGCATGAGATCAGGAACATCTCGTGCGCCGCCCAAGACCCAGATGACCTCTTCACTTTTGCTTACATTACCAAGGATCTGAAGAGCGGCCATCACTTCTGTCATGTCTTCAGCTGTGCGGAAGTGGTGAGTAGAACTCTATCCTGTTAAAGGGATAGTTTTGATTTTTTTGTATGAGGTACTTCTCCATAGTCAGTGTATTAGCTACAGTAGTGAAGTTTGGAGAAGCAGGCAGGAGTACCGACGAGGACGTTAGGCAATGTACTGCTGTGGACGGGGGCAGCAGCAAAACGGATTTTAGCCATCTACAAAACTTTACACTTTCACGTTTTCATGTATTAAGTATGGTCATAATAAAGTATGGATTTGAAAGTTATCATCCGTTAAATCACATAGAAGTCCGTAAATTATGTCCAAGGTTGAATTCATTTAAATTAAATTAAAAGAATGAGCTTTCACACAACCACAAATGAACTAGACTATCTGACAAAAACCTCCAGGGTTCTGTTAAAACGGACCAAACAGCGCAGGTTAGATAGCACACTACGTGAACACTATATTTAGATATTATCACAGCTTAACTTTGCCGTCAGACAGCCCTTTTCAACAGGGAACTGAAGCCGTTTATACTGTATATCTATGCTCTCTTCAAAGACACCAGACTCTTTAGACAAAAACAGTTACTTCACAGGTAGTAAGGTACACCAGTTGCTGGTCTACCACTGCTTTGATTGGTTAGTTTGTTTGTGTTATTGTGTGACTTTAGTGAATCCGAACTAACCCTTTAAAATGGCAAATTCTTAAAGCTTTTTGTAAATTAATAATTGAATAATTTAGAAAACATAGTGTCCTTTGTGGGATGTCCGGTACCCCGCAGTGAAAACTGCATGTAGCATCCTGTGGACATTATTTCCTTGATTGAATCATTGAATGGCTTAATTGAAATTCCACTCCCACTATGCATGGCATTTCCATGTACAGGCGCAGATTATGTTGTAATTTGTGTCTTAGCTTCTGTCAAGGTTGAAGACTATCTTTTCTCTTGGACCACTGCGGAGCGTCGGATCACTGCAGGGAAACATTTTGAACTGAATTGTAATGATCCAAGTTTCCATCTATTTTGAGCCTCACTTACTTGTACTTAACACTTAACACTGCTTCATGTTGCAGAATGTCATTGCTTTTGTTTTTCTCTGAAAATGTGCACAATATTCAAACAAGAGCCAACTGATAATCATACAAAGTAACTAGAAGGGCACTCGGAGAGCCAGACCTCCGCCAAGACATGCCCTATCTTACAATGTAAATGCACTGTGAATTTTGCAACTTCATTTTTTCGATGATTACCACACCACATAGATACAGCACAAATGGCCTATATCTCGCAATGTTAATGAAAGTGAAAAATAATTTGTGAATCCGCCCCGAGATTTGGATCAGCTCCAAAATGTAATGGGTTTTTCTTGGTCAATGCTACACTACCAAGTTTCATGAAAATCGGAGGCGGTAGTGTTTCCATAATCCTGCAGTGCTGACAGACAAACAAACCAACAAACAAACAGACAAACTGAGCCGACAAACATGACATTGTTGGTGGAGGTAATTATCCAAACAATGTGAAAAGCAGCGCTTTTGTGTGCTTTGCAATGTTTTTTTGTGTGAGGCACCACAAATGAAAACAAGCATTTGCAAACAATAAAATAATGGTTACAAATAACAAAAACAAAACAAAGTCAGAAGTCGTTAGACGTTATACAGTAGATTTTGTTGAAATTGTCCAAAAGAACGTTTGTGAAAGTGTTGGGTTTTTACTAAAAGTTGTTAGGCAAATGAAATGGTTTGTCATGCACACAAGAAAAGGGCTCATATACTATATCTATTAAGGTGAAATCTGTTGTAAAACCAAAACACAATCACTGTGAAGAAGTTGTTTTGTGTCATTTAACACCAGCTGAAATGGCAACTGTTTGACTTTGTTTTTTTTATTACTGAGACGTTACTTTATGTTCAGTGTCTGCTGATTTCAACATTTTTTTTTTTTTTCCCCCATTCACACAGACACAGACCTACGAGATCATCCTAACACTGGGACAGGCGTTTGAAGTGGCCTATCAGATGGCAATGCAGTCCAGGGCAAGACACTATGTCCCACCTACATCTTTGTCCTCAGAGGTCATAGAGACCAAAACCAGCCGTCCTGTATCTCAGTCGTGGAGCAGCATGCGGAGATCAGCAGTGAGTACCACCCTACTCTTCAATAAAAAACATGTTGTTACGTGTGTTATCTGTGACTGTGTGTGAGTGTTGCATTTTCTCTACTTGTTTAAAGGAATTATGAATCATAATTCAGAAATGTACATAGAGCTTTTCCCCCCACCACTATATCCCCAATGGGCCACCTACAAAGGAAGATTTGCTGTGTGTGTGTGTGTGTGTGTGTGTGTGTGTGTGTGTGTGTGTGTGTGTGTGTGTGTGTGTGTGTGTGTGTGTGTGTGGTAGAAAGTGATGAGTCATTACTTTGCTACCAATTTCATATCTCACCCACCCCACAACTCAGGTCAGGTTTTTTGTGCATATGCGAAACATGATGAATGGATAGTTGTATTTGTTGCTTACAGGCAGGTATATGATTTCCTCTGGGACTTTTCTGAGGGCTCAGCCCCACTGATTGGACCCATCCGCTGGTTCCTCAATATTGATTGAGTGTGTTGCGTAAATGTTTTGAATGTTTAAATTGATGCATTGACCTCTCAGGCTGCATATAATAAGCACTCAGTGATCACTGTCACCTGAGAGAGCTGCACAGCCAACACGCACACTCCTGGACCACATGCTTCTGCAGAGACACAAATCACTTTGTTTTACTACCTGCCTGTAAGGATAATATATGGAGTAATCACAGAGCTGCATAATGAGTCTGGCTGGTTGTTTAAATTTTAAATGAGTGGTGGGGGGGTGGACTATCTGGAACTAGTTTTAATGCTTTTTATTGCTCTGTAAATGCTACCAAGTCTAGTTGGTTTAAACAGACTGTGACAGGCAGATTTTGTTTTTAATTTTCCCTAAGGAGAGATTGACAGTTCGCTTAGCCCCCACCCACCTTAATCAGTGGCGGCGCCAGAGATTTTCTTTTGCTGGTGCTATGGGGTTGCGCCGATGTTTCAGTGAGGGTGTTCTGAAATTTAGAGTTTCCCTTGACACACATAGCCTAAAGGCTGTTTTATGCTTCTGCGTCAACTCCCGTGACCCTTTCGGAGTTCTGCGTCGGGGTTGCTTTGCATCGCGGTGCATTTCACCGCCATAACGCTAGGGGGTGATAAGTCTGAGGTTATTTGCGAGGTGTCTGCCAGCCAGTTTATAGTTACGTTAGCAAGCAAACTTTAGCACTACTGCCCACAAAGTACTGCTTGCTGGCGAAGTGCTAATTTCAAAACGTTACTTACATATAGACACTTTACAAACGGATAACCCCGTCACTGTAATCAAAATATGTCTGAGTTTATTTGCAAAGCTTATGTCAGTGACATAAGTGACAGCCTGTGTTGCTACTCCCCACAGGCTGCTTGAAACACCGACTATGAGGCTGCTTGAAACACCGACTATCAACACACAGGACAAGTTGACCAATCACAGTCCTTGCGGTCTGCGTCGCCTCGACGCAAAGTTACACATTTTTGGAGGTGCACGTTGAGCTACGGCGGAGGGCTCGGAGTGGGGTTTGCGGCGACGCAGAGGGGCCTGCGGGGGTACGCCGTCGATTTGACGCAGAAGCATAAAACAGCCTTAACGTTACACACATGCGCAGATACACAGCCACCTCCGCCATGAGCGAACGAGAGGGAGAGAGATAGTTATTGATTTATGTTTTCATGCACTTAAGTTGCCGATACAACAACACCATAAAACTCTGATTAGCCCACCGAACATATATTTCAAATACCAGCCAACAAGCCGGTTTACACAATCATTACTGCAGCTGTCATACAGTAACTTAGCTATATTTGCAGAAGAGTAGGCTCATGCATGCAGCATGCCAAATACACCACACACAGCTTACCACACACATTAACACACACGCACGCATCCTCACACAGTATTCATACTTGCACACATGATAAAAAAATAATGTAGTCATATCTGTAGTGACTTATCTAAATAAGCCACTAATGGTGTGCGGCGGAACATGTTTCGAACACGTTTTCTGGGCTAAAAATGTCCAGCTCGCTGTATAACTTTGGATTCGGTGATCCATTTATTCACAGTACCGTAAAACACTAGTTCACTGTAATGTTCTACTATGAGACAGAGAAAAGAATAAAATTCCTGCATGGACCCCTGTCAGATGACTCACCCACTGTGGCCTCGCTGTGTGATCCCCTGGTCTGATGTCAGTTACACGCAGGGTAATGTTAAGCATCCTCAACAGCAATCACGGCCGCGTTTATGTCATCTTCCTCCGGCGGCTTTCTTTCGTCCTGGTTGATGACAGGGTCACCATATCTCTCAGTCTCATTTACAGGTTTTGATAAAGTCTCCACACGTTGACATTTAGGGAGTAAAAAACGATCCATTGCTAACGTTACACTCACTTCGTTCTAAACCGTCTCTGTCCTAACGTTCCAAATATTGCATTCTTCTTCTGTGTAAATACGTTACTGCGGAAGTAAGGTCAAAAGTTTAATGTATGCTGCGCCCACTGGCCGAATACGATCACCTGTGTTTGCTTAATGTTTTTTAGTCTAATAATAATTGGTTTGTTTTATTAATGTATTTATTCATTTTTCAAATATAAATTATAGTATTTACACTTTAACGAAAAAATCATTTTTAATAAATAAACCACAGCAATTTCTTGGGGGTGCTATGGGATTCCAGGGGTAGCTACAGCACTCCCAAGCCCCTCCCTTGCGCCGCCTATGCCCTTAATCACTGTTGCTTCTCAAGCTTTCCATTCTGGCACAGCACACATGCAGCGTACAGTGATAACGGTGACAGAATTACCACTTTGAATTCTTTGTAATATTTGAAACAATGGGTTCTCAATTTCTGACAGAAGTAGACGAGAGAAGAGTATATATCTAGATATCTAGCTGTCGACAGACGATTTTCACAGCATAAAGACAGCTGTAGCTAGCTTGCTAATTAAGCTAATGTTAGCTTTGTGAGTTTGTTGAAAATGCTGGCTCTGGCTGGCTTTCTCATTTTTTCAGCTAACCCGTTTTAAAAGAAATATAATGTAAATGGGTCTTAAACATGCACTTGATGGCTACATATATGATATTACGCTGAAAGACTGAGATTAAAGCTCCATGTCAGCGTCCTCACCAGTTGATAATCCGTGTAGAAAACATACAAATAAAGAAACAGCATTGTTTTACAGTGTAAAGCTAGTTCGTCAGGGTATTATAAGTATGATAAGGAATACTGTAAGGTGACCAGACGTCCCTGGTTTTCGGGGAGTGTCCCCGGTTTGGTTGACTGACAGACCCGAAATTGGAATGAAAGAAAGAAAATATTGACCAAACGTATAGTCGCGCACCCTACATGCGCAGGCTCAAGACAGCCAGAGCAAGCGCTGCTCAGAGCTCAGAGATGTTCTAGAATGCCCATATTTTACAATGCTAAAATGACTGAGAATGCAATTTCGTGGACTTTTTTATGTTTAAAAAAAGGATTTATACTCTTTAACAGAAAGTTCGACCTCCTTAGAAATCCTTTCCATAATGTTGTCAGACACTTAGAATATTAATCTGAGCCTGTCAGTGACAAAACGAGCACTTTTATGAACGTAAATACAAGCTGGACAAGTGTCCTATTAACTTACATTGTAGCTTGTTTCGCCGTTGCCGACTGCAGCGATCTCGTTTAATACTGGACCAATGTCAAAGGAAAATATTTCCTCAATAGTTTTAATTGTATCTGATACTCAATAAGCTGTTACAGAAACAAGCCCAGCGTGAAGCAATGAAGCAAAAGCTGTCAGATAAATGCAGTGCAGTAAACATTACAACATTTCCCTCTGAGGTGTAGTGGATGTAGCAGCAGGGGCGATTCTAGGATCAGACCTTTAGGGGGGCTCAGCCCCTAATGAGAATGTGACACGGATATAGTGCATGCAAGTGTTAATCAAAAAAACATGAAATTACCAATTTCTTCACAACTGCACTCCTGCTCTCCCTCTGACAGATAGAGACTCAGCCAAAGGCGTGAGTCTGGCACAACCACCTCAACCAGAATCTAAGCTTTCCAATGATATTAGCGCCAGTTGCTGTGACAAATGGTTTGCGAGAAAATTAACATTGAACTTACATGAAATGTTATCTTATTTGCATTCTGTATTTCTCTGCAAACCCATTACTCTCTGTGAAATATTTCACAAACTCTTCACTCAACACATGCAACGGTACAACAAGCGGTTCCCGGGTAATCCGGTTTTGAAATTGCAACAAATTTCTACATGGTCTCCAACTTTGGGCCAAAATTATAATGTATTCTCATGTATTTATGTCAGCATAGACATTTTTGTAAATTGCTTAGCCAGTGTATCCCACCATAATGGTTATTATATTGCCACATTCCAGACTATCCCACTTACAAATATGAATATATATATATATTTCTACTGGTATGCTTCCTGGTGACATTAATGCAAAAATATGAAGAAAAAACTATTCCACCTGTGTGTGCATGGTTACAATTCTGAAGTGCAAAATAGTCCAGGCTACAGCACAAATATTTCCATCCATAGATAAGAATAAACAAGTCTAACCTCTGGATTTCTTTTCAATGTATGTCATTTAAATGTTAAAATAGACAACATTTTCTTACAGGGGAGCATGCCCATGGACCCCCCCCCCTAGGGGGCCTTGTGCCCCAGTGCAGCTCTAGGTCTAGTGACGCCCCTGGGGCAGTGTCCCCATTTTAAGTTTTACAAAGATAAAAACATTAACTTTTTTGGAGGTATTTACGCTTCTGAGCTGAAAATGTCCCCGGATTTTGTCTCAGAAATCTGGTCACCTTAGATTGGACTGTTGTTGACATAACCCTGTTTGGCTGCTTAGCTTACATACTTGTACGTATTTTCAAACAATGCTTTCACTTTTAAAGTTACAATAGAAAAGGCTGTTACGATGAGGACTAAACAAAGTGTTTGACAAAAGTGATGCCCGTAAATCTCAGGCTGGAGTTGCTGGAGCGTACTCCAATACGGAGAATGACAGGGATAAGTTAACACTCATAAGCTACACTCTGATACAACACAGATTTGTGTTTCCTAGAATAACGAAGGCATGACCCACCCTACTCTGCCTCTGATTGGCTAGTACTTACGTGTACCTTCGTTGGTTAGATTGGTTAGGTTTAGGCATGAGGAGTGAGATGGGTCAGGTCAGAGACATTTTAGAACCATGGATGTATTATATTAACTGGATACTGGATACCAATATGGCGCCTATTTAGTTCGATGGAGTTGCTCGCATGGCGCATACGCCACAAAAGTTTCTAAGCTTCCGGGTTTACTTCCGTTATTTGTGGTTTCCGCTACATAAGTTTCCGCTCGGCCCATAGACCTTACATTGTGGTGACGTCACAGGTTTTTAAACCGTTTTTCTTGGCTAAAGGGAAGTTTGTCAAACATAAAAAGTCCATGGATTAAAAATTCTGAATATAAAGAGTCAAAATTGACCTCGTTTGCAGTTGGAGGTGCCTTGGCAGCAGTTTTACAGGCGTCTCTTTTACAATGAAGGCCTATGGGGAAAATGCTTTTTGGGCCACAGGGGGATTTTTCGTTGCTGTACCGCGAGGGGCCACTGGACAAAATTGGCTGCAAGACTGAGTGCACTTCCTAAGGGTCTTTTAAGAGCCCATAGTCTGGAAAAAAAAAAAGAAAAAAAAGATGAACGTCAAGTCTCCACTTCCTCACACTGTACAAAACAGAAGTCAAAATATCCTGGATACAGGCGCTGCCATCTTGTAATTTTGGAGCCAGAGTCTGCGCAGTATAGTGATCAGGCGGTCGAGCTGCTCTATCAAAGTCCCGCCCATGCACCCACCCGACCAATCGCATGACATTTAAAACTTATCAGGAAAATAAACATTTAAACAAACATCAGCGTGATAAGAACTACTTTAAATGATTATGAGATTATGACCAATTCTTTCGCCTCATACATCACAAAAGTAAATATTGGACCCATTTTTCAAAAGCCACATATCTCCCAAATATTCTGACCCCAAAATAGCATTTTTCAGACAGACAAATCAGGAGAAAATTAACTTTGTTTGAAACCTGTTTCTGTCTCAGTGTATAATTTGCCTTCTTTATCGCTAAATAGATGATGAACTGCTCCTACTGGATTTCTTCTTTGTCCATTCGGTGCATTCAAATGCTCTGTCTTTCTATACTCTCGTTTTTTTTTAACATGTCTTTGTTCTTGTCTTCTTGGTCCTCCTGCCTCCCAGGGTGCCCCTCCGCTCGAATGCCGCTGCTGTCACTGTCACACGTGTACTTCCCACCGTCCTTCCTTCCTCCCGTTGCACTCTGTTAGCCCTGGAGTCCAGGTCCTTCTCTTTCCTTTCCTCTATTCAACCTGTAATCACCACAACCCTGCTTTACACACCAATCCCTCCCTTCTTCTTTTTTTGTTGTTGTTGGGTGCTGCAGTGCACTTTGTCTCCTTGTTTTGTGGTTCTTAATATCTCAACCATAAACGTTCTCCTCATCCCTTTACTTTACCATCTCTCATCTTCATCTTACATTTTTAGAGTTTAAGATGCCATTAGCTCAAGTTCTGTGGTAAAACACATTCAGGGAAGAGAGGGTTTCTTGGTGTGAGGTACCTTCTCTATATAAGCTTCTATTATGGCTGTTGGCTTAATTGTGTCAGTGAGGGTTTGTAAAGTAGATAGTTGAAGTTGTCTCTGCTGGATGGTTTTAAGCTCCCTTTCTCATTTTTTGTATATCTATTTTTTAAAGACATGTTGAACTGAAGATGCCCTCCACATGCAGGGAATTTAATTTTTTTAAATGCCTTTCTTGATTTTTTTTTAACCATTTCAAATTCCTATCTCTCTCTAAGTAAATCCATATTAATCAGCATGTGTGTTTTAATATATGACAGAAGCACTGCTGTTTATATGAGCCACTGGTGTAGAGCACATGTAGCTTTTGAACTACTAATCAGTATATTTTTTAACTCCCAGAGGGTCGTAGCTTTGGTTTACTGCTGCTGCGTACAGAGGCTGAGTGTATTCCCTGTCAGACATCATCCATGTTGTGGATTGAGCCCTGAGTGCTTGTGATTATAACATGATCACTGGACTGTACCTCTAATCCACATGCACGTGTGTGAGCTGAGGACTTGTCAGTGTGGCGCAATAGCCTCCACTGCCGCCCGTCTCACGCCCTCCTCTCGTCCCTCCTCCCTCCCTCCCCCCCGGCAGATCGACCCCCTGGAGATGGACACAGACATGCAGTCCCTGGGCAGCACCACCTGGCTCTTGGACCAGCGGGATTCCCACAGGCGCCCTGTCAGCACCAAGTATGAGACCACCATATTCTGAGGCCGGATCCCCACAGCCGCCCCTCTGCACCCCCTCGTACTTTCCTCTCCCCCCCCTGCATCCAGTTCTTTATTTACCTCTCTCACACACACACTCATATACACACACACACACACACACACACACACACACACAAAGCCCCGTGCCTTCTCACTGTGATGGTATAGCATCCCTCAGGGCTGCCTACTCCTGCACCTTCCTTTGCCCTGCCCAGCGACCCACACCAACCTCTTTACCCGCCATGACAAACACTCCTGCGGATGTCCCGTGCCTCCCCAACACCCCTGGCAGCCTCCCTCGTCTGTTGCTGCAGCCAGTGGCGGAGCCCTGGAACGGATGATCCTGGACTGATCTCATTTTACGGTGGCCCTGCTCTCTCAACCAAACTGCCTCTTCTTCCTCCTCATCCTCCTCCTCCACCTGACAACTTGCATCTGCCTTCAAATCCCCGATAGCTCCTAGAGGTTGCATCTTAATTTCTTCTTTCCATTCTTTAAATTGATTCTCTGCAGGCAAAACAAGCATGTTAATTTATTTTTTTTTTACTCCACATTGGCTTAGTTTAATTTCAAGAAAGTTGAAGTCTATCATATAAAGTAAACTACAAACTTGTGTGTACTAGCTACCAAAAGGGCCTGTGTGTTAAAATGTTAAAGGAAAAGTTCAACATTTTGGGAAAGGCACTTATTTGTTATCTTGCCAAGAGTATGATGAGAATATCGATACTACAGTAACATCTGTAGAGTAAATATGGAGCTATACAGCCAGCAACCGGCTAATCTATTTAGCATAAAGACTGGAAACGGAGAAACAGCTAGCCTGGCTCTGTCCAAAGGTAAAAACAATCCACCTACCAGCACCTCTTAAGCTAACACATTAATTAATTGTTAATCTTTGTTTAATTCATAAAAAAAAGTGTAGACAAGAAATCTACGTTTTTACTGGGGTTATGTGCAGGAGTAAGCCAAGCTAGCTGTTTCCCGCAGTGTTCAGTCTTTGTGCATTGACATATATTATATATATATATATTAGAAGCACTTTTCCGGTGATGGCTGAGCGTTACTGCGCAGCCTCCAACTGACAGAGACGACGTAAATGTGCCGTGAGCAACGTGTCTGAAAGTTGTAAGTCTTCTGGTAGCTGTGCCAAGAGAAATCTCAATCATTCCGAATCTTGCAGAGACGGAGAGCGTAGGTATATGAAAGGAGATAACATAGGCACAGGCTAATTATTGCTAACTAAAATGCTAGTTAACATTAGTAATTAAACTTAAACAGCTAATGTGAGACGAAACTGCCTGCGCGCTTCTCCTGTACTGTACGGTAATTTCAATACTGTGCGAAAGTAAGTCGCGTGGTTATGACACAATCGTTAGCCTATTTTTACAAAAACGTCTGCTACGGAGCCATAACGTGAGGTACAAGGTAATGGAGCCTTTTATACATTGTCGTGTTTCTTTAGAAATAAACAATGGACAAATAGAGTCTTTAAACGCTTCAGATGTAAAGCTATTCGCTGTCAAAGTGGCGCCAAAATGAATGGCAGTCATTGGAATGCTAACGGCAGGTGATGGCTTGGTAGCATCAAAATGGCACCATAGGAGGTTAGGGTTGTGAGGAGACGCTTACCCCCTTGTCTTTGTGCTAACCCAAGTTAGCCAGCTGCTGGTGGTAGCTTCCTATTTACAGTACAGACCTGTGACTGCTGTCCATATAGTCGAACTCTTTACAAGAAAGCTAAAAATGGGTTTTCCCTGAAACGTTGAACTTTTTCCTTTTATGTGCCCTTCTGATATTGCACAGATCAAAGACTTTGATTCCACGATCTAGATTTAGATTACATCACTTTTCATTTTTAAGTTAATGAATTATTTAATTGTTTTGCCTTAAGCCAGTTATAATTTGTTTCTTTCTCCATCTTTAGCCTGTCCTGTCTTACCAGGCATCTACCACTGTGAGGCACTGAGGAGGCTGCTTTGCTAGCATGGGATGCAAGACGGGCAATTAAATCAATGAAAGACAAAACAGCAACATGCAGCAAACAACCATTTTTCTACGCATTTGTACAATACTCATAACACGATAGATTGGTCGTGAATCTATCACTGATGTCTGAACTCAAACGGACCAAGAACTGAAACCTCGTACACACAACACACAGGAGGACAACTTTCCTTCACCTTACCGAGGACAACAGCCTTACGTCATTTCGGTTATCTATAATCAACTAAAGCCCCCACCTTTCCCCGAGCTCCCTGAATTCCACCACCACCACCACCCAACAACTGCACGCCTCCCCACTGCTTCTAAAAGACTAAAAAAAGACAATCCATTTGATTTCCTGGTGTGTTCAGTTGACTGTGACTGGCTGGGATGAGGTTGTTCTTATGATGGTACAGAGAGTCTTTGCCCTTTGTACTTCCCTTTCTGCAGTCTCACAGCATATATGGTAGCACAGAGAGACTGCAAATCACAGCATCTTCTTGTCAATTAAAAGAATATATATAATAACACTGTGTTAAAACGTGGCACTATCCCTTTTAATACCTTCTTTTCTTTTCTTACAGTGCAAATAGACAGGGCATTTTGTGATACTTTTTGATATATGGGGGCTTGATCGAAAATACTTGATTAAAAGAGTGATTCAAGAAGGGATCATAAAGGATCCCAACATTAATACAACCAGAGGCAAAACTAACCAAAACAAAGAATACCACCCAAAAACATTACACAAGCATATTGAGTGTGCATTGGACCCACTTTTTCAAACAAAAACATCCTCAACGAGATTTCATTTAACTTGTATATTAATGAGTTTGGAGCACATTTCCCAACATAGCATCTTATTATCATTATTACATGGGTAGGTATCTATGCTGTTTCACACCAATTTAGAATTAGGTACAGTCCATGCAAAGTATGTCTCTTGAAAATAAACAGCAGTGAAAAGATTTAATTCCACTTACATTGAAAAAGAGCCAAATCTTAAAGTGTTGCTCTGATGACACGTTAATGCGAAAGGATTTGTTATGCTGAGAACATGACAGTTTATTTATTATTTTTTTAAAAGAAGAATTTCCCTCCTGCACTGTGATTCAAAAATGCTTGTCGTGGAGTCGACACATATCCGTGGGTCCTCCCCTGTGTGCGCTACCTGCTGTGCGTGCTGTATGCTTTGTTTGTGTCTGCCCTCATGGGAGTTTGGACTGTTGCTGTTACATCACTGTCCACTGTCCTTGTTTCTGTGTGCTGCAGGAGAAGTGAGGTATAGAGCTCCTCTCCAGAAGACAGTGTGCCTGGAGATTGTTACGCTGTAACTGGTTCGCGTGCGGTACAGTGGCTGTGTCATTGCCACTCTGTTATGACTGTCAACTGTTAGCTTCCACTGACGATGCATGTTGGCAGTGTTTTTTTGTGTTCTTGTACCCTTTGATGCACTTGGCCTGAGCAGTCTCTGTATGTACTGTAGCAGTGTCTCGTCTCTTCTCACTCATCTGCCATTTGCTTTTCATGTTCCCTTTCTCTCTTCGTTACACACCAAATACAGCGATTCATCCTCATCCCTCCACGTTTCCATTGTCGTCATTCCTGCCAACAATTTGTCACGTATGTTCATCCATTTTGTGTGTCACCAAGACAACCTGCTCTAGTATGGATGCATAATATATATATAAAAAAAAATGGCATTACACTTTAATGAGCAGCAGCTATTTAAAGCAAGTTTTGGTGGCATGATTTGGCTGTGCATGTACCAGTCTTTTTTAACATTGGTGTTTTCCTTGTGTAGCTCACCCCAGCGTTCAAGTTTCCGGATACCAAGCTGTGAGTTGAAGGGGAGCAGCCGATGTGAGTGTGAGTGTGTGTGTTGAGTTAGTGGGCAGAGCAGTTTTCCACTGCAGAGGTAGAGAGAGAAAATAAGAGTAAGCCTTATGCAACGTGCAGGGCCAACCAGCTACTCGGACATTTAGATCTCACTCTGTATATCCCCTACTCCTCCACTGCCCCTGATATGAATCCCAACACACAGACCAAAGGTAACCTGTGGTCCCACATCACTGGCTAAACAGGACCTGTGTATCACTCCTGTCTTGAGAGAGAGGTCAGTCAGAAAGGGTCAAGTATATTTCCTGGCCTCCATGTGACTTTCTGATCTTGTCATGTAGGTACTGTAATGTTTAGAGCACTGTAGACCATTAATGATAGACCATTAATGAGCATTTCTATTGATTCAGGTCTATTGGAGATAGTAACTGTGGGAGTTATTAAGGGTCAACAAAAATGTAACAAAGTGTAGAAAAAAAATAAAATAAAAAGAAAAACTGTACCAGCATACAATGCTTTGCCCATGTTTGTGGACAGAGTATGGTTTGTCAATGAAAATGTGATACTGTTTCAAATTTCAAAGCAATATTAAATTAATGAAAAATTAAATAATACAATGACAAAAGAATCCCTCTCAAGTCTGTTGTCGGCATTGCTTTTGTTTTATGGTTAATAAGTAAAAGACAAAAAAATTTAAAAATGAAAGTGACAAATATGACATGGTAGTTACTGTACACATATACTATCAGTGTTTCCCCTGCTGTAGAGATTAGTGGGTGGCACAACTTCTAATCTCAACCAATGATTAGCCCCAGCTTATGCGTACCGTGTGTTATATTACATTCAAGTCACAGAGCTACACAGCTGATTTTTGAAAGTGCCTGGTGTTCTTTGAAAAACACAGATCCTACTTGCTCGGTTTGCATCATTCATATAAGAGAAATACTTGGTTTGTTGCATGATTTAAAAAAAAAAAATGGTAGCAGGAAATGACATCCTTGATTTGTACTTTAGAATAGGGTATTATATCATATTGTTACATTTGTTCATAATGTTACTTTCCATTATATTATATTTGTATTTACAGTAGTGCGTTGGTATTTTCTTGTGCCGTACCATATGTGCAAGGAGATGTATTTCTGGATACCCTGGATTAGTAAATCACATTGTAGTTTGAGAAACTGGTTAGAAATCTTTTCAGCAGACTAATTCTTATTTTATTCATATGGTTAAAGGAGTCTTTGAGTATTCTGGAAATATCTCCAAAACAACGTTAAGTGTGACCTTGTGGGTTTTTAAAAGATTGCCAGGATTTTTTTTTACCTTTCAGAAAATGCTTACCTCTATGACTCACGTTTTGTCATCCGCTCTGCTTGGAGCTGGTACAGCATTCAAGGCATCCATTGGTGCATTTATTTTTGTATGATATGAAAATATGCTAGCTGACTTGAAACTCGCTTGAGTAATAAAAAAAAATAAATCACAAATTACAGGTTTTCAAGAGAGTAATCTGTAGAGTTCTGTTTAAGCTTTCAGTTCCTTTGCTTTTGCAGACTGATCTCATGAAGTGGCGTATGTATGACACGGCCATTATTGGCGTGTTATCAAGACGCATACTTGCTTTTTAGCGTGTTTATCAACGCTGTTTGGCCTCCATTGACTTACATTACCTTGCGATTGCTTGTGAATTTACGCCGTAGCGAGTAGTATGAAAGGGCGAAAATCCGCGTAGGGAGGTTGGTCAGGGTGGAGGATGGGTCAAACAGGACTTTCATCCAGGAGACCGAGGATCGTGTCCCGCGTGTCACGTTTCCTAAACTCAACCGTCGCTTTCTTCTCTTACTAAATCCAACCCCGTTATTATTTTCCTAAACCCAATCCGTTCGCCGTGATGCTAATTCCTCGAGCCGTCTTTCCTGCTCCGTCTCTATGTCGCTCTTACACTGTTGCCCCTGGCAACCGATAGCGTAGGATCCCAAAATGGTGGGCGGGCTCAGACACCTCCCAAATTGTTACGTGACAGCAAGCTACCATGACCTATGTCCTCATTGTCAATAGGGCGTAGACATACACGCGGATAGCTCAAAATGCGTACCGATAACACGCCACTTGGCTTTAGGAAAGTGACGTGTATGTTTACGCAAAGTCATGATGTCATGTTGGCTTTTGTGTTTAGTTTAGCCCGTTATAGGTGTATCTAGTAATCGTTTTTCCAGAATATTGTTTAAAAGCCATCGAGGTAAACGGTGATTACTTTTTCATTATTCATTATGATACCTGTATTTTAAAGTGTTTGACTTGGCGTGGTTGAGTTCATTGAGGTTGCTGAAACAAAATAGAAAATTGATACTTGATATTTATTGACAAATAAGTGCCTGTTTAGTACACCACCTCCCACTAAGACCAGCAGCTGCAGGGGAAACATTAAGTATAGTTTTGGTTTATTATCAAAGGTGCAAAAAAAAATAAAAAAAATAATTGTTAATTCAGAAAAAGGTGCACACTGTCTGTGCAACATAGAGCTGGGCGATAAATGGATTTTATCGATTGACTCAAATGTGTACTTAACGTCGATTTGTTTAAATAAAAATCGATTTTCTCCTTAACATCCACCGACGCTTCCCTCTGGGCTCCCGTAGTTCCGAACGGGCTCAGCCCCCCCCCCCCCCCGGGTTTGCCATAGAGATACACAAACAACATGGCAGCGACAGGGGCTAACATTAGTTATTTTCTTAACTTGTCGTTTCATTACTTACTTAACTGTAATCTCCGCCGAAATGACCGGCGCGGTGCTCTGTACCCGGCTGACAGTCACCTATTCTCGGATAACTGAACCACCAACTACAGCTGACCTGAAGGAGCACCAGAGGTGGTGTTGAGGAACTCCGTTGAGGCTCAACACATATAGCTACTAAATGCCGCTGATACGACCGAGCTGTGACGGAGGTCTGTAGCGGCTTAAACAAATAGCAATCGCCGCTCTGTAGCACGGAGCTCCTCTTCGACGTTTTTTGTTGTTGTTTTTTTTTTACAGCTAGTTACCACAAAGGAGCTTGCTACAGGTATGCTACATTCATGAGACCATGGGATGTTAATGTACATTACTCAGCAACAGGTGGAAATAGGGGCAAGGTTGCGCGACTAAAGTCAAAAATGATTTGAACTTTTAGCGAGGAACGAGAAATGTGTGAAAACAGCTTTATCTCACGCATCTGTTTTGTTGCTGTTGACTATATAGCATCATTCTATAATGTTGTCATTCTTTCAAAACAATGGTAGGGAAAACACTCAAACCAATTTATATTTCCACAAAATTGGCATGAATAATCATAATGGTATACATGCCGTGTGTGTGTGCGTGTGTGTATGAGTCAAAACAAAATAAAGTTAAAACTTGTTTTGAACAATTTCTTTGTCATCTGCAGATTGATTTGATTTGAAGTGTGTGTGTGTGTGTGTGTGTGTGTGTTAAATGAATCGATTTAAATCTTAAATCGGATTTTTTTTATTTTTTTTATCTGGGATTTTTTCTTTTAGGCCATGTCGCCCAGCCCTAGTGCTACATAAACATATGTCAACATAATAATAATAATAAGAGAAACCAGCTACATATTAAAACTTAAGTATTATTTACAAACTATCTAGCATAATCTTTGGTACTTGTTACATGTTTTTTCCTGAGGGTGTTTACCATGAGATGAAGTAAACTGAAAACCAAAAATAAATAGTTTTTTTCAGGCTTTTGAGCTTCTCGAAACATTTCAGAACCTCAATCAATCTCTTGTTATGACTCTTTTCATTAACACACTACAAACTGTTTGTTGTTCTTGTCCGGGTGAAAACTACTACTCATTTTGTTTTACACAGTCTATTAGTTTTCCTAATGTTTGTGCACTCAGATGTGTGGTTAAGATGCACCAATGCAGTAATAATTAAGTACCTGCCTCATGCTTTGCGTTAGATGTGTTTGTTTAAACACCTGAAAAAATATAATAATAGTAATATAATTTTTTTTCTGCAGACTATAAATGTCTTTCCCTTAAAACATTCCCCGCTCCCAGTATTTACACTCTGTAGCGACACATTCAATCGCAAATGGCATGTTATGTTAAAGTCACCGGAGGTTGTCTGGCTCGCCCTCAGCCTGGCGCGAGTCCTCCCTGTTCTCGGCCTCTCCTGGTGGAAACAGCAGTTTCCTGAGGATGGGTGCGTAGAAGGGACCAAAGACCGTCCGGTTGAAGTGGATGATTTGCCCAAAGGCGTTCCCCAGCTCAGCTAGCTCAGCGCTCACCAGCCTGAGGGGAGTGGGCAGCTCTGGACTCCTTTTAGCAGGGCCGCCCTGCAGCGTTGCCTGGAGGAAGCCCTGTACCCTTTCTCCTGTTTGATCCAGAGAGGGGTGAGGGGATGGAGGGAGAGACAGGGAGAGAGAAAGAGAGAAGCAAAGAAGTCGGCTCTCTGCAGCAGCACACATCCAAGTTTGAAAACATCCACGTGGACATGTGATTACCCAAACTAAATGACATTACAGCGCATGTTCTCTCCTACAGATTAAAGTATACTACCATACACCGCATTATCCTGTGACTATTTTGATGATCAATTAATTATTTGAGCAATTAATCCTCTGGTTCCAGCTCCTCAAATGTGAAGATTTGCTTTCCTGTCGAGTGAAAATGGTGCATCCCCAAACTGCCATCTTTTTACGGACTAAACTACGCTGAAATCTCTTTGTCAAAATAGAATTCACATAGCTTTGAAGGGGTTGTTTTTATCAGCCTACATTTTCTAAACCACACCTTAAATTAAGTTAAAACATAACAACCACCTATATCCAAAAAATACTGGAAAACTTAAATCCCCCATCCCCATTTGTGCTTCAATTAATCTTTGAATCAGGCCTCTTTTGCTCAGCTGACCTATGAGTGTGCGGACAGGATTGTTATGCTTCCACAGCTCAGATATTTGTCCTTTCAGCAGATCCTGGCTCTCCTGAGGCAGCGTTGCTCCTTCGTGGCCGCTCACAGCTTGGGTCACCAGCTGCAGCACTGTCTCCCCGAGCCCCAGCAGCGCCCCCTTCAGGTCAGCTTCCCTGCAGCACCAGAAACCCGCATTAGACAGATTACCAGCAGGGCTCATTAGATGTGTACTAGGTCACAGGCCTATGAATGCATCCATTTATAAGGAGTGTTGAGCAAAGAGACCAGGGACTCATGGCAGTCGATAAATAAGGGTCTTTAATAACACCTAGGTCTCTCAGGTTTAGATTAAATAAAATTACATTTTAATAAAGGTGATTAAGGGAGATGTAGCCTGTGCTAACGTTTTATTGCAGCCTGGAGTGTGAGCCGGCCTTGAATATCACAGGCCGCTGTTCTACATTTATCCACTAATCATGACGGGGCTTCTCTCGAACAGAAAGAATGAGGTTAGCTGGATCCGTTCTGACAAGCTAGTTGTCTCCTGTCACCTCGATTGGTTTCCTTCTCATACAATACCTGTTCCCCATGACAGGCAGTACATGCATCGCCAAATCCTCCTCTTACCTGGTGTGACTGCCCTCCAGCAGGACAGTGACGGACTGCCTGAGTTTACCTACAAAGCCCTGCAGGGAGAAAACAGCGCCGCCACACTGAGCATTGGTCAGGAGCAGCACCGATGCCTCCAGGACCAGCATCTGGAGCCGCTGGCCCAGAGCGTCCAGGCGGGCTCGGTCCATCAGCACAGTCTGTGTGTGGAGGTCAGGGTCACGTGTCAAAACGGTTAATCACAGGGAATTTGCAGCTTAAAGGGGTGGTTCAGAATTTTGGACATAGGACCTCATTTCCAAGTTAGCCAGTGTGTTATTTATCAGTGGAGACCGTTTTCAACACTTTTCATCCAGTCCTTCCAGTTGCAGAGTTCGCTGGTGCTAGGCTAGCGCAAGTCAACAGTGTCTGCTAGCCTGCCACTAAAAACAGTCTTACCCACTCCACAGTACACCCGAGGCAAATAAATTATAACGCCAGACTATCGATGTAAATGTCTGTGTTGATAGAATAATGTTAGAAATAAAACTACCCTTGCATCTCAATGATCGCATTACATTTTGAGGGACTAGTTTCTCAGCAGCGGCGGAATTTTACTTTGCTCCGGGTAGTAGTAGTGCGCCGAAAAGTAACCGGAGAAGTCTCCAGTCGAGACACCTAGTAGTAGCCTAGTACATTGGTATTGAAGCATTGAATTGGAAACTAAGGACTAGGCAACATGGTGATTTAGTGTGCATTTAGAAATTGTAAAAATAAATTAAACAGATAGGCACCACAAAGTTTCCACAAATGTCCATTGCGAGATCCAGAAAGGAACCAACTGTGGCTTCTTGCTGCTGGCTTGGAAATCAAGGCACCGGCCAAGACTCTACTCAAGTAGTAGTTAGTAAGTTAGTTAGTGATCATTTTAGACCAGACGACTTTGAAAAACCCTGCAATCTAAAAGACCACAAGTCACTGACAACGAATGCGGTTCCATCCGTCTTTCCAGATGCACCAACAGCTACTGATGAACAGGTAATAACTTTTGGTAGGCTACTCTAGCTAATAAAGCTAGCCCCTTTCATAAAGTTAGCCTAGCTGCTACTGATAGATTGAGACTGGCAACGTTAGTGGAGATAACATTACAGTTCAATGCATTATGGAGAGTGACAACGTTGGCTAACGGTATAGCTGCACTCTTGGTAGATACCCGGCTGGGCTAACCGCTAGCCTAGGTAATATCACTCCGCCGCTGCTGTAGCCTATGCTACCAACTATTGGGAACAAAGTATAACTATTGCAATGTGATGCAAGGGTAGTTTTATTTCTAACATTATTTTATCAACAGACATTTACATCGATAGTCTGGCGTTATAATTTATTTGCCTCGGGTGTACTGTGGAGTGGGTAAGACTGTTTTAGTGGCAGGCTAGCAGACACTGTTGACTTGCGCTAGCCTAGCACCAGCGAACTCTGCAACTGGAAGGACCGGATGAAAAGTGTTGAAAACGGTCTCCACTGATAAATAACACACTGGCTAACTTGGAAATGAGGTCCTATGTCCAAAATTCTGAACCACCCCTTTAAATCAGCCTTTCCGAAGAAAACCCACAGCTACATCTAGATGACAACATTCTGGGTTTTGGATACACAACGTTGCACTGGATATTGTGATAATATAGTGATATACACAACCAGGGGTACCTGGACCCGAGGGGCCACTTTTGCATTTGCCAGGAGGTTAGAGGAAAGAGTGTAGAGTATTTCTTATTGGAATAAAATAGAAATTACACTTTGATTAAAGAAACATATTAAATATTATAATATGAAAACTAGTTATGAAATGAGCAGAGAGGTTTAACTAGTTTGCTAAAAGTAATGGCTGCACAGTTCACATTGTTAAAAGTAATGGAAAAATGGTTCCAATAGTTAGCTAAAAGTAATGGATAAACAGCTCACATATGTGGTAGTTATACAAATGCAAACTTGACAAACCCACCTAAACATTTGCAGTTTATTTGAAGGAAAGTGTTACTGTAGGCTAACAATTTCAAATTTTATATAAGTAATAGTGTTAAAGCTGCAGTGGGGTAGAATGCAAAAAATTAGTGTAGTGTAATTAGAGTAAAAAAAGTAGAGTGAGATTTCCTTCTCTCCCTGCAGCTCTACCCTCTCTGTCGCATGGGCAAAAAACAGCGCAGAGCAGCCAATAGGAAAGCTCTCTCTCTCTCTATGAATGAAACCTTAAATTGACCTAAAGTCGCCCCTCACAGGCTAGATTTAGTAAAAAGCCTCCAAACAGAGCCCAGAGGAGTTGCAGTGAAGTCTAGTTTTCTCTCAGACCACTTGAATTACAATGTGCTGAAAGAATATTATGGAATTTTTGCCCAATGACGCCAAAAATAAAGTGCCTATCACAGCTTTAAAAATCAGTTCAGATGAAGACATTTGAAATGAGTGATGTTGATGAAGGAGTAGATGAGTTCATCTGACAGGGCTGTGTCATTAAATCAGACTGGAAAGGTGCCGCATGAGCTCTAATGTCTTGTCACATGCTTTCACATCAGCAGGGTGACGAGGTGTGTGTGGGGAGAATGAACATTTCCTTATAATCAATAAAATATCACTCGAATGAAAGCCAAAGTGTAGTGTGATGTAATTGTTGCGGGCTGCAGCTGACCTCTGGATATTTCTGGCCGTGGCCGTCCCAGTGTAGCAGACTCATGTAGGCCCGGTTAAGGACAGCGGTGGCGCTGACAGGACCTCGGCTGTCAGGACTGGGAGACTCAGACCGAGCTGTGGCGGCCTCTGCCTCTTCTGACGCTGCTGCCTGAAGCCAAGCGGTGGTATCGTCCAGAGAAGCTGAAGAAAAACAGTCAAATATACATGACATAGACATCAGTTGCACATGATTAAGATCTACTGCAACGACACTGAATTAGAAGAGTGTTTTGAGTGATACAGACTCGGATGTAGTTATGTTTTCTTCAAAAGAATGTAGTGTGGGTTTTAAGTGTATGTTTGGGAGTATGTGGAATAAAACCAGTTATATTATGTTTACAGCACAGTTGCACCAAGATGAGGAAAAACTGACACCTTCTGCTATAAAAACTAGTATAGTGTTAGTATGCAGAGAAAATACATAGAATACTGTCCTATCCTACCACATTAATTAATTTGCTAACAAAATGTATTTTGGGGAACACTCTTTTAGAAAAACTCAGATTAGCCAGCTGTACTTAGACAGAATAGCTGAGCCAGAAAAGCCAGAGGTCACTGATTAGCAGTCCAGCTCTGCACTCAATCTACGGGAAGCTGAAAAATGGCAGGATGGTGCTATAGAGAGACAAGGGTCAAAATCAGTTTAATTGAAAAGGGAAATATCCAAGGACCATACATTTCACAGTCATAAAGTCACCTTCATCATCTATCACTCACACTGCAGCAGTCAGGCTAGAGATTCAAACACCCTTCCTCACCCGGCTGCTTGTCCAGGATCTGCTGGAACTTGGCCCTCTCGTACTGCACGGCCTGCTGCATCAGATGAGGCCTCAGGCTCTGGATGGTGAAGTTAACCATGTCGGTCTTCATCAGGCCCAAAACATGGAAGATCTCCCTAAGGGAAGGGCAGGGGAATTAGTTTTGGGTGAAACAGCTTTTGGGATGAAAAATTACAGATGGAAGCAAGCACACTTTATTTATGTAGCACTTCTCCAAGAAGAAGAAAAAACCAAGACGACGATATATACAAATCAATAACTAAAAAGAAACGTTTTTAGTTTTTGCAAACTGATTTAGTAAATCTATTTATTAGATTAATTATCTTTCAGAGAAACTGATGGTTACCTTGTCATAGGGCTGCATCAAAGTAACAGGCACACTAACACAATTATACATGTATATAACCTGCTGCACTCTAGTGGCTCCAAATAAGAGTAGAAGGAATGTGCACAATATGTCAGTGAACTTTATACAGACCACCTTTAATAAACTTAAAATCTATTATAATATTAAGCAAATGAAGAGGATTTACTGTACTTTAGATCTGATGTAATAATGTGGTTTAGCTGGGATATGTATAGTAATACAGTTGGCTACAGACCCTGGACATGTCTAAAAATGGGTCAAATAAACTGGGTTTATTTATTCATACCATAGTAGACACAAGCTTTGTCTGTAACGGTGGTGTTAACCTGTCCCTCACCTCAGGAGCTCCACAGGGTCCCTGAGGTCCCTCAATGCCCTGACCGCTGGGTCACGCACGGGTGCACATAAAGATGCCATGGTGCTGATGATGTATCCCGCCAGTCTGTGGAGATCCAGAGCTCCATGATTGACCTCCTGCTGGATCAGCTCCATGTCCAGCACCTCGTCCAGCTGAGACCTCAGTCTGACGTGAGCGGGTAGCAGCAGGGACTGAAGGATCTAAAAGGAAAATATGAGGCGGCCTTTAGTGTAGTATACATACAGAAAATGTCAGTTTACCCGATTAACTGAAAATATAATCCCTCGTAGAACTCGACTGATGAATCAACAGGTTGATATTACTGGCCGTTTTAGCCTAAAACAGGTATTTTGGTGTTGGTGTGTACATGTTGGCAGATAAGTGACAAAAAAAAATCCAGTACAGAAATGCCAAAGATGTGTTAGGTCATTTAGAAACAGTGTCGCTATTAGATGAGAGCTCTGAAAAGCATATTTTTCATCTGCAAAATGTCCCGCTCAGTACATATTGTTGCTTGATTACAATTCTTTAAAGTACTTTCATCGATAGATTAAAGGAATACTGTAGTTTGACATTTTTGGGAAAAGACACTTATTCCCTTTCTTGCCAAGAGTTAGATGAGACGGCTGATACCACTGGAGTCTTGCGGTCACAATGGGATGGCCACGCCAAGACCCGCCCTTCAATAGCATTCACACACTACTATTGGCCAGGCGTCCATGCTTACACAAGGTAACGTAACCCGATTTGTACAGGTCCTCTCCCCTGACCAATCGGCTATCCTAACCTTAACCACTCGAGGTCAATGCCTAACCCCAACCAATCGAGCTGCTGTTGAAGGGCGGGTCTTAGGGTGGCCATAGTAGGAAAAAAACATTTTGCGGCCAGGCAACCAGTCAAGACTCAAGGAAGTGACTGTGCCTGGCCAAGAAATAGCTCGGCTTATAACCCCGCATAAAATCACAACACTTTTTTTTAACGGATTAAACACACAATATACAATGAGCTAATAATTTTGTCAGCTTTGGACAGAGCCAGGCTAGCTGTTTCACCCGTATGCTAAACTAAGCTAACCGACTGCTAGCGGTAGCATCATATTTACCGCACAGATATGATGAGAGTGGCATAAATCTTCTCATCTAACTCTGACATTTTGGGGAATACGCTCATTCCCTTTCTGGCAAACTATTACCTTAATAATGCGAATTGAACATACCATAACACTTTCTTTGTAATGTAGATATTTTGTTCTTTTATGCTGTATATCACTATTAATAATAGATTCATCTGTCATAAAAATGTTTCATCTCTAGATTGTATTTCTAATTACATTTTTATGTTATATTGATTTCCCTGTGAATAGCAGATAGCTCTAATAAGCCTGCAAGGTTGGCCATTTCACATTTATGTGTCATCTGTCCATACTGTAAACACTCTGGTTTTGATCTTCGAAGCATATGAGAAAGACTGGGCTCAGAGGTCTCACTAGACCATACTCCTCTGCCACTAATGCCTTTGATCTGATGCCATACACACTTACAGTCTTGACTTCCTGCAGCAGAATGACAGCATGACTGTAGTTTGGAGGATCGTTGTTCAGCTGCTCTTGAAGACTGTCCCAAAACGCCCGGTGAACTATCTCCGTCACGCTGCCTTCCAGGCTACAAAAAGAAAAAACGGTTAAAATAAAAATGAAAAAAAAACAACAACAAAAAACTAAACTCTCAATAAAATTTTGAATCTTGTTTTTTCTTGCCTGTCTGTAGGAGGACTCCTTGGTTTGAAGCAGAAGTCTTTGTTCAGCACTATCTCATGCGCAAGGTTCAGGTTGGAAACACAATTTTCCAGCTCCATCAGACTGGATAATGAGACGGTGGGTGGGCTCCCTGACACCACAAACAGGACACACACACACCCTCAGATAATTAAAACTGCCACGGTGGTAATAATTCAATTACTAATGGTCCCTGAACGTGCCTGAAAACAATAACTGCCATAATAAAGCTTCATACCTGTGGGAGAGTCAAGTTTTTCCAGACAGGGGAGGTCAGAGGGGGAATCATCAGCGGCCTCGTCTCTTTGATTTGGCATTTCAGCAACAGCCTAGACATTTAAATTACTCGGTGACTAATAAACTCAATAGAGCTTGGTGAAACTGGCCACAATGTGTCAAATTATTTGAAGATGAATAGATTACTCCACTGACAGAATATTAATCTATAACATCTACATTAATATATCTCAACAAACATTGCTATCATGGCAGTTTAAACGTGAGTTTAAACTGCAGTGGGAAAAAAAGTGGTGGAAGAAGTACTCAGATCTTGACTTTTACTGAAGTAAAAGTAACAATACCACAGTGTAGGAATACTCTGTGAAAAGTAAAAGTAACGCATTTAAAATTGTAGAGCTCTACAGCGCAGCTATCAAATTAATCACCAACTATTCTTGTAATCAATTTAAGTCATTTTTATATTTAAAAAATTGTCAATCTGATTCCAGTTTTTTAAATGTGAATATGTTTCTAGTTTCGTCACTCCTACTATCACATCAAACTGAATAACTTTGTCTTGTGGACAGAACAAAACATATGAGGGCGTCAACTTGGGCTTTGGGAAAAACTGATGGACTTCCATTTTTGGACATTTTATAGACCAAACAATTAATCGAGGAAATAATCGACAGATTAATTGACTATGATTATAATCGTTAGTTCTAGCTCTATAAAAATTGTACATCAACATGTAAATGGTAAAAGTATACTCATTATGCTGAATGGCTCAAATCCGAAGAATGTACATTGTATCATTGCATAGTAGCTAATTATTGATGCATTCATGTGTAAATGTAAAGGTGGGGCTAATTGTAAATAGGTTACAACAGCAAACGTTACCATGCTGGTGCTGTAGCTAGCTTGTGAATTTCCCCCAAAGGATCAATGTCTTATCTATGAATAATACATCAGAATCTATTATATGTTATTATAGTATTAAACTGAATATGTAAAAATTGTAATAACTGCGGTTATCAAATAAATGTAAAGTTAGTAAGAAGTACAGTATTTGCCTCCTACGTGTATCTATCGTTAGTGGAGCAGAAGTTGTTAAAAATACTTAAAGTAAAGTAAAAGTACCTCAAGATCGTACTAACTTCACAGTGAGTTACTTAGGTTAATTACATGTAACGTTAGTTAATGATACTTTCCACCATTGAAAAAAACAAAGCTCATGGTCATAACGTTTCCATTACATAAAATAGCTTAAACCTCGTTAATTAAAAATAAAAACAAGTTTAAAATTAAGATACTTTTTTTTTACCTGCTGTTGGTATTTCGGTGAATTTATTAAGACTTAAAAAGATGAAAATGTAAATGTACTGACTGAAACGTTACACAAACTTGCTCGCTAACATTAACTACGACACAGCAACAATGGATGGATGTATTATTTTGACACAACGTCAACGTAAAAACCTTTTTGGTCAAGTTTGAACCTGGGCTAATCCATTCTAAATCAGGATATAGGGGGGAGTTTAGTCATGGCAGCTATTGTTATCGGTTTGGCACTTGAGCTAAACCTGTATGTGCGATTGTATCGTGATACAAAATGATGGTATAAATGTATTAAATGGTTGACTTGTATTTATTACTATACTGAATACAGAAAAAGACGACGGCCTCATTTGGTTTAGTCCGATCTCAAATCATAACAGTGGGTGTGTCAGTATTGTATTAACCAACAGATACAAACACCGCAGATCACGAGAGAAAGAAAGCTCATCGTACCTATCCCGTGTTTGTACTTCCATTGTAGTTCAGTGGAAACAAAATGGAAAGCGGTCGGTGTGTTTGTATAAATGGGTCATTGTATAATGAGACAATAATGTGTGAACAACTGGAAATGTCGCGTTTCCTTTAAAACAGGAACTTCGAGAAGGCATCGTGCACTATTTCCGTGATAGGGAACGATTTCGAATACAGCTAGAGACATGCAGAGGATGGAAAGTCATAGATATACAGGTGCTGGTCATAGAATTAGAATATCATGAAAAAGTTGATTTAGGTCAGTAATTCCATTCAAAAAGTGAAATTTGTATATTATATTCATTCATCACACAGTGATATATTTCAAATGTTCATTTCTTTTAATTGTGGTGATTATAACTGACAACTAATGAAAATCCCAAATATAATATCTCCGACAATTAGAATATTACTTAAGCAATACAAAAAAGGATTTTTAGAAATGTTGGCCAACTGAAAAGTATGAACATGAAAAGTATGAGCATGTACAGCACTCAATACTTAGTTGGGGCTCCTCTTGCCTGAATTACTGCAGCAATGCTGCGTGTCATGGAGTCGATTAGTCTGTGGCACTGAGCCCAGGTTGCTCTGATAGTGGGCTTCAGCTCTTCTACATCGTTGGTCTAGCGCATTGCATCTTCCTCTTCACAATACCCCATAGATTTTCTATAGGGTTAAGGTCAGGTGAGTTTGCTGGCCAATTAAGAACAGGGATACCATGGTCCTTAAACCAGGTACTGGTAGCTTTGGCACTGTGTGCAGGTGCCAAGTCTGAAATGAAATCTGCATCTCCATAAAGTTGGTCAGCAGCAGGAAGCATGAAGTGCTCTAAAACTTCCTGGTAGACGGCTGCGTTGACCCTGGACCTCAGAAAACACAGTGGACCAACACCAGCAGATGACATGGCACCCCAAACCATCACTGACTGTGGAAACTTCACACTGGACTTCAAGCAACGTGGATTCTGTGCCTCTCCTCTCTTCCTCCAGACTCTGGGACCTTGATTTCCAAAGGAGATGCAAAATTTACTTTCATCAGAGAACATAACTTTGGACCACTCGGCAGCAGTCCAGTCCTTTTTGTCTTTAGCCCAGGCGAGACGCTTCTGACGCCGTGTCTTGTTCAAGAGTGGCTTGACACAAGGAATGCGACAGCACTGACTCCAGCTGCAGTCCACTCTTTGTGAATCTCCCCCACATTTTTGAATGGGTTTTGTTTCACAATCCTCTCCAGGGTGCGGTTATTGCTTGTAGACTTTTTTTCTACCACCTCTTTTCCTTCCCTTCGCCTCTCTATTAACGTGCTTGGACACAGAGCTCTGTGAACAGCCAGCCTCTTTAGCAATGACCTTTTGTGTCTTTGTCTCTTGGTGTCAATGGTCGTCTTTTGGACAGCTGTCAAGTCAGCAGTCTTCCCCATGATTGTGTAGCCTACAGAACTAGACTGAGAGACCATTTAAAGGCCTTTGCAGCTGTTTTTAGTTCATTAGCTGATTAGAGTGTGGCACCAGGTGTCTTCAATATTGAACCTTATAGTTATAAGATACTGAATTTGGGGTTTTCATTAGTTGTCAGTTATAATCATCAAAATTAAAAGAAATAAACACTTGAAATATATCAGTATGTGTGGAATGAATGTATACATTATACAAGTTTCACTTTTTGAATGGAATTACTGAAATAAATCAACTTTTTCATGATATTCTAATTATATGACCAGCACCTGTATATGATGGAAAGTCATCACAAACAATACTATTGTAGATGCCAGAGCCGGCTTTAAAGAAACGATTTGGGCCCGAGCACCAACAACATCGGTCGTCGAAAGCCCTATAGGATTATTATTATGCACAGTAATTGCATTTTTGAGGGGCTAAGCTGCGTGAAAACGCGTAAACATTTGATCAAGCAGAACCGGTAAAAGTTTTTATATTTTATTGGTCTCGTGCACGGGTATAATAAATGGTTCGATAGCGCCCCCTACAAAATTTCAAAGATGTATGGAATTTTGTAGGCATATGTCCAGATTTACAAAAAAAAAATAAAAAAAGACTCTTGGAGCCATACCCTAAATGCAAAAGAAAGTTAGCCATTTTAAATTTACTGGGCATTTTTGGACGTTTTTGACAATTTGCAGACGTTGTACTTTAGTTTACTCCTAGAGTAACCCGACTGACTTAATAATTGTTCAGTACAAAACTAATTACTAAAGACGTTGGCAAAGCTACATTGCTTTTGAGCTTTTGTTGATTGGTGGTGGGCTTGACGAGGGGTCGAATATTCATGTTACGCTACGAAACAGGAAGTTGTTTGTAACTAGACCTATTTGCTGCTTTTGCTCTCTTTTACATAAACGGATTATCTTTGGGTTTTGGATTGTTTTCTTACAAACCAGAAACGATGAATGCCTTTGAGAAGGCACTGAGACGGAAGTTGACATTTCCTTTCACACAGACAACCACAAAATGGCCTAAGACAGAACTGTATTGCAAATTATTTATAACTGTAAAAGGTTGTGTAACAAACTGTTTTGATAAATACAAGCATTTGACAAAGCCTTATTTTATAAAGGTTGACCTTCCATCACAACCACAAACAAATAGTTTTGAACATATTTTGTTAGGAAAAACAAAAAAACTTATTTTATACATTTGCATATTTCAAAATATTGAAAATTACATTTCTGTTAAAATAACAAGGATAACTTAAAAAAACACCAGCTTCAGACTTAGAACTTTCTTCTCACTTTAGCTGCTATGTACATATAAACGTGTTAGCATTGCTGCACAAATGCCAGTTTCCCTTTAGGTGGAGCATCTCCTAACATTAAAGCAAAAGGAAAATAAGTGCCAAAAGCCGGGCTGTGTGAAGAGAGCAGCACACCCGAATTGTTCCTCAGAAAACGTATTGTCCTATGAAACTGAGACAATAAATCAATATCATATTTAGTACATCATTTTGAAAAAGCGGTGAATAATCATTTGTATGCAGTTTAAATCTACAGGAGAAAAACTGGTGAGAAATTCATGAAAGCATAATCGATGTCACAAAAGAACTGTGTAAATGATTTCTCTGCATTCAAGCTTTGTATTCGAGAGCTGAGTTTTGTGAGAAAAGGCAAAAGGAGCATCTACTTAATTAAAAATGAGAAAATGAATGAATTAATGCAATCTTCTGTTCCCAGTCACACATACAAAGAGAAATGTCTCTTACATTCACACACTGACAAAGCTGTACAAAAAAACATCTCTAATAATAATAATAATTAATTTAGACATCAATCACGTTTGTCTCAATGCCTTAATTCAGTAAGGACTGTGTTGCAGTATGACCTAGCCCAACCCAGGCACAACTGAGCAGGTAGCACACTCTGGCACGACTTGTTCTTTCAACTTTCTTCTGTTTTTCCTTTGAACTTCTCCAGTTTTTTGTTTCCCCAGCAAAACTCCGAGACCCCATTTACACCTGCTATTGTGTTATATGGGCGTTTCTGGACAATGCCATTTAATAAAGACCTTTACATCTACACCTGGTATTAATACGCGTTACTGTTATTGCAATTCTGCCCTCATTATGATCAGATCGTAATATGCAAAATAGGTACACAACACGGCATTGTCTCAGGTCAAGGAAAGCAATGCAGCTGTATGGGCTCTATGCTTTATTTTTTTTTCTTTGCAGAGGAACAGACGATTTGGAGCTTTCTGACGGGCAGCTTAGTTAGGCGATCTTTTAACTTGCTGGGTGATTTTGCTCAAGTGTCAACTTTGATATACCATCCAATATAACCATCAGTCTTGCGAATGACAGAGTTTATATGGTTTTTGAGCAGATGCAAGTGAATATGAGAGCAAGCTAAAGTAAGATTTAAAGAAACCAGTTCAATAGTAGGGAGAAGGCGAGGTCATAGTGCAGTCAGTCTGTTATCATTTAGTTTTATACTGCTCCACACACACACACACACACACAGCTAAGAGTCTTTGAGCATGTTGATGCGTGCAAAGATTTTGAGTGCAGGTCCCAGTTTAATGTTCATAGTGCTCATGAGGTGGTCCTCCTTTAACAGTAGCAAGGCCTGTCCATCAATCTCCTGAGAGCGAAACTCGTCGGCTATCTCTTGACAACCTGCATGAACAGCAGAAGAAGAAGAAGAAGTTAAGTCACACTGAAAAACAGGATTCCTAAGCAACAGAGTCTGTATGTCACGCTTTAGGAGTGCGTTTCCTGAACAAACAGGGGTCTGTGTTTACTCCTCTGACCTGGCAATGAACGAATGAACTCGTAAACTTCTTCCACATTCCACTTGGTGGGGTCGTTGGGTAAGAAGCGCTGACAGAGTGAAGGTGCATCTCTAACAGCACAGCTCTCCTGGTCCGAGGCCCTGCTCGGATGCCGGTGGACGGGGACCTGGGCTGGAGCAGGGGCCAGGGATCCAGAGCTGGCTGCCGAAAGGGGAGACGCCGGCTCCTCGTAGCTGGACATGTCCGAACACAGGCTGGACTCCTCCTGACTGGGCTGTGAGGGATGCGGTGAGGATACAGAACCGCCCTGAGTCTGCTGCGGTGAGGGGGACAGCTTCTGAAAAGGAGAATAGTCAGGCGTGACGTCAAGGCTCGGCATTTGAGAAATGATTGGCTCATCAGTAAAACACTGCTGGGACATTGGGTTAGACACTCAGCAAAGATTAAAAAGGGGCAATAAGTATGATTTATACTGTACACTAGCTTCAAACGAGTATAAAATACCTGCAGGGGTTTGATAGGGTTACTGGATCAATACCAATGTTTAACAATTGTTAAACTTTGTCATGTGCTGAACCCTCGGGATTATAAAACTCACTTCCTGGTCCAAACATGAAACAAAAGCACCCCCCCAATGGCGGTTCAAGACCCAAACCTTACGGCATTACATAACTCAAAACATTTTGGCTATAAAACCTTAAAAAGAATCTCTCCAGCCAAAAAAAAAAAAAAAAAAATCATTATCAGTATCATTATTCAGTGTCATCTAAACTACTTGTCTCTAATGTAAAAATTTAACACTATTTCAAGACAGGGGACGTCATGTCACAGGATATCTAGGGGCGTTTTCACACCTACCTCATTTGGTCCGGACTTTTCAGTTTGGTCCGAACCAAAACTGCACGTGAGAAAGGTGCCTCGGACCACGGTTCGGATCAAAAGACCAAATTTTGGTCCGATCAAAAGAGGTGGTCTCGGTCCGGACCAAACTGAACCATGGTTCGGTTCGTTTGCAGCATGAAAACACTTTTTGGATGGTTCGGACTTTCGGACCAATTACAGGAAGCTCTGGCAGGCTCTCATCGTTTTATAAGACCGGGGAAGCGCCTTGAGGAATAGCTCGGTGCTTTCGTGTATGTGAGAGAGAGTGACGGTGAATGTGCTCAGGGCAGACAGCCGTCGGCTATCAGAGCAGAGAATAAATCATCAGTTTACTTGTTAAGTGGTAGTAAATGTACAGCGTAGGTTTCAGTTTGTCTCTGAATAAATGCTGCAGCTCCTCAAACCCCAAGTAAAGTTCCCGTGTCTTGCTTCTCAACAACGCAACAAAACAAAAAGAGCAGCCAAAAACTCTGACAGAGAGAGAGAATAGGAGAGGACGGGGAAGCCCGTCTACAAACCAATCAGTAACAACTGTCGGGAGACGCAGCGCACGCATGTGATGACAGCAGGACGTAGTTTTGTCACGGATAGATCTTTAGTGCGCCTGCATAACTGCAGTGTGAAAGCAAAACTTTCCGGATCAAATGTTACAATGTAACAAAAACATGAACCTTGGTCCAGACTTTCAGGTGTGAAAACGCCCTAAAAGTACAAAGTCTCAGATGAGGAAAAAACTAAAAAGTGATTCCAATTGCTTTTGATGTCTATATAACTTGTGCGGTAGGCAGAAAATCTCTACTAATAACTCTCTATTCCTACTGGTCACCAATAAATGTTACCAAGATCATAAAATACTTAATGACTCCTGACGGAGGGAGATAATCAGGCACCGACACAACTGATGCTAAAGTTCATTAAAAAGCATGAGGCGTGAAAAGTGCAGGGCATAAAACGGGCAGTGGAAAAAACCTGATGGGTGGTAAATTGTTAATGAGGAAGTGTAAGTGTAAGTGTGTGTGTGTGTGTGTGTGTGTGTGTGTGTGTGTGTGTGTGTGTGTGTGTGTGTGTGTGTACCTGCTTCTTCGCCTCTATACTAGAGCGGCCCTGAGATCTTCTACGCCAGCGATTAGTTGGTTTACTCCTCTCTGGATGGAAAAGGCCTATCCGCTTCGTACAGCCCACGTTGTACCTGTCCACAAAAAGGTCCTTATTATAGCTTTTCCTTTATTCACATAATGTATTTGTTTAAAAGACATATAAGAAGAAGTATAAAACTGGAGGTGACTTGCCTCTTTGCACAAACCATGGAGCAGAATCTCTTCGAGCCTTTGAACGTGTAGGCAAAGTCCACCCAGCCACAGTATTCACAGGTCAGCTTGGGTTCTTGCTCCTTTTCTGCAGGAAGGGAAACAAGACAGACACTAACTATTAGTTTTTCTTCTGAAATTAGACATTTTCTCTTTGAAAAGTGATGAACGGCACCCGATCTCCCCCTCTGCCGCTGTGCACGGACTGAGCTCTGCCTGCTCACAGGCCGGCAAAACTTTGCCAGTTGAGTTTTCAGAGTGCCAGAGTTTTGCCGGCACGTACAGTGACACAGAGCTGGTTGAAAAATCGGCAAAGTTTGTATTTAATTCACAGAGTTAGATGTGAAAATATGCTGGCTACATATGGTTTTTCCTAGCCGTCTCGCTCTGCCTCAGTGAGAGCGGGCAGTGGCTCAGCACAGCTCGTTCTTCAGAGGCAAAGAATTCAATCAGCATTTGATTGTTGATTTAGAATGTCAATGTTGTGAATGATGACCTATTCGGTACAGCCCTAATGGTTACTGTGACCGTTTTTATATGTGGTATGGTGGCATCGTTATTGCTGCTGCCGTGCTCTTTAAGATGCGTTGAGAAATCTATTCCCTCTCGAGTATGTCATGCGATGGGAAAACATTTCTCGTGCCCACCCCGAGTGGGGGCCTGTTGTTTCAGCTACCAGTGAGCCTTGAAATATGATCCAGGAAGTCCAGTTGGTGTAACGGATAAATGTGTTTAATGGTCTATCAGATGCCAAAACACTGCACATGGTTTGTAATTCTCACAGACAGGATGTTACAACTCTGGAAAGTTGTGGGAGCAACTACCGTATCTTATCTTTTGTTCACTAAGTAAGCAGTAGAAATATGGCGTTCACGTTACAAAGTAATTACCAGGAAGGTGGGCTTGCAGGTATGTGACTGGTCAAGCACGTTGCAGAAAAACTTGAGTCAACGTTTTTGCGAGACGACCCTGCGTTTCTTAGCCAGAAACTGCTGCGTTGGTACTAGAGGTGGAACGTGGATGTATTCGTATTGAACCGAAAACGGTACGGGCGTCTCGGTTCGGTACATGAATTTACACAGAGAATACACGGTATAAAAATAAATAAAACTTGCGTGCAAATGAATTACTGTAATGTGGAACTACTGTTACATACGCGTTTCTTAGGGACACCTAATCTGTAGCCCCGCCTTAGCTCTGAAGCTCCCAAACTCCGTCTACATGTCAAGTCGGTCCAGTGAGTCCACACGAAGCAAACTAGTCCCTTCCATATACAACCAAACACGGATGTACTGTAGCTGTATCCCTTCTTGCCTCAACCACAAATGGCTTCCAGGCCCATTTGCTCCGCCGTTAGCTGCTAGCTCTGCTGTTAGCGTGTGAAGCTAACGCCACAATTGGCCAACTGCTCTGTGTAACCGAAGCTGCTCTTTTAACACCCCTGCTCTGTGTATTCACATATGAGAGCAGCGCTTGTCTCCCATATCACACTACTAGCTGATTGTCTTATTTTGTTTACAAGTTCCAGATGGAGTTTGGAGATGATGTGTGGTAGCCTACTTATTGTTTACTGTTTACATCTTACTTTATACGCTTCAGGCTGTTGCAGCTAGCTCAGGGGAGAGGCTGGATGACACTAGGTGGTACAGCCTGAGACATGCACAATAAAAACAATTGCCTTCTGCATTTTTGTTATGCTTCTCCCTCCATTGTACCGAACCGTGATGTCTGAACCGAGGTACGAACCGAACCGTGACTTCAGTGTACCGTTCCACCCCTAGTTGGTACCCCACTGCATCGACAGACAGTAAAATGACTGAGGCTCAAGTCTGTCTGAACAAGGCCTTAAGCAGATCACGTACAATCCAAACGTCACTGATCCACATGAAATAAAGTTTTCTGTTCTGTTTCGTTTATTCCCAGCGGCAAACTAACGTGGGTAAAGCTAGTGCCACTTCCTACATATGTTTCACTTTATTGTGAAGGCAAAAAAATAGGGCTTTACTGCGAAACTGAACCGTGAAGCAAATCTACCAGCCACTTGCATATGTTACCAGCATTTGGCTGGTGGATAGTGCTAATTTTTAACTCTATAGATTCTAAAGTTGAAGAAAAAAAAAAGAAAAAATACTAGTGGAGGAGCTAAATAATTTAGCAGGTTGGTTTGTGACTGGGGAAAAAAAAAAAAAAAAAAGACATGCGCAGGTTAAGTGGTTTGGTGAAGAGATGCCGAAGCATGTAATTACGCTGAAGGCAGCCTTTTCTGTGTCGACACAGAGAACAGCAAGTGCAGCACCAGCTCATCGTTTATCCCAGCAGTGTTAGGTCTGTGTCTGTCCACAACACCAGTAACCCTTACTGCAGTAACTGTGTGTTAAGAATGTGTCCGTCGTTACGAGGTTGATGCATTGTAATGTCCCAATTTCATACACCTTCTAAAACGATAAATACAATTTTCACAAGCCCCAGAAAAAGGTGGAATCGGTGCATCGGGAGTTTAATGAGCACCAGCACAGTGCTACGCCACTGATTTACACAACCTTTTGTACTTGTCAAATACTTTTGGTCTCACCTGACTGGTTCAGGTCCTCAGGCTCAGAGTCGGTGTTTGCTGCGTTGCTGACGGGGGTTTTGTCGGGGTCTGAGGAGAGCTGATGATCCAGCTTCCTTGGGCTGTCGATAAGAATGGGCAGACGCTCCACCTGGTGACAGGATGATAATATTTAGAAATCTACCAAAATAAAAAACGGTGACATGCTCCAAGAATGAGAAACAATAGCTGTGATTACTGCGAGTGACAATAAAGTCGGACTGCTTCATTTGAACGACTGGAATACCATAATTCTGACAAATATCACAACAGCCAAATTAAGTGCAAAGACTACTTTCCATGAGTATAGCCTGATGACTTGGCCAACAGTGTCCTATTTGATTAACCATTAATAATCAATCTAATGATACATTATTGTGTGTGATTGTATGTGAATAAGAGCCATTTAGTAGCAATTTCTGGGCTCCCTTTAATAATTAAACTACAACCGAAGACATTGTTGCAAAGTAAGAAGGGCTGTACTCGAAATACTCAAGATAAAAGAAACGTGGGATTGCCTCCACACGGCTCGGTTCCCCAATAGGTGAAATACTTTTCACGGCTACATGCACCAACATATATGCGTAACATATAAGTAATAAGCCCTAGTTGAAAGTACCATATCAATGCCTTTGCAATGTAGATACTGCATTCTTCCATGCTTTATGACAGCATGAATTCTTTGTGCGTTCAGGCCTATATGCATGTAAATATACTGAGCATTTACAACAAATGTCCAGTAGGAGGCAGTGAGCCCCAAGCCTAGAAATAAACACAAGCCCAAGTCATTATCTTGTACCTTAACAAAAAGGCTGTTCATCCAACATTTAGCTTTTGTTTTAGTGAATATAATAAAGATGAGTGATACACATGTCAACATGTGCACAGATAAACCGGATAAACAATATAATATAAATAACATAACATTTTAAGGAAGATGACACAGATAAAAGAAGGGACCATTATGCCTTGAGATAATTGAGCGGCTGCAGCTCATTACACACAACTTCATCCATCTGTCCTCCTTCAGCTACAGTCTCACTAAAATGAATGACTGATTGAATCACACAGAAGCTGTGAGCTGTCACTAGTAGTAGTAGTAGTAGTAGTAGTAGTAGTAGTAGTAACAGAGGGCTTTGTGTGTGCCTGCTGACAGCTCCCTGCAGACGAGTACACTAGAGTGTTGGCTCTGGGTTGTTTACCGTGTCTTGCTGCTAGTGAGGCTGGAATCAGGCCACTTACACACACGGGGAATGGCTCCGCTCCCTCCTGGATGACAAAGCCTTCGATGACATGTGTGAGGACCTGGGGCTTGACGATGGCCTGGGGCGGTTTGTTCTCTCCGTTCTGCGGTGTGCTCCCCGTCACAGTGGGCGCCTCGTTCTCATTTCCTGAGGTCATGGCTGGAGGTGGGGTCCCAGGTGCAGCACTCGGCCTCTTGGCTGAGCCCCCTCCTGCTGACCAAGAAATGAATACAACACCATCCAGTTAATGTATGAGAGCATGTAGGCTACTCTGTAGGAGCTGGTCACCGGAGGATTGAGTTTGAATGAAATTAGAAATTATGAATCAACTTTTCATTTTTCAAGATAAAGTGCCAAACATTACAGCTTCTCCGATGTGAAAAGGTGATGCTTTTCCATGCACATGTGATCATAAACTGAATTTGGTGGTCAGACAAAAATAAGCATTGATGTTTGTCAGGAGGTGAGAGCCGTGTACACAGACACCTTTAAATTAGTGTCATACACAGCACCTTTAAATCAAAAATACCAAACAGTTTCTGATTCCAGCTTCTAAGATGTAAAATACGTTCTGCTTTTCCTCATCATATGGGATAGTAAACTGAATATTTTGGGGGTTTAGACTGTTAGTTGGACAAAAACAATTCATTTAAAGACACATTGCGCTTCAGGAATCTGTAATGAGCATTTTTCAGTATGTTCTGACATTTTATAGGTCAAACAATTAATCGGCAAACCAATCAGCAGATTCATTGACAACGTGATTAATCATCATAGCAATCCAAGTCGCAGTAAAGAAACTTACACCAGCAGAAGAAATCCACCTTAACTCGGTACACCCACTTTTATAAAAAAATTTTTTGCAGATTTACCAGACAGCTTTTAGCCATCGGTATGTACATATACAAATAGTATGCAGTCATATCCACCTGCCAGCTGTTGATTAAAATGACTTTTCTGGCCTCATAAAAGCTGAACAAACAGTGAATCCCTAACGCATCACTCTTACCATCACAACAACAACGTCTCGCTTTTCACTAAAACCCCACGAAGCGAAAGTAAACATCAAGTTGCCGTGCTCAGTCATGTTTAAAGTCACCAGTCTTATATTAGCTTTCTTACCGACTTCCGCTGTGTTAGCAGAGAAAACACGTGTGGTTTGCTCGCGTTTGTTGTTGCAATGATCCGACAGATACACACACACACACACACACACACCGACCAGCAGCCGCTGCTGTTTGTGACTGCGATCGCTTTTAAGCAGCAGCGCCGCTTTCACTGCCGTAAAAGAAAAGCTTCAAACATCAGGGTCCGCCTCCGTGTTTCCTCCCACAGCAGCTAACGTTAGGATCTCTGATCCTCAGCAGTCTGCTGCATGACAACGTGCTTCACCCGGGAACCGGAGAGAAGATTAGTCTCTAGATTCGGCTTAATACTAACCAAAAAAGAATCACTTTAGTCCCATCGACTAAACCGCTTAATCTGCAATCAATTAAAGCGACAAATTAAGGCAGGACAATAGCGCATGTTTTCAACAGGGACGTAGGGAGACATTTTAGGGTCCAAGTCCCCCCCCCCCCCAATGCACCCTCTGTAAAAGTAAAGCAAGCTAACCTTTTGCCAGCTAAAACCACAATATCACAATTTATACCATGGTGAATACTCGATTCTGATTGGCTGCAGAGGTGTCCCTTAAAAAGTGATAGGACGCCTACTAAGTAGTTCCGGTGAAATTGTCTTTTTAAAACGGTAAACAGACAGTTGATAAATGGCATCCATCCATCCATCCATCTTCATCCGCTTATCCGGGGTCGGGTCGCGGGGGTAGCAGCTCCAGCAGGGGACCCCAAACTTCCCTTTCCCGGGCCACATTAACCAGCTCCGACTGGGGGATCCCGAGGCGTTCCCAGGCCAGGTTAGAGATATAATCCCTCCACCTAGTCCTGGGTCTCCCCCGAGGCCTCCTCCCAGCTGGACGTGCCTGGAACACCTCCCTAGGGAGGCGCCCAGGGGGCATCCTTACCAGATGCCCGAACCACCTCAACTGGCTCCTGGGAACCATCACCTTATCGTGGTGGAGAGGTTTGTGTGTCCCTATGAACCTGAGGGCTGTGTTGTCTGGAGCTTTGTGCTCCTGGTAGGGTCTCCCAAGGCAAAGTGGTCTCAGGTGAGGGGCCAGACAAAGAATGGTTCAAAAATCCTATGAAAAATCGAGGAAGGGATGAAGTGACCCTGCCCGGAGGAAGCCCGGGGCCCCGTCTGGAGCCAGGCCCAGATGGAGGGCTCGTCAGCGGCGTCTGGTGGCCGGGTTTGCCACGAGCCCGGTCGGGCACAGCCCGAAAAAAGCTACGTGGCGGACATCCCTCCATCCCATGGGCCCACCACCTGTGGGAGGAACCGCTGGGGTCGGGTGCGCTGCCACATGGGTGGCAGTGAAGGTCAGGGGCCTCGACGGACCAGACCCGGGCAGCAGAGGCTGGCTCTGGGGGCGTGGAATGTCACCTCTCTGTGGGGGAAGGAGCCGGAACTTGTGCGGGAGGTGGAGCGCTACCGGTTAGATCTGGTGGGGGCTTACCTCTACGCACAGTCTTGGTTCTGGAACCATACTCCTGGATAGGGGTTGGACTCTTTTCTTCTCCCGGAGTTGCCCAGGGTGTGAGGCGCCGGGCGGGTGTGGGGATACTCACAAGCCCCCGGCTGAGTGCCGCTACGTTGGAGTTTAACCCGGTGGGACGAGAGGAGTCGCCTCCCTACGCCTGCGGGTTGTGGGGGAAAAACTCTGACTGTTGTTTGTGCATATGCACCAAACAAGAGTTCAGAGTATTCGGCCTTCTTGGAGACCTTGAGTGGAGTCCTGCATGGGGCTCCAGTTGGGGACTCCATAGTTCTGCTGGGGGGGACTTCAACGCGCACGTGGGTAATGATGGAGACACATGGAGAGGCGTGATTGGGAGGAACGGCCTCCCTGATCTAAACCAGAGTGGTTGTTTGTTGTTGGACTTCTGTGCTAGTCATGGATTGTCTATAACTGAACACCATGTTCGAACATAGGGATGCTCATAAGTGTACTTGGTACCAGAGCACCCTAGGCCAAAGGTCAATGATCGATTTTATAATCGTTTCATCTGATCTGAGGCCATATGTTTTGGACACTCGGGTGAAGAGAGGGGCGGAGCTGTCAACCGATCACCATCTGGTGGTGAGTTGGGTCAGGGGGGTGGGGGAAGACTCTGGACAGACCTGGTAAGCCCAAGCGGGTAGTGCGGGTAAGTGGGAACGTCTGGAGGAGGCCCCTGTCCGACAGACTTTCAACTCACACCTCCGGCGGAGCTTTTCGTGCATCCCTGTGGAGGCTGGGGGGCATTGAACCCGAGTGGACAATGTTCAAAGTTTCCATTGCTGAAGCTGCGGTGAGGAGCTGTGGTCTTAGGGTCTTAGGTGCCTCAAGGGGCGGTAACCCACGAACACCGTGGTGGACACCGGTGGTCAGGGAAGCCGTCCGACTGAAGGAGTCTTTCCGGGATATGTTATCCCAGAGCGACTCCGGAGGCAGTTGCAAGGTACCGAAGGGCCCGAAGGGCTGCAGCCTCTGCCGTGAAAGAGGCAAAGCAGCGTGTGTGGGAGAAGTTCGGAGAAGACATGGAGAAGGACTTTCGGTCGGCACCAAGGTGCTTCTGGAAAACCGTTCGCCACCTCAGGAGGGGGAAGCGGGGGAACCATCCAAGCTGTGTACAGTAAGGATGGGGACGCTGTTGACCTCAACTGAGGAGGTAATAGGGGCGGTGGAAGGAGCACTTTGAGGAACTCCTAAATCCGACTAATCGCCCTCTATGGTAGAGGCAGAGCTGGAGGATGAGGGGGATTGGCATCAATTTCCCTGGTGGAGGTTGCTGAGGTAGTTAAACAACTCCACAGTGGCAAAGCCCCAGGAATTGATGAGATCCGTCCAGAAATGCTTAAAGCTCTGGGTGTGGAGGGGTTGTCTTGGTTGACACGCCTCTTCAACATTGCGTGGAAGTCTGGGGACGATTGCCTAAGGAGTGGCAGACCGGGGTGGTGGTTCCCCTTTTTTAAAAAGGGGGACCAGAGGGTGTGTGCCAATTACAGGGGTATCACACTTCTCAGCCTCCCCGGTAAAGTCTACTCGAAGGTGCTGGAAAGGAGGGTTCGGTCGATAGTCGAATCTCAGGTTGAAGAGGAACAATGCGGATTCCGTCCTGGTCGTGGAACAACGGACCAGATCTTTACTCTGCAAGGATCCTGGAGGGAGCCTGGGAGTATGCCCAACCAGTCTACATGTGTTTTGTGGATCTGGAGAAGGCGTATGACCGGGTGCCCCGGGAGATACTGTGGGAGGTGCTGCGAGAGTACGGGGGTGAGGGGTCCCTTCTCAGGGCCATCCAATCTCTGTACGACCAAAGCGAAGCTGTGTCCGGGTTCTCGGCAGTAAGTCGGGACTCGTTTCAGGTGAGAGTTGGCCTCTGCCAGGGCTGCGCTTTGTCACCAATCCTGTTTGTAGTATTTATGGACAGGATATCGAGGCGTAGTCGGGGTGGAGAGGGGTTGCAGTTCGGTGGGCTGGGGATCTCATTGCTGCTTTTTGCAGATGATGTGGTCCTGATGGCATCATCGGCCTGTGACCTTCAGCACTCACTGGATCGGTTCGCAGCCGAGTGTGAAGCGGCTGGGATGAGGATCAGCACCTCTAAATCGGAGGCCATGGTTCTCAGCAGGAAACCGATGGAGTGCCTTCTCCAGGTAGGGAATGAGTCCTTACCCTAAGTGAAGGAGTTCAAGTACCTTGGGGTCTTGTTCGCGAGTGAGGGGACAATGGAGCGGGAGATTGGTCGGAGAATCGGCACAGCAGGTGCGGTATTACATTCAATTTATCGCACCGTTGTGACGAAAAGAGAGCTGAGCCAGAAGGCAAAGCTCTCAATCTACCGGTCAGTTTTTGTTCCTACCCTCACCTATGGTCATGAAGGCTGGGTCATGACCGAAAGAACAAGATCCTGGGTACAAGCGGCCGAAATGGGTTTCCTCAGGAGGGTAGCTGGCGTCTCCCTTAGAGATAGGGTGAGAAGCTCAGTTATCCGTGAGGAGCTCGGAGTAGAGCCGCTGCTCCTTTGCGTCGAAAGGAGCCAGTTGAGGTTGAGGTGATAAATGGCAGTGAATTTTAATACAGAAATTACATACATCTTCAAGTAAAATGTTGAATGCATGACTTTTACTTGTAACAGAGTATTTCTACACTGTGTGTTATTGCCACCGTTACTTTAGTACAAGATAGTAGTCTTTCTTCAACCATTTGTATTCAGACAGAAAACATCTCTGCATTAAAAAAGAAAAAAAAAAAATATACAAAGGACGTGACATCACAGTCCTTAATGCACAGGTGGGCTGCAGTCTATATATTCTGTAATGTGTGTTCATCAGGTGATGTAATGCCCGCTACTCCATTTACACACTTCCATTTCAATACTTGAAAGAGAAGGGAGAGTGTGTCTGAACATCTGTTAGCAAAGAGCAGGGCGGAAGTTTGGAATTTAGTACAGATCATCTTTGGAGCTGTAAACCTTGTATGATCAATAAGCCACTTTGACTGAAAAACAGCTTTTGTTACATTTTCCCAAAGTAAAAAAAACTTTGGGCCTATCGTCATCAGCCCCTGCAGCAAATGGATTACAGAAATAGTTTCCTGCTCTGGTGGTGAGCATCACACCCAACTCGCTGCCCATAAACAGCAATTTGTGGTCTACAGAATGTTTCATTTTACAAGAAACACAGCATTAGCCCCATTTCCAACCATTTAGGAGCAATATCACTATAGAAACTGATCCGTCAACATTTATAAAAATACACCCAAATAATTTGGTGCTCAGCAAGAAGAGTATAGCTGCTGCGTGATCATGCACTATTGACTATTTGGCAAAATCCCTTATGAGAACCTGCTTTATCCCTTTTATCCAAATCACCTGGCTGACAAAATGTGCACAATAAGCATCAAAATACATTTACAGACGATGCAACATTTCTGGGATTTTCTTGTTACATAAAAGCTTGGTTATACTGTGAAAATCCCTTTAGAGTCATCCCAAATACATTTCAAAACAGTTTGTCCAAAGTTTAGAAACTTTGATTCTTCCGAGCAGCCATCCTAATTGCTTATTCGTTTAATACACAAGCATGCATCAGACATCGTCTAATGGACAAAAGCTGTTCTGTAACTGTAAAGTCATAAACCTCGCAACCTTGCAAGCAACATGTAAACCAACAGTACTATTAGACATTGACTTATCAGTTTATTAGTCTAAACACCTGCACAATCGAATGCAATCCAAGAGTAGGTTATAAATCCTCTTTATACCAGGGCTCAAAGCTAACTTTTTAAAGTGGTTGCCGACTTGGCAACCAGGCATCAGCTTTTGGTTGTCAAAGTTGACAATACGGTTGCCATGTTTTAAACTGCCTATATTTGGAGCAATTCATTTCTTATGTAACTGTAACACACATTTTAATAATGAAACAATGAAATAATGGCTTGCAATATAATTTCCAATCTCTCTCAAATAGGGGTGCAACGGATCACAGAACTCACGGATCAGATCACGGTTTTGAGTCACGGATCGGATCAATTTTTGGATCAGCACAAAAAAGGGAGGAATTTAAATGATTATTAAAAATGAAATAACTTTTAACAATAATTACTTCTTTCACCAGTAAATTGCTGTTAAAAGAAGAAAAAAACCAGATGAGAAAAGGGTACAATAACTTTGAATGCACCACAAGGTGTACCAGTTTAGCAGTAAACGCAACATTTTCACCCATCTGTTTTGTTTTTCCGACAACAGCAGTGACCACCAGTGCAGCAGTGCTAGTTTGTGTCTTTTAGCTCATAGCTTTAGCGGCAGACAGTTGTACGTCCCGCTGTTGGAATCCCCTACAGTGAAATACAGTCACACTTTTACACCATTTAGCTGTCAGCAATGTAGCCGTGTTTAATCCAGTTACTACTGTAGCTAACGTTAGGCTAACGTTACCTGCTGTGTAACGTGTCATTAGTGTTGACTAGCGTGACATGCAGCGATGCTTCTGTTGCCTCTAATGTGGGTTTCGGAGCATCAGAGAGCAGCGCAGACATTTAAGTGGCACCGTAATGAGGCACCGAAAACCGCGTTGCTATTCCGTCCGGGCAGCATTTTAACATTTTTACCGTGCACCGGCAACGTGAACAGAAAATTTCGTTGTCTGTATCTTTTCACAGCAAACGCACATGTGGAAAGCGGTCGCACAACATCTGAAATGTTGTGTTTATATTATTATAATATATATATATATATATATATATATATATATATAAGGTTGCAGTTAGTGCTAGTGTTGTATTAGGTTGCGTTATACCTCGTTGCCCCCCTGATTTAAAAAAACGGGTGTGAACAAATCAGAACGGAACGCATCTGACACGGCCAATCTCCTGTTGTGTGCTACATGTGTGAAAGGGAAACTTTGTTGGGACCTAATTCCTCGGACCGGAGTTTATATGTAAAAATGGCTTAACACGGGGCGCCTGGGTAGCTCACCTGGTAGAGCGTGCGCCCCATGTACAGAGGCTCGGTCCTCGCCGCAACCGTCGCAAGTTCAATTCCGACCTGCGACCCCTTGCTGCATGTCATTCCCCCTCTCTCTCCCCTTTCAAGTCCAAGCTGTCCTGTCAAAATAAAGGCCTACAAATGCCACAATCTTAACAAAAATAAAAAATAATGGCTTAACACAGTGGAATAGTGCGTGTCAAAATGTCCCCAATATAATTTACATAATTTAATAATATCAATAAAAAAGGTCCATTATGAGTCTGATATTATTACTGTTTGATTATATATATTATATAATAAATATATTTTATTATATATATTATTTACTGTATTATTGTCCTGATGTTCAGGGCTTTTTTGTTGCGGGTTTACATGTTTGTGCACAACACAGCATTGCGTGCATTGTGGGTACCAGCTGAGCTTTTTGGCCGCAGCTCAGGGAAATCAGAGAGAGCAAAACACAAAGCAATAAGAGACAGAAAAGTGAAACTAAACGTGCTGCAGACATGTTATGAATTACACATCATTCTGAAGCAAACATCAGCATTGCTTTTCTTTTCCTCCACTGAAGGTATTCACAAGTTTGGCCAATTTAAGAAGAGCAGAGCAGGAATAATTCTACATTTTCTGTGCCATGAAGAAAAGTTTTGTTTAACTGCTTCTTCTTGTCCCAGTGGCCAAATGGTTAAATAGTTAATTTACCTAAATGTTTGAGTACTCTATAGAGTGTAATGTAGCACCATTACCTTGTGGCTGAACAGCTGGTGTGGCTGGGGCAACCTTGGGCTGCTCTAGAGGTTTAGTGGGTTGTGATGGCGAAGGCGCAGGTTGCTGCTGTTGCTGTTGCTGCTGCTGTTGTTGTTGTTGTTGTTGTTGTTGCTGCTGCTGCTGCTGCAACTGCTGCTGCTGTTGCTGCTGTTGCTGCTGCTGCTGCTGTTGCTGCTGTTGTTGTTGCTGCTGCTGTGTGGCAGGGGCTGGACATGTCTCTCTGACCACCAGAGAGGTTGGCTTATCTTTACTGTCCTGAACCAGTCGAGATGCCTACAATGTGCATCAGATAGAGGGGAAAACATGAGAAAGTAAATCTGAGACAGTAATAAAAAGACCGATCAGGGACTGTTGGTACTTTTAATGTCAGTGACTCAAAAACTGAAAACCATTAGGCTTGGAAAATATCACACCAGTGGGAAAATATTACACCAGGAATCCCAAACTCTGATGATTCCCGTGGTTTTTTTTTTAACATGCATGTGTTGGAGTAGAAATGGATTCAGTGGGTGTTGTTGGAACAGTAGTTTTTGTTTAGCTGGTTACCACTTAAAAAGAAAAAAAAATCAAGAATGTGAGCAACACAAAAAGTCAGGATGTTAAGGACACAAAGTTGTGTCCTATTAGAAACATATCAAGAACAAAAACAATTAATCAAATATGTGTAATTGTGAAAACACACAATGCACGATATGTTATTGAGGAAGAGATACTTATTTTATCTAGATGTATGACAAATGTTGCAAGTTTATTTCAGAAAACCGACATATGTTCACATATGTATCAAATGCCCAAGCATTCGCAAATAAAGTAAATCATATCCAAACAACACTATAAGTCGACAGCCTTGCTAACGACACCGACTGAAGGGAAAGTCATTCGTTTTGCAGGTATTTGGTCATTAACCAAAGTATTGGACAAAATTGAATTTTGACCTGATGGTGGCGCTAGAGGAAAAGTCAGGGGCTCAAAAAAAATTTATCCCTAGGGGGGCTTGAATGTGTGCAGCACATTTCAAGGTACACCATCTAATAGTTCTAATCTGGACCAAAGTGGTTAACCAAACGACAGACCAACCGACAGACATTGCCACCCCTAGAGCCACGCTGCTAGCAAGGCTAAAGACTAATTATTTCAATCCCAATTAACAACGCTTTCCATTAAAGCTGGAACAATGGTCCTAACTCATTTTCTAGCACCATTATTACACTTCAGAAACACTGGGACACAGTGATTCTAGGGAGACCCTGTTAATAACAGTACCTCTCCAAACATGGGCAAGTGTGTCTAAACTAAATCTAAACACAGCCATCGACTTGAAAAACTATTTATGGCTTTAACCTTGTCATTGATGCTGGCAACAGTATGTGTTATTAAGTAATTAAAATGCTCTTTTGAGTTTGGAGAGTGCGGCGTGCATTAGCTGTACTCACCGTTGGCTGTATTTGCAGGTTGATGGCCGTGAGCTGGACGGGCTGAGCTTTGGCATGGTTGAGGGAGGAGTGGAGGGCGTGGGGGCTGATGGTGGAGTGGAAGATGGTGGCCTGCTGGCTGGGCATGGAGGGCTGGTGTGGAGCAGGTTTGGGCAGTACAGGGACAGGGTGCTGTGATGGCTGAATGGAGGCCGTCTGCAGCAGCTGGCCCGTGGTCCTCTGGGAACCTTGACTCTGATGGACCACAAACTGCTGCTGCTGCTTGTGCTGCTGAACCAGGGAGTGGGGCTGAATTTGCGTGTATGCTGGAACAAGAACATTTTTATATTCACAAATTTAGCTCAATGCTGTGTTCAAATCAGTAGCCACTGACTGCATGTCAGCAGATTCACCTTGGAAATTGGTGATTACAGGATATATTTTCTTTGCTCATCTCAGTGTATGTTAATATGGCCACAGACAGTGAAAACACTCAAAGCAGAAGGCCATCTGTTTTTTTGTACTTTGTAAGAAGATTGACATAGATAGCATTTAAATCTTTAATTCCAGCAAAAACAACTTACTAGGTACTTTAATGTTTGGATTCAGATTTTGATGTACAGTACATATGGCATGTGATAATCTGTAATTAATAATCAATAGTGCTGAAAGACTTCACTTTTGGTTCTCTGTATTTTCTGTTTTACAGACTGAACAATTAATTGAAAAAATATTTTTTGGATTAACGATGGCCCAGTGTTCAAAGATAATACACATTGCAAGCCAAAGTCTAATCTAACATTATCGTCTTCTATAAAAAGGTAAGTCAGAAATGTCATTGAAATTAAAACGTGTTACAAACCATGAGCCGAATATTAATTTCAAGCGTGCTCACAACTGTCCACGTTCAGAGTATGAGTAGGAGCCCTGAAAAGCACGAGAGCTTGTTTTGTAGCTTTGCCTTCACCTGTGTGCCCCTTGTTGACAGGATGTAATCTAAAGAGCTTGCTGAAAGGTGCACAGAGAAGCCCGCTATGGCAGTTTTGGTCTGACCATTTCTCACAAATCATTTCAACATGGCCTGTCACCACCTGTTAGTGCCGTTGTGGGTAAAAAGACATCCTGAGCTAATAACCTGCCCCGAAGCTTAAGACACAGCACATCAATCTTGTATTGTGGGAGCACATCGGGAGTGGGAGAATGGTTCAACGGAAGTAGCCTGAGGCTAGTCTAATATTAGAAACGCCTCAGAGCCGAACATGTAGAACCAACTGTCTGTGACACTTTTTAATGGAGTTAATGGTGAGTCAGCAGGTCCAAGCCTTTCTGCTGCCTGCTTGATCTTTAACAACTCTACCAGGAAATTATTAGAACTGACTGACTCTTTGGTATTATTGAAATCTAAACAAGAAATGACTCCTGCACCACAGTACTATACAGTAGCTTCTGCTGTGTGAGCAGCAGTGTGAAAATGGCGGCGTTTGGTGATGTTAATAAACCCCCTAATAAATCAAAGCATGGAAAACTGCCAAGTGCATCAGTGTTTGTCTCAAATCCCCCTTGTCCCCACCCTCCTTCTCCTCCCCCTGTTCTTTTCATGTTTTGTGTGTGATAGGCTCCATCTGGTTTCAAAGTTTCCCTGCGAGGCACTAACCGCAGTCTGTGCCCTGCTGTGGAATATGAATATATGTATGTATGTATGTATGTATGTATGTATGTATCCAGCAGGGTTTGCATGTCATTAGTTCCTTTAATGGTACAGGATCTGCTGAAAAGTGTTTTCCTTGGTGGGACTCTGTGGAACCCAACAACAGGAAATTGGTTAGCTATGGCGTACAGGGAAGGCGCTTATTTAATATTAACAAATGTTCAGAGCAGGATGGATATGAGCCTGTGATGGGTGGATAAATCCAGCAGCATGGTAATTAAAGAGGTTACCCTTTAAGATGGTTCAGGCTTGAAAAGCACTTTCAACAGACACTTCAGGGGATAATAACATCCATCAATTGAGCAGCTATGCCTAAAAGAATTATTAGATGATGCATCATGAAATCATGAAAAACTCCTTAATCTGATTTTCAAAAGGATGTAACCACAATGTTAAAGATCAAGATTGCCTCCCTATCTCACAATGTCATTGCAGTGGGAATTTTCCCAGTCTGGAATTAATTCCTCCAATTATTCCGACACCACATAAATGCAGCACAAACGCAATGTTAACGAAAGTGAAAAAGAATTTGTGCATCTGCCCGGTGATTCTGATCCGCTCCAAAATGGTATGTGCTACACCATTCCACCAAGTTTCATGAAACTCAGGCAAGTAGTTATTCCATAGTCCTGCTGACAGACAAACATACTAACAAACGGATAAACCGAAGCGAAAACATAACAATAATAACTTCATTGGACATGAAAAAAAAAAAAAAAAAGGACAATCAATCATTTAAAGATGTCACTTTGGGTTGTGTCGAAGTTGTAATAGGCTATTTGACATTCCAAAAATAATCTGCAAGTCAATCATTAATGAAAACAATCGTTAGTCGGAGCCCTAGAAGAACCAATCATTTATCAGCATTTTTCTTCATCAGCGGATGTAGATTGCCCAGGGTGTGGGCCTACCTGAACCGCCGTGAGACCAACTCTTCTCATGCAGCATCATTTCACTTGGTGAAACTTGGGTGTTAGGAGCAGGGCCCAGCGTCCTCTTACACATTGGCAACTGTATTAAAAGACGGCTTTTGCTCAGTGTAACTCAACATTAAAACTAAGACACAACATACCCCAATAAAAATATTCACCGGACCTTTTTCATGATTGGATATTAATGATTATTCTGTTGTAATGTGGTCATAAAATAACATAAACTGTAATAAAAACCAACCACATGAGTCAAAATGCATCAAGAACAGTTTTTTTAATTTAATAGTAGCAGCACTTTTCACAGAAGATCACACAGAATCATAAGGTAGCAAGAGCTTCTCAGCCCCAGTCAGCAAAGGAGGGGGATTTCTGAATCAGTGCACACCAGATACAACCAGACTGTGAATCCTGACAACTTTCTCAAACCCCTAATGAGGAACAGAAAGATGTCTTGGAAGAAGAGGAAGACATGGGAATTCATTTAAATGCTATTCCCACTCAAGGTCTTGGCATTAAGGACTGGAATGACTCCACCGCCCCCTACACCCACACATATATACACATGCAATCATACAACATGCAATATGTGGCAATGGCCTGAATGTGTGTGGACCTTTTACTCTATCTGCGTGTTGTTGCACAATGTCCCACGGTTGAGGACAGAATACGTTCCTGATGGGTTTGCAGCACCAAGCCCTGGAAAATCCCCGAGTTTCCACATTCTTCTCACTGGCTGCCACTTTGGCTTACATTCATGAAACACATTCCGACCTAAAACAAAAGAGCAACAGCAAGCCTTACGCCCTCTTTCCTCACTTAATTACAATCAAGTAGGCATTAAGGGAGCACTAGCTAAATGAATCAAGCGCCTGTTTGGTTTAAAGACCCCACTTTTCCAGACAAAAAACAAGGCCTGTCTCAAGTGAAATGGCAGGCTCTCAGGAAGAAAATGAAATCACACACCTCAGTATTTTAGCAGTTGTACACTCTAAAGTGAGGCTATATTTTCAGATCAACAAAAGGAGACACTGAATGTCAGTTTTAATAGGCAAGAAGAAGGTGAATTATTAGTAGTCATTACGTTTTGCATGAAGTTGAAGTGTGGGTTTTCATTTTTTGTAATCATAATTAAGTGAAACTGGCAACTGATACCGTTGCTAGCAGCGAGATGAATATGCCAAGACAGACTTTCATGTTCAGATCTGCTCTTGCATGGTGCTTTTGGGGGTTCCCTGCTGTGGTTTTAATAGTAAAGTGCTGGCTCTTTAGTGCCAAGAAGAGGCGATGACAAACACTTACTGCAACAAGCCAGACACAACATTTGTTTCCAGTCCAATTCCTGTTCAAGGGACTGACTCTTAATGTCTGTGATGTTCACAGTAACAGAGACATTGCTCTAAAATGATCTGCCATCTTGTGGAAAGCGAGATGAAAACTGATGACCAAAAATAGCAAAACACATTTAAATCGCACCTCTTCCATTTTTGTTGTTCTCTCAGATCAGGCCAGACTTGATTTCTGTGGAGTCAACACTAATGAAAGTAAAGATGTGTTTGATTTACGATACAATTTCAATAATAACATTATGGTTACTGATACTGACTTTTTTTTATGTTTGAGCCTCTTTATTGGCACATTATCTGTCAAACTCATTTTCCAAGTTGTATCCTGCCTTCAAGTTATGTAAAAAAAAAAAATCTGATTCGAAACAAAGTGCATAAAAACAACATTTTACACAACTTTAAAAATACTCACCAATTAGACACAAAGCCGAATTATATCTACTCATTAAAGCCAAGGCTATTATGCATTATGGACAGGATGTGAACTTACCAACCACCAACAAAATCTCTGGTTTCCTAAAGCTACATTTCTGTTTAAGTTTGTCCGGTCTATTAGCCACAACAAGACACCAAACGTCAATCATGAAAGTAGTTGGTGAAATGTTGGATTTACAAGAGACAGTGGCATGTCACTACAAAAAGTTTACGTTGAAAATCAAAAGTGCATAATGACCCAGTCACAGCCAAGTTGAATCCAAGCTTGTATCCTAATCTGAATCCTATCAGCCAGCCATACAGCCTCTCCTCCTCCTGATCCACAGTGAATTAACTCCCCAGCATCTCATGTGCACACCTGTCCCTCATGGCCTGCTGCTATGGCAACCCATGTTAATTTTTCAGCATGCAGCCAGATTTTCAGCTTCCATCCTCCCTTTCATTTTATGTGAATCCATTACTGCAGACACAGTTGTGCACCAACAAGCTCAGATAATCCCAACTCCCCCTAAGTAAGCGACTAAAGACACAGACACACACACACACACACACACACCCCTCCCCCCCCTCTGAACAGGCTGATAAAAACAACACCATGCGTTAACAGTTTACAGTCGTGTACAACGCAGTCATGTACACACAGTTACCACTCCCAGCATATACACGCGCATATGGTACATGCAAATCTTTAGGATCTTGTTCAAATCAACTATTTTGTGAAATGTGATGTCTTATCAGGACCCTCTTGAAAATGGGAAAATGCATCTGAAGGGTCTTACCCTGCAAACAAACTGGGCTAAATTTGATTTAATCAGCTTGTATTGCTGGCACATTCACAATCACTGACACTAAAAAAAGAACACCAAAACGCTGTCTGGTTTTGAAAGACTCTTGCATGGCAGTGTGCCAGTCAGAGCTTCTAATTCACAAAGCAGCTCAACTGTTCCAGACAAAGGCCAACACAACACGGTCTTGCAGCTGGTTTCACCCCTTTAGTGAGTTGCAGGCCCTGACATGTCACACTCACAGCCCAGAGAAAGCTATTAAAAGTAAAAGTATAAAAACCTTTTTCTCATCTAATTTTACTATAGACACATGAACACATTCTACTGTATATATGACCGCTGCCTGGAGCCCCAAGTCTATTTGAAATCGACAACTGTTTCAAAAAAAGAAGCGCAATGCAGCTAGAAGGCAATTTGGCAGTTTAATTTATCTGCCCACAAAAATATAAACTTCCAGAGGAACATTGATCACTGTCTGTACAGAAATAGTCTTGCATTGCCAGACTTATGTCCACAGCTCTGTGTCAGCAACGGAGTATGGTCTGGCTACTACCACCTATCTATTCTGGGATAGGGGAACAACACTCTGGTTTGTTTGTATTTCTTTAAACCAATTCCAACCATCCTAGGCGGCACTAAGCCCCAATAGCGGAGATAGCGAGAAGGGAGGGACATCCGGCGTGTGAGAGAAGCACAGAATGTCAGCCTTCATCCCAGCAATGTTCATCCGTTGAGCTAGACTAGTACAGAAATAACATAACATAAAGCAGACCGTTTACATTTAACAAAGATGCCACTTCCTCTGTAACCAGTGTGGATGCTTTGTCAGATGAAAACAAGACTAAGAGTCTACTGCCATGCTAGCAGCTCTGTGAGGCTGAACTTAGGCTTACATCAGCATGGCATCATGTTCACAATGACAATGCTAACATGCTGAGGTTTAGCAGGTATAAGGATTACCATCTTAGTTTAGCATGTTATGCTAATATTTTCTAATTAGCACAAAACACAATATACAGCTGAAGGCTGATGGGTATGTCAATAATTTAGCAGGTACTTGGTCATAAACCAGAGTATTGGACATACTTTCTCTTTCTTTTTTTCCTCGAAGGTTTGACCTGATGATGGTGCTATAGAAAAAGTCAGGGTATGACCAAAAGTCATTAGGACTGACTGTCTGTTCCAAAGTTTTTGATGTTGAGATATTTCACAGGATAAGTGATAACTTTGACATGCTGGTGGCACTACAGGGAGAGTCAGGGGATCACCAACGTCATAAGAATTTATTGTCTGGGTGCCATTAATGTCTGTTCAAAATGTCATGGCAATCCATCCGTTAGTTGTTGAGATATTTCAGTGGTAGACTGCCCATTATCCCTCATGCTGCTAGCATATTTATATTTGTCCATTAAAAAAGACGATGTATCAATTATCAAAATTATTACTTGATTAATCAACCAACTGATTCTACTCTAATACCCATATTGCTAATTTCCATTATTATAAAAGACTAAAGGCCTTTGTGAGAGAGTTTATTTCTGTTGGGGTCTGGGCCACTGCCAGGATCATTTTTATGGGTAAATAAACTGCACACATTCAGACGTTAACATTATTTTCAGGCTTTGGGGTTGCAGACTCCACTTACCTGGAGCAATCAGGGGCTGAGCACTGATAGCTGTGACACTGCGGCTCATGTTTATAGCTCGGACTTCTGTGACTGCTGCACTTTCCCCCTTCTTCCCTGCTTCAGATGAACTGTCGAAGGAGACAGACTTCCCCCCTGTGGAGGCCTGCGTTACTTGGCTGGGATTCTTGATCAGCGAGGCGGGCTGGATGGGCACAGGGCTCTGCTTCAGACTAAGAGCCTGCAGGGTCTGAGTCTGAGAGGAGGATGTGGCTGCCCCCTGCTGGCCACGGATGGCAAGGTTTTGGACCTGATTCTTAAGAGAGACCGAATGATGGGAGGTTGTTTAGATTCACAAGGTGGGTTTTAGAAGCAGAGATTATTAGTTTGTCAGAACTGTGTTTATTACAAAATGAATGCACATCACTTTTTTTTTGCAAACCAATGGAGGCATATTCATTGCCATTTCACATCATCTAGTGCTGGATTTCCAGTCACTTCGACAACTTTCTCAAAGACCCCAAATGTTACACAGAGAGATCAAGTTGAGGACGTTAACGTTAATAAAAGTTTGTAATTTTATTTGTCATTTAGTGAAACTATCTTCCGATGAACCTACCTGTAAGGAGGCCTGCGTGGAGCTCTCTGACTGGACAGCAGTCACTGTGGCCGTTGGAGTAAAGATGAGCTGCGGGGACAGTGGAACAGCCCGGCCCAGGCTCCTGGCCACCTGCACCAGGTTACTCTGCTGGGCCTTGAAAGCAACACACACACACACACACACACACACACACACACACACACACACACACACACACACACACACACACACACACACACACACACACACACACACACACACACACACACACGCACACACAATCAGTGTCTCTGTCCCGGCTGGTAACAAATGCATTATTTACTCCTGTTTGAGTAGTGTGTGCTAAAAACTACAGTGCCCAGGTGGTTTAGGAAACAACTTTTGCCACTGAATTCTTCTCTAATCTCCAATAAAGAAGCAAAGTAATGAGAACAAAGGACCCTGTTCACGTGTTGTGGACAGGATATTCTTGCTATGAAAACTACAGAATGGCAGACATTTCTCTTTGTAATCTTTATCTTCAAAACAAAACATATTGATACAACAGTTGGGTATATTATATAGTTACACTGCGTTAAAGCTTTAATTGGTGTATGTGTGGAAAAACAAGCAAGTAAATGAAAATGAATACATGTGTAGGGCTTAATACAAAATCATATGCAGTAATTAAACACCAGAAGACTAAATCAGAAATACAACTTTTGTGTTTGTAATGAGCCTTCTGGGGCCTGACAGATTATTCGGACCACCTCCTCTGGAGGCAAAATGAGAATAAAGCACACCATTTACTATGGCAGAGTAAGCATACGTACACCAATCCCAAAACACACAGAATAAAAAAATCATGAGCTAGATAGTGTTTATTTATTCAAGCAGTATGTGTGTGAGGTTGTGTTTATGCATATATGCACACTCATATAAATGTGCCAGTGGCTATGCTCCTTGTGTCTGCAGTCTCACCATCTGTGCGCGCAGGTACATCTGTGCCTGGCTGGCCGTGAGCGTGGTGCTAGATGGGCTGCCCAGCAGAACAGCCTGCTGGGAAATACTGGTAGGCGTGGAACTAATGCTCTGGGCCCGGCTGATCAGCTGAGCTGCTGCTGGGGAGGTGGTCAGGTTGATCTACAGTGAGAAGATGAACCGGATAATTAGGTTATAAACTTCCTTTACTCTATCTATATCAATACTCCAATTACCTTTAAACAACACATCAAATATACAACATCCAGAATGTTTTACTTCCGAATGTTACCAACTTTTTCTTTTAAGGCAAAAGTAGCACAGCCCAATTTCATCAAAGCATTGTGGTGTTAAAATCAACTTTGTTCCATGATAATCTCATGGACAAATAAGTTAACCTTAAGAGGTCCTTAGGAGACAGGCTCAACACTAATACCAGCACTTACCGTAGCCTGAGTCGATCCCGTTTGCTGGGATGAAGTGCCGTTCTGTGAAGAGCTTTGCCGGCCAGCTGCGATACTGGCCTATCCCATGACAGGAGAGACAGGGAGGGAGAGGGAGGGGGGGGTAGAGAGAGAGAGAGAGAGAGAGAGAGAGAGAGAGAGAAATTTAACATTTCCTGAAACAAGTCTTGGAGGGGGTCAACAATAAACAGCCTCATCATTACACCGTGAGATTGATTCTTTCATGTGATGACCTGCTGTACAGCAGCCAGGCTCTGGAGCTGAGCGGTGCTAAGGTTGTGCTGCTGCTGGAGGGCTGCGGTTTGCAACATCAAATGCTGCTGCTGAGCAGCGTACATCTGCTGCAGGTATTGTGCTGCTGTGTTAGGCTGTCTGTGTAACGCCTGCTGGAACACCTGCAGACAAAGACAGACAGACGCAGAGCTAATTGAATATTGCAATGTGCTAAAAAAAAAATAAAACATAAAAAATAAAATAAAAGGGACTGTGCATATATTAAATTATGTCAGGGTGTAAAAATTAGAAGAGTAGAACATCAAAGAGTCAGAGAACCTGCTACATTAATACACAACCACACATCTGTTCTAAATCTGTCCACATCAATTTTATTATATATAAAAAAAAATAAATAAAAAAAAAAGTAAATATGAAATCCAATTCATGGCTGAAAAGAAATGGGCTTTGAATGACTGTATTGTTTTTGTATTAGATCATAGACTGTGTGTCTAGATACGATTGAGAGGGAGAGATACATACCTCTACTTAAAAGAGTGTTTCAAAATGTCTAAAACGTGTGATCATTGCAGGCGGAGACGTAAATAAACCCAGCCCTTTAAATCACTGTCTGCAAGAGACTCCTTGACCCAATTATAGCGCTAAACCTCCAAACTATTGATAAAATAACTCTCCTCACCCTTCACCTCTGAAAGTGCCCTCTTCCTAGTTGCCAAGCAACCAGAGGATGTTGACCTGTGGTCTATAGTGTCACAGAAGCATCCGGACCCCACGCCATTTTAAATGAGGGTAAAGATTGGTAGCAGAGATGCAGCACAACTCTGACTGACCATAAGTGAACAGTAGTCCTTTATGCTCAGGGGGCTGCCTGGTGACAACAGCGTTTGCCTTCTAATTGTCAGCAGGCGGAGTACAAGAAAAGAAGGGATGAATTACAAAAACACTGCTGTGACAAAGCATCAGCAGTAAACGTTGCGTGGACATTTTGTCAGAGAGAGGGTGAGCCTGTGTAGAGGCTTATCCCGGGGGGTCAAAGAGTCAAGAGCACTCAAGCACACAAAGCATTCCTTCCTTCAGCTTGGGACAAATCTTGGGGAATGACCATTTATCTGAGTTTCCTTCATCTGTATATTGATCAGGATGACAAATATCTCTCGTTTCATTAATTTACTTCCAATTAGAAAATTATAAAAAAAAAAAATTATATATATTATGTATTGGCCTATATGTGGTGTTATATAAACCAACAGAGGGCAGTAGAGCAAAGTTATAAATTATGATAACTTGTGAACATTTGTATGTGCATGTGGTCCGAGTGTGTCTGCACATGTCTCACACGCACGCACACACACACACACACACACACACACACACACACGAAACTTGCCTGCACTGTTTGTCGGTCAGGTATCCCGCTGTAAACAGATATCTGAGGCACTGTTTGTCTTCCTGCTGCTGTAGTACTACTACTGACACTACTGTTAATGTTACTACTACTACTACTACTGCTCGTGGAAGCCGTAGAAGTAGTAGCAGTAGTGTTAGAGGTACTACTACTGCTGGCAGCTGTGGTGCTGGAGGAGGTGGCAGCGGTCCCGGTGCTGTTTGCTGTAGAGGCAGGGGCCCCCGGCTCACTCTCCATGGTGCCCTCTGCTCTTCTCACCTTTGACCCCCGGCTCTTCTGAATAGCTCTCCTATGCCTGAGGAGAGAAAAAGGAGAGCACATGAAAAGAAAAATGCCACACTATTCACTTTATATATATATACATATATACATATATATACACATATATATACACATATACATACATATATATACATACACATATATATATACATACATATACATATACATACATACACACACACCCCCCCAAGAAAATAAAATGTTTAAATTTCACATTATTATTTTGTTTTACACTATCACAGGGTTTGACATTTGTGCTTATAAATTAACTGAATTTTTTTTTATTGACTATCAAAATAATTACCAATAAAGTTGCCAGTCGATTGACTAATCGATCAATCGCTATGGTAAAAGAGCATGTTTTGATGGACTCACTGTAGTAAATACTATAGCAAAGTTTTGTTTACACAAATCTGCAGTAGGACGAGCGTCAGCTGGGAAATGAATGATTCTTTTGAAGTCTGTTTATTTTCATGCACATATTCGCAACAGCAATATTAAATCTAAATGTAGGAGCCTTTTCAAACAAACCAAACAAACCCCTGCATTGTCCTAAGATTACAGTTAGAAACTCAGTTTCTCAAACAACTACAAAGTGTATGACTCCATTCTCCAGAAACGGAAAGTGAAGTATGGCACAACAAAGCTGGTTAGAGGAGCACACAAACATGTGGGAAGCTAATGAAATCCAGTGAATTAAGCATAAAAGGCAGAGTGGCTGGCTAACATTAGTGGTCTCCTTAAATTACATCTTAAACAGTGGAGCGTTTCACATATACAAGAACACACATATTTGGTGCAAGTTAATTAGGAAGGCAGCAGAGGCTGTTCTAATGACTGTGACTAAAACTCCCTCGCATACACTCCCATCAAAATGAGCCAAACCCTGATACAAGCACCATGTCATTGAGTTTAATAAAAGTATAGGCCTAATTATTGCTCAGACAATTGCTAATACAAAAGTACTGTGTCAAAACCATGTTATGTGACATACAGTAGCTCAGACTTCCATATCTTCTTGACAGTCATGAGAATAGAGGAGAAGAGAACGAATGGTTTAGGTCCCTTCTATAAAAGCCTTTTAAAAAGGTTGGTCCCCTGATGCTGTGCTAACCATTAGCACAGGAGGAAAAGGTTCAGAACTCTTCAGACAGATGAGATGGAGGGGGCTGCAGCATGACAGGTGATAAGATGGAAGGATGGAAGGAGAGAAAGCATCCTTCCTTGGTGGAGGCAAAGATGAGGTTTTGTTAAAAGAATGTGTTGGAAAGGCCGTGCCTGTGCGCCTGCGTCAGTATGAACAGAATATGAAGAAAGATCAGAAGGCTTTGATGAAGTCAAGCTAAAAAATAACACGAGGACGTGCTGGGAGTGCATTTGTGGTGGGGGATTCAAACAGCATGACAGCTGATGTAACATAGCTAAAAAATGAGGCCAAAACAGGGAGGATGGAATTTCTAGCCTTGAGGTTAGAGGTGTGATTAGTTAAGTTAAAAAAAAGGGGCCTAATTGAATAAGGAGCAACGCAGCAGCCATGCTGCATTTCTTAGGCTATTTACTCCTCAATTTTCTTTTGAACGGATTATGGGCCAAAGCACAGCTCTAGAGCCCACTTATGCTACAAAGCAGACTGGGAAAAAGACTGCAATCTTACAAAAACATATGCTATTCCTTGAAATGGCAAAAGCAGAATAGACCTAAATATTTAAACAAGTAAACAAATCAGTCACTGAATGAGAAAAAGACTGGAGTTTGAGTTTGGCCTTTGTTTGCAGAGTTGTATGTGCTTTAAATGAAATGCTCAACAAATTAGGCAATTAGTATGCCAATAATGGATCCTACAGGTTTCAATTAAAAATGCTTTGACATGCAAAACAAAAAGAGAGCTTGTCAACACTATTCTTCAAGCAAGAATGTCTGGACTCATTGCATGAAATGAGAATGATATAAATAAAACACGAATAACCGCCAAAACACGCCAGAATGGAGACGCAACTGACAGAATTTAATTTAGTAAAAATATAAAAGCTGCAGTCAACTGTAAATTCCCCAAAACAAAAGGAGCCATGAGTTTGCATTCGGCAGTGTCTCTCGTAGATTTAAAATGTCGTGTCCACATAAAAGCTGAAATTTAGTCCGGCTCTCTGGTTGTAAACAAAGCCCCAAAAGCGGAAAAGCCTGCCTGCCTGCCTGCCTGCCTGCCTACATCCTACAGTCTGTTTCCCATTGCCTCCATGTGTGTGGAGAGGGGAGGGAATCCCCTCTGGTAATGATGCCTTCATTCTCTGTCTTTCTGAGAGGAGTCACTCAGCCATCAGTGAAAGGGGTGCAATGGAGAACACCCCCTCCACTCCAGTCCTTAACCCCAATTCGACATCTACAACTAGAATCAGGCTTTGAGCTGGTTTGGTTTTGGGAAAAACCCTGGTACACATGAAGAGTGGTAAAGCCAATGTGAGCACATCAATGTGTGCACATCAAAGCAGTGCCAGCAGCCTGTAATGCATTACAAGCAGCCGGTCGACACCATAACAACACAATTTCAGCTCCTTGCGCTCCTCACAAGAGAACATATTGATCTACTCATGCTGGCATTACAAGACTGCAAGAACCGACTGTCAGTTCTGTGTCTAGAGGATTTGCATAGCCTGCAGGAAGATGAGAGCTGTTAAGAGAATGTCAGACAGACTGGCTGTCTCTACAGAGCTTAGATCACAGTAAGGAAGTGCAGGAGCTTCCATCAGTGTCCATCCTTCAGCCCGCATATAGGGAAACTCTGATGACCCACATTTAAAAAAAAAAAAAAAAAACATCACTAGAACGCTGCACAAATCGATTGATGTGTGATAATGCTAGGCTTTAATAGCCAGGTGATCCACAGAGAATTATATGCGTGTATGCGTGTGTGCGGAGGGGATCTCTGCTGCTAAGACAAAGCCCCCTAACCCTGGTGCTCCTACCTCCTCCGCCCCCCCCAACGCGATGCAGGGGTATGATGCCCCATCCCCCGGGAGCCTGCTGTCTTCCTGCAGGATGCTGCTCCTCTTTGTCTGGCTAACTGAGTGTTTGGCTGGTTTGCTGACTGAGTGAATGAATGAGCGCGTGCGAGCGCGTTTCTGTGCTGTATCCAAACCCCAGCACCTCTTGTCAACCCCCAACACACAGCGAGCTCGTCGCCCCAGCATCAACACCCCACTCCACCAACCAGGCCGCAGCCTGCCTCCTGATTATGTGGTATCCTAGCGACAGCCAACGGGGTGCCTATGGAATCCCCGTGCAGAGCAGCACGCTGATTGGACAGCAGGATCCTCTCTAATGAAGATGATGGTAATGATTTTACTCTAGCCTTTCCCCTCCCCCTCAGCCTGAATACTGAATTTTGTTTTATAACGATGGATGTTGGAGGATGTACGCACCCTCCAACATGAGGTAGACTGCATTAACTATTAAAAAAATAAAAAAATTCAAGGTAATGGAGGTATTTCATTAAAATCTCAAAAAGCTCAGAAATCTCACACTCTTTACTTTGTTTAGTCTACGTCTGGACAGCTGAAAACTGAAGGCGCCATTTCCATTTTTAGTTCCTCAAATGTGAAAGTCTACAGGATAGGTTGAAAACCATTTCCACAAAAGGACCTAAATCTTTAACCAAATGTACCCTAATCCTGCTGAAACAGACCAATTAATGCCCAAACTCAATTAATGATATACATCAGAATCAACAAGGGGCTAGCCAAGTCACAGCAGGAAAGAGTCAAACCACCTATTAAAATATATATATATATATATATATATATATACACACATATATATATATATATATACACACACACACACATATATATATATATATATACATACATACACATATATATATACATACACACACACACACATATATACACACATATATATATATATATACACACACACACATATATATATATATATACACATATATACACACATATATATATATATATATACACACACACACACATATATATATATATATATATATTTTCATTTATCATGAATATGAAAATTTGAAATGAAATGCAAAACAATGAGTAGAAAATTCCGTTCCCTTCCAAAAAATTAATGGGATAGCTTGCAGCTGAATTCAAACCTCTCTTCAATGACAACAGAATTCATTTATGTGAAATAGGGTAGATAAAACCAGAGGATAATGGCATACTTATGCTCTGCCCCACCACATTAACACGCCACCCAACTGTCTAGCTGTATGAAATGTAGCCATTTGAATCGTTTTCTGGTGCAATGTGCTATTGATTGGGGCCAACCATGCATGAACCCCACTGATTATTATCAACTCATTAGCATATAGATTAGCTGGCAGTGAAGCCAGAAACACAAGCCTCGAGTCTCACACTTGGCTTGGCCTTGGGAGAGGGGTCCAAACAAAAAAAGGGAAAGAAAATAGAGAAATGGGGTGGCTCAGACTGATATGAGCTGCTTGACGATGGACCTCAACATCTGAAAGCCCAGGACCTACAGTATGAGATACTAGAACACACAGAGAGCAGCCACAGTGAAGTGAGGCATAAGGGGTGGGGGGTCCGGCAAGGGGCTTTAAGACAAATAAACCCCGCCTTTTGTTCAAAGAGCATGTAAGCTCATTACCAATTTCAAGAACGCTGACACCTAACAAGCTCTTCTGGGAAGCGGTATGAAAATAAATGATCTAGGCACCATACGAGCCTTGCTTTTGGATTCCTACATCAAAGACACTGCCAACCAATGTACTAAAAATGTTTGCTTGAAAGTATACCAACTTCCATACTCATTAAAATGTATCAGAAAAGTTTGAAAACACAACCAAACCATGTCAAGTGACGGTGGCATGTGAGCTACCCGAGAACAACATTTTACAGAAATAATACTACTAGCCAATTAATTAAGCATCAGAGCAAGTCATTTCTTCCTTTAAGGGGCTGAATATACTGTATTCATTGGATGCATTTGTCTGTCTTCAATTATTTTTTGGTGAGGAGTGCCTATTTATAAATCACACAGATGAGATCTCCTTGCAGACTTAGAATTTTTTTTATAGAAAAAGTGTTCAAGCTGGTTGAAATTTCTTCAGAAAATGCATAAACTGTCAGACTAGTCCCTGAGGGAGACTGTTATTACTGAAATGTATGCACTCACTTTGAAGCACAACAATTTATACGTATACAACAACAAAAAAGAAACCAACCATGCCCAGTGTTTGCATGACAATTAGTCAATTGGGCAAAACAAGCAACTTGGGAGACTGTTACTCTTCAGGGCATTTTTTCTGACATTTAAAAACAGATTTTTTTTTTTCCAAATAAAAATTATTATTAATAATTATTATATTATCACTAGATTAATCTATGAAAATAATCGTTAGCTGCAGCCCTCAGCGAGTCACTGAGCATGAATTCAGTGAGGTCATCATGTCGCCTACATTGTGCTTGATTTCTAATGAATGAGAGGGACTGCCCTAGGAATCATAACAGTAACAGTCAGCTTCCACATCCTGTGCTCTACAAAACAGCATTTCCTTGGCGATACTGAGGTCATCCCCAGAGGCTGATGATGGTCGATGGGTCTTGTCCAAACACAGCATGCGGTGCACTGCCTTTGTTAGAGTGTGTAAGACAGAGATACCCTCTGATCCCGAGGCAAGATTGGTCAGGTAGCCGTAATTGAGCCATCTGACTCAGATGGACCTTGCCTTCCACAGCTGAGTAGACCAGCACAAAGAGATGCTGGCTGCTTTCCAGGTTAAGTGTGCCAAGCGTGTGTGTGTGTGTGTGTGTGTGTGTGTGTGTGTATGTGTGTGTGGGTGCCATTCCAGCACACATAAGACTCATGCTGTGAATATACAAAAAAAAAAAAAAAAAACACTTTCACTTGACTCTACCCAGTGGACTGTGGTCTTTTCATGTTCAGCTCCATTTAGTAAGGCCCCAGCCTGTGAAGTGCAGATTGCTCCATGAGATGCTGCAAATTGCTCGGACAGTTAACAACTCTCAAAATAAACACAGGAGAAGCAGACAGAAAAGCACAGAGACAGGACGGGGCAGAAAATGAAACAAAAGATTCTCACTCTGATCTATAAATACCACAGTTAAATAGTTCTGGCAAAGCTTTGCAAATTAGCAACACATTTCAATCCAGACTGTTCTATCAGAGCAGTCTCTGAGGCATCACTCTCAGGCGTCGATCCCACCATGGAGGAAAAGAAATAGGTCGGGTATGAGCAATGATGAGCAGCAGTACAGAAAAATGTAGTGCTTCACTGCCTACATCAGAAACAAACACTTTCAATTTCTACCAACGCTAGCAGTGGATTAAGGGCTGAGCATAATTTTCTTTCTTTTTTAAAAAAAAAAAAAAGAAAAATCACATTAATCGCATGCCGCCATTTATTAATTTATTTTACACTTCACTCGGCTTGGCGTCGTGCCTAACAGGCTACTATTTTGACCCTTTGCCATACTTCCTCTTAACATCCTGCTGCTGCAGGCTGCAGGCATGATGGAGAAAGACAGCAGCAACACAACTCTGAACGGCGCTTTTTATTTTCCAAAACTCCCGGACGGGTCGAAAGCCATATGCACGTTGTGTAAAGCCGAATTAAAATATCACCGAAGCATGTCAAGCTTGAGCTACCACCGACGAGCTAAGCATAGTAGTACAGTTAACGTGACTCAGGTTGATGCTAGCGGGCTCAGGCAAAGCACTATTTTGGAGAGTGCTACTTGCCGGCCTGTGGATTAGGGCTGTAGTGATACACTAATCTCACGATACGATTATATATATATATATATATATATATATCACGATATTTAGCCAACGATACGATTCGATATAATTTCGATACACTTACATTATTTTCTGAAAGATTTAAAGGGGACAGTGATTTTGGTGACATCTTGTGAGTGTTCCATTTACTTGGATTTAATTAACTGAACTGAAAACTAAAAACATCAATTACACAATATATGTCTCTGACTGGACAGAGTCTACAGCTTGCAAATGCTGGACAAAATGAATCAAAGATGTGTTGAGAAAATTAGTTCCATTTATTGAAAGCTTACAAGCCTTTGAAAAGTAAATAAAGTGCAGTATTGCAATTAACAATGGAGAATTAAAAAGTGCAGCAAGTGGCCTGTTCTGAACAGTTTCTTTGACAGCTTTTTTAGCTTGACACTGAACATATGAGGTAGCCAGTCTAGCCACCAGGTAAGTAAACATAGTACCATGGCTTCTCCTCAGAACACGCCGAAGAAACGCTGACTTGAGCGTACGCTCTGCGCGTGTGCGAAACATAATACGTATCCATAGCAGCAGGCGGCGCTGCTCTGTATTGTTTCCATTAACAGTCTGATGGTTTCCCAGAAAATGAAAACCGGCAGCTGGTTGGACAAACGCGTCACGTGGTTCTTTTTTCTCCGGAAATTCACAGCCAGACTGTCATGGCGGCTTGTTCAGAATACGATCTCATCCGGCTCATCCGCTCGCCATTTCCGGGCGAGTCCCGACTGCCCTGCAACGCGAACGGGGGTAAACATGTGGGGATTTGAATGGGACTTATGTATCGATACTCGCGGCTTAAAAACCAATACTTTCTTGGGGAAAAAAAATATCGATTTATATCGCAGGATCGATAAAATTGCTCAGCCTTACTGTGGATGAAACCAAATCCCAAAAAATGACTACAGCTCTTGCAAAATGGGTGGCAACTAACTGCAGACCTGTCAGCATCGTTGAAGTCTCGGGTCTTAAAGACTACGGTTGGCGTGTTCTGACCCGTCTTATACATTGCCGTCGAGGGGGACAGTAGTTTCACCATACACAGCTTGTACCACACAGAGAAAGCAGCCTAACTGGAACTGCTGCAAAGTGATGCAAGGTGATCACCGGACGTCAGTGAGTAATCAAAATTTTGTTACTGCACACTATATTGACTCTAGATTCAAATGTGTGACTAGATTCACACATTTTTCTTTTGTTTACAGTAAATAAATAAATAATAAACAAATACAAATCTTAAAATCAATTCATAAAGTCACTTTCTTTGCATTCATTTGATTCCCAATCAAGATACACTGGTAAGAATTGCTTTCCATTGTTAATATGTACTTAAAAACTGTTCTGAAATGCAAAATAATAGAATTTTAATCATGTGATAAAACATGCGATTAACTATAGAAATTCAGTGATTAATCGCGATTAAAAAAAATGAATAGTTTGACAGCCCTACTATTTACTAGGTGATGGTGCCCAAAATGACAGTCTTGTTATTTAATGAGGTTAGAAATTAAAGCATTCAATTCCTTTGATTAAAATCCCCTGATTAAAAGCTTACTTTTGATTTGCAAAAACATCATTCTTATAACGAATATACCACAGTGGTATCCTGCTGCAAACTAACCGACTGTGACAACACATTAAGGCAGATAGAAAAGTCAACCTAATAATCCATAACCCTGTTTTCTGAGATGCATAAAAGAGGACATCACTGACACTGGGTCAGAGTGGTGTTTGACCTAATCTGACAAGGCCCTGAGACACCATCGGCCAATGCCGGGCCGTCGGTGAGCGTCTGTCGGCCTAGTTTTTGTGGTGTGTCCCACACATTGGCCATCGTCGGCGGAGAAATCACATGCAAGAATCTGTGCACACGAAGAGAGGAACTGAAGTGAGGAAAGCAAGTAAGCGACTAAAGTCACAAGGACAGATGGACGGACGGACGGACGGACACACACCTAATCAATCCAATACACGATAGGGCTGTCAAAACTGACCAACAATTAAAAGCACATTAGAACTATTCATTATCTATTTTTGCGCATTATGTTCTTAAAATGGGGCAAACCAATACAACGAGAGACATAACTACTCGTATAGGTGTATTTATTTCAACATAAAATGTCTTTTAAAAGATCTAGATACCTACACATTACAAAATAAATAAAATAATGTCCTATACTGTAAAACTTAATGTAAAGACCGTAGACGCTCTCTCCCCCTCTCTCTCTCTGCAGAGTGAGGTGAGCCCCATAGCAAGCTAGCTAACTAGCCAGGCAACCGCTACATGAGTAAAATTAAACAACCTAATGTTCCAGCCGCCTGCTAGATAGCTGGTTACAGAGGACGAATACAGACTACCGCCAGTTATTTCCTCTTACGGGTGCAGTAGGGCTGCACGATATGACCTAAAATCAAAATCACGATTAATTGCACATTTTACCTCGATAACGATAAATGAACAATAATTAAATTTTTTTGTGATTCGACGACGGACACTGTGTTTTTTTAAATTTTTTTGTATAAAGTTTTAAAAGACGTTTTTTGCATGATAAAAACGTAAATAGGCTATACAATCTATTTCTTAACTGCTAATTAACTTGTTAGTCCTAACATTGAACCAGCAAGTTGCATTTTAAGCTCCTCTTTTTTTCTGCTTGTGGAGAGCTACGTGACACATGGAACTATATTGATGAGGACCGGCGATTTAAATCGGCCGTCCGAGAGTACACCAGGCAGACACACAGATGACAACCTGCAGGTGGAAGCGCTGGAGGCAGGCTCGGACATACACACCGCGGACCGCTGTGGACTTGTGTCAGTCCCGCAAGCGGTTTCAGGAAAGTGGCTGCATGTGTCCGACAATGCACAGAACATCAACACCGGTACAAGCCAACAGCTTAGTACTGTTAGGCTGTAGTCTTTGCAGTGTGCTCAGGTGCAACTTTTTGGCCAAGACACAGGCGACGTTGGTAGACGCAGGCCTTCGTCGCCGCTAGTTCTTTATTGTTGGTTTGGTGTGTCTGGACATTAAGATGTGTTGTTGTGTTTGAAATAATGAAACATTTAATTGGACTGACACTGATAAGGAAAGGTGGATGGTCTTTTTGGCTGATCCTGATATTTTCTATTTTAATGTTATACCGCTATGGCTATAGTTTCCACCAATGGACTTGTCTTACCATTGTAACTGTGCTGCTAGGGGCATGTGCAGATGACTAAAAATCACTGCTTTATTTGTACCTGTATTGAATATAAACACTACAGTTTCAGTGCCTGCAGTCCCTTGATGAGATGAGCACAGATTACTTGAATTTAGGGCTGGGCGATATATCACTGTTATATTGATATTGTGATATGGGACAAGATATCATCTTAGATATGGAAACTGGCACCATGCACATACGGGAGCACATCTGGCGAGTATCTCGCCAACAAAAGCAGGCCCAGGTGTGCTGCTTTTGCACAAGAATAAGATCAGTCCAACTATTTCTACCGGGTGAACACATCAAGTCTCTTCGATGCTGATCATGCTTATCTCTAGAAGATATAGTGCAAGATAAAGTAAAGTGGGTACAGATGAGGGAGCATCACCTCTCACATGCAAATATGTCTAAACAAAACATGAGAAAGAGGTGTGGCTCTCACTCTCTTGTGAAATAAGCAAATCAGCCTTTTCATAACACTCGGATAAATACCACAGAACAATTCATTTGAAAAACAGCTTACTGCATTAGACCAGGTGTCAGCTATAAGAATGGATGTGCAAAGTAAGTGTCTGGGTAATTTTCCCAGGCTGTGTAATCTCAGGTTTAAAAAGGACTCCCTCTATTTTATAATAACAGCTTGCCATGCTTTTAAGTGGATAAAGCAAGCATCCCCCTGCACTTAACCCCCAGTAGCCATGAGGAAAACCTATGAGCTTCTTCTTATGCTGCTTTATATTCTTGAAATAAGCAAATTACTGGGCATGAATGATCTGACCCTCTTGAGAGTGGAGATACTATGAGGAGGTAGCGTGTACAATAGGCAACAATTGTTAGTGCTCTGAAGCTGGGGCACCCCATGGCCTCCAAACTAAACCTGTATTCACTCCTATATGTAATGTTCTTGGTGTTGTCCCCTATATGTTTTGACCACTCAGTGGCTCCATAAAGATATGCAAAGCATGTCATTAGGCATCACCCTGTGAAGTGGCTGTCTGACCTCGGAAATGCACATTCAAAACAACATTAGAAACCTGACCTTTTGAAAAATATATAACCTTTTAATAAATCATTACAGAAAAAGGGCACAGGTGGAAGCTGTGGCAACTTGCACTGACCAGTCAAGTGACACCAACAATGCCAGGCAATCCACAACCCTGCTGAGTGTGCTCTTAGCTGTATAACTTTGTCTGGATTAAATGTGCATTATGGCTCCATATTACTTTAGCCACTTGTTTAAATGGCCTTTAACCCATCCAGCATTCAAAAATGTGTGTATGAGGTAGGCATGTCAGGGTGGGCCACTGAATGCGTTTTTTTCTCTCAGTATCAGCAGCCTGACTGTACATATTTTTGGAGAAACCTAAATCAGTCTTGATGTGTTGCACTGACTGTTTGGTTGGTTTGTGGTAGTTTGAGTATCCATTTGGTGCTTAAGCGATAGTTTTTACTGATTAACCTATTACAGTAATGTGGTGGCCTTTTCACAAGTTAGGCTTTCTAAATATATTTGTTTTGGACATCCCCTAAGAAAAAACTAATTCGACACACATGATTTGTACGAGAGCTGAAACGATTAGTCAATAAATTGATTCGTCAATCAACAGAGAATCAAATCACTATTTTAATCATCGATTGCATTTTTCAAGCAAATATGTAGTCTTTTCTATACGTTGTAAACTGAATATCTTTGGGTTTCAGACTATTGGTTGGACAAAACTTGGCATTTTAAGATGTTGTCTTGGGTTCTGGGGAATGATATATTATTTTAGACAAAGCGATTAGAACAAGAGAACATGTGACAGATTAATCCATAATGGAAACTCTTGTTAATTGCAGCTCCTTTTAGTGTCTGTGTTTAGACTCTAAACACGTACGCTAAAAGGGGAGGTAAGCTATAGCTGTAATGTTATTTTGACCACATTCAGGTCACTGTAAGGGCATGGCCACTACTCCAGCACTAGTGGACCATTGGGGCTAACCTGATGACCTATACAGTGTCAAAATAACTCCTCTGTGCCAATGGGACCAAAGTTTCTCCAGAAAGCATCTGGCTAACTTTAGCCAACACTTTTAACGTAATGATGAAGTAAAGCAAAAACTAGAAGTCTTAGAAGAGACGCTATTGCTGGCCAAAACATTACATTTACACGTTTTGCGCACTGATTTTCATTCATAGATTTTGTAAATTTACATTAGCTATCATTAGCGCTACTTGGGTTGGTATTCGTCACCATACTGCTGTTTTTGTACACTCTTTGGAGGGTTTGCAGACTTAGGTTAGCCGTTAAACAACGTTAGCAAGCAAGCTAGAAACAAACACCGCTGCCTGCTGCTGTTTTGGGGCCCCGAGAAGACGTTAGCTAGTGCGACCGATTAACCTCACGCGTTCCGACACACACACACAAACACACACGGTGACTGACCCCCACGCCCCGTGCCAACCGTGACACCTTGTGCTAAGAAGCAAGCTAGGCGTCGCACTTACTGTTATTGTAAGTCTTGTAGCCTCGGTCCTCTTTCTGGCCGTTCTCCCTGGCTGTTTTTCCTGTTATTCTACACCATTTCTGGATGGTGGCTCAGCGCAGAGCAGACCAGCGGCAGCAAGAGAGCAGAGAAGGGGTGGACCATTTTCATTTGCATTCCAAACTGGCAACGTGACGCAAATCTGTCCAATGAACACAGAGTGTGATAGTTAACCCCGCCTCTTCTGCTATCAATCAACAGCCCCTCCTACTCCGCCCCTCTCTTGTCTCTTGTTCCATGCGCCTGTCAAGTGGCGACCGCTGTCTTAATCTCCATGGTAACAAAAGAGATTTAACCCTTGCCCAGTGCTCTATTTGCACTGGAGCTTCATTAAAGTTAGTGATGGAAAAAGTATTCAGAATATGGATAATATAAATCAGACAGGATCAGCCCTGTTCAGCTTTGTGACGAAAAAGTTCCCAGCTGATCCAAGAGGGTTTTAAAACAGTTTATTTTGCTTAAAAAGTGGGAGAGTTTTCTTAACCCATAAAGGAACACTTCATCCTTCAGTTTTTCCGAAAAAAATTCAAAGTCATCAATTTTAGAGATACATAGTTTTCACTGGATGGGAAGGATATGAAAAATTGTAATCTGAAAATAAACTGCTAAAGCTGTCAGACAAATGTAGTCAGGGGCGTCGGACTGGGGGGGGAAAAAGGGGACTGAGTAACAAGGGCTCTCACGTGAAAAGATGCCAGACTGAATAGCTGTGGATGCGGGGAGGGACCCATAGAAAATGCCTTTCTACAGGGCCCAGAATTTTTGTGCTACGCCCCTGAATGTTGTGGACTAAGAAGAACAATATTTGTCTCTGATATGTAGGCCTAGCAGTAGAAGAATAAAGTTGTGTTAAATGGAAATACTCAAGTAAAGTACAAGTACCTCGAACATTTAGCATACTTAAAGGAATACGCCACCGTTTGTTGAAATAGGTTTGTTCACAGTCTCCTCTATATTTATATAGGTGGACAAACGCATTTTTGTCTTAGTCCAACAGCGCCGCCGCTAGCTTAGCTTAGCGTAGTGAATGGAATCCTATGTTGCCGGTTAACATGTCATGAGTAAAAGCAAAGCCCGTCTACGGAAAGCCGTTCCACTCCCTATTCAGCCCCATTGTACCGAATTTGGTTGCAGTTC